>NC_090938.1:24074803-24377833 GCF_040938575.1 Ambystoma mexicanum
GAAGGGTAGTCTCCCTAGCAACAGTCCCTCCCACCCCGCTCCCTCTGCAGCTAAGACAATGCATCTCTTCACTTAGAAGGGTAGTCTCCCTAGCAACAGTCCCACCCACCCCGCTCCCTCTGCAGCTAAGACAATGCATCTTCACTTAGAAGGGTAGTCTCCCTAGCAACAGTCCCACCCACCCCGCTCCCTCTGCAGCTAAGACAATGCATCTTCACTTAGAAGGGTAGTCTCCCTAGCAACAGTCCCACCCACCCCGCTCCCTCTGCAGCTAAGACAATGCATCTTCACTTAGAAGGGTAGTCTCCCTAGCAACAGTCCCACCCACCCCGCTCCCTCTGCAGCTAAGACAATGCATCTTCACTTAGAAGGGTAGTCTCCCTAGCAACAGTCCCACCCACCCCGCTCCCTCTGCAGCTAAGACAATGCATCTTCACTTAGAAGGGTAGTCTCCCTAGCAACAGTCCCACCCACCCCGCTCCCTCTGCAGCTAAGACAATGCATCTTCACTTAGAAGGGTAGTCTCCCTAGCAACAGTCCCACCCACCCCGCTCCCTCTGCAGCTAAGACAATGCATCTTCACTTAGAAGGGTAGTCTCCCTAGCAACAGTCCCACCCACCCCGCTCCCTCTGCAGCTAAGACAATGCATCTTCACTTAGAAGGGTAGTCTCCCTAGCAACAGTCCCACCCACCCCGCTCCCTCTGCAGCTAAGACAATGCATCTTCACTGAGAAGGGTAGTCTCCCTAGCAACAGTCCCTCCCACCCCGCTCCCTCTGCAGCTAAGACAATGCATCTTCACTGAGAAGGGTAGTCTCCCTAGCAACAGTCCCACCCACCCCGCTCCCTCTGCAGCTAAGACAATGCATCTTCACTGAGAAGGGTAGTCTCCCTAGCAACAGTCCCTCCCACCCCGCTCCCTCTGCAGCTAAGACAATGCATCTTCACTGAGAAGGGTAGTCTCCCTAGCAACAGTCCCTCCCACCCCGCTACCTCTGCAGCTAAGACAATGCATCTTCACTGAGAAGGGTAGTCTCCCTAGCAACAGTCCCACCCACCCCGCTCCCTCTGCAGCTAAGACAATGCATCTTCACTGAGAAGGGTAGTCTCCCTAGCAACAGTCCCTCCCACCCCGCTCCCTCTGCAGCTAAGACAATGCATCTTCACTGAGAAGGGTAGTCTCCCTAGCAACAGTCCCACCCACCCCGCTCCCTCTGCAGCTAAGACAATGCATCTTCACTGAGAAGGGTAGTCTCCCTAGCAACAGTCCCTCCCACCCCGCTCCCTCTGCAGCTAAGACAATGCATCTTCACTTAGAAGGGTAGTCTCCCTAGCAACAGTCCCACCCACCCCGCTCCCTCTGCAGCTAAGACAATGCATCTTCACTGAGAAGGGTAGTCTCCCTAGCAACAGTCCCTCCCACCCCGCTCCCTCTGCAGCTAAGACAATGCATCTTCACTGAGAAGGGTAGTCTCCCTAGCAACAGTCCCTCCCACCCCGCTCCCTCTGCAGCTAAGACAATGCATCTTCACTTAGAAGGGTAGTCTCCCTAGCGACAGTCCCACCCACCCCCTCTCTCTGCTCTTAAGACAATGCATCTTCACTTAGAAGGGTAGTCTCCCTAGCAACAGTCCCACCCACCCCGCTCCCTCTGCAGCTAAGACAATGCATCTTCACTTAGAAGGGTAGTCTCCCTAGCAACAGTCCCTCCCACCCCTCTCTCTACAGCTTGGAGGACCATTTATCTGCAGATAAAAACAATTGTTTGCCTACAAATATAGGTAAGTCAGTCTCAGCAGCTAAAAATGCAATCCATCTACAGCTGGGAGGTGTCTGCTCTCTTACAGGGTGTGGCAATCACAACTGGGAGATAGGTGCTCTCTTACAGGATGTGGCAATCGCAACTGGGAGATATGTGCTCTCTTACAGGGTGTGGCAATCACAACTGGGAGATAGGTGCTCTCTGTGATGGTGTGGCAGTCAGAGATGGGAGATGGGTGCTCTCTATGAGGATGTGGTAGTCAGAGATGGGAGATAGGTGCTCTCTGTGATGGTGTGGCAGTCAGAGATGGGAGATAGGTGCTCTCTATGAGGATGTGGTAGTCATAGATGGCAGATAGGTGCTCTCTGTGATGGTGTGGCAGTCAGAGACGGGAGATAGGCGCTCTCTATGAGGGTGTGGTAGTCAGAGATGGGAGATAGGTTCTCTCTATGAGGGTCTCAGGTTCAGGCTGTTTAGTGTCTACAAATGTACCCTTATCACTCTCCCACTCCTCACCTGAGGTTTCTGAGTTGGCTTCCGAAGGCTCGTCTGAAGGAGTCTCCACGGGTTTCTCTCTCCAGGCTCTTGGGTTCTTCTTCTTCACCGTCTTGCCCTTTTGTTTGAAGAGGTAGGGCCGAGCTCCTCCGGAGGCCACTTTGCCAGTAAGGCAATATGCCCGGCAGCGGGGACTCCGGGGAGCCCACCCCAAACCAGGGAAAAGCCGCAGCAGAAAAACCCTGGGTAGTTTCAGGTGAGTTGGTCTTTTCAAATAGGTATTCACAACCCTTCTTGGAATACTGTTCAGTGAGTGGGTAATTCGCAATCCTTCTTGGAATCCCACAACTTGGGAGTACTACATATACCAGAATGCACTTGGGTGCAATGTCTATGCTTTGGAAAAGATTCCAAGAACTCCGTGAGCAAGGTTGAGTAAATAAACAGAAGGGGGGTGACTCAGGTCAGAGGAAGCACACAACTCAGGGGACACGAGTTGAAAGTGGCAGCTGCTTGTAAAAGTGTGTGTGTTAGAAAAGAACTGCAGATAGCACGTTCACGCTCGCTGAGTAATGGCCCCAGAGTGAACGCAGGTGTCTGCTGACTCCAGCAAAAATAACAGACACACACAATGGGAAGGTAGCAAGAAAGCGCGAGCAGGGAAAAACAAACAGTGTAAAGGCAAATGGTTGGAATAACAAGGAGTAGCACGAGACAGGAGCACTGTCAACTAGCGTCGGAAAAGAAATCAGTTGCAACGCACCGGTTGCCACACCTGACAGCTAATTATAGCCTCTGTTCCAGCGAGGCTAGAAAGTAACGTCCAGGTAAAGGAGGAGCTCAGTCCTTCTTCCATTGCTTCCATCTCTCCCACAGGCTCCATGGCGTTTCATGACAGAGGGTGTGGCAGTCAGAGATGGGAGATAGGTGCTCTCTGTGATGGTGTGGCAGTCAGAGATGGGAGATAGGTGCTCTCTGTGATGGTGTGGCAGTCAGAGATGGGAGATAGGTGCTCTCTATGAGGATGTGGTAGTCAGAGATGGGAGATAGTTGCTCTCTATGAGGATGTGGTAGTCAGAGATGGGAGATAGGTGCTCTCTATGAGGGTGGGGCAGTCAGAGATGGGCGATAGGTGCTCTCTGTGAGGTTGTGGCAGTCAGAGATGAGAGATGGTGTTCTCTATGAAGATGTGGCATTCACAACTGGGAGATAGGTGCTCTCTATGAGGGGATGGCAGTCACATCTCCATTACATTGTGTTGAGATGGTGGTTAGACAAAGGGCAACTATTCTGGGTTAACTTTATGGGTGCAGGCGACAATCACCGGCTGGGTCCCCAAACCCTCCATGGGATCTCTGGCGACCCCTAGACCACAGTGTGGTAGGAAGCTAAGGTCACAAGGCCCGATAGTATGGGGGGAACTTAAGCTTCCTCGAGCCAGATGCAAATAACCATTGTAAAAAGCTGAAGTCTTCCTCTCTAAGGTAAAGGAGTTGCAGCCTTTTTAACTCCCTGGTTGGTGTGCAAATACAATTGTCTCTCAGGCACCAGATTTGAGGGATGAGGGACTTGTGAAGTTATCCAGATTCCTGCTGATTCCAAGGTGTGCTGCAGAAAGACAGCAAAGGGAAGGGGTCAACTGTAAAGAAAACAATGCTCTCCCACACCTGCTCGAGCTACGAGGATTCAAATGTTTCCAGTTTCCAGAAATAAGAGGTTTTCTTGATAATAAACCATTTTCTTTACTGACCAAAGGTTTTTGCTGACTTCTGTTTGAACGTGGGGAAATTAGAGGAGCACAGCTCAAAGCAGAGCATGCCCACAGAGAGTCAGTGGGGCAAAGAGGAGAACAGCCACATGTGAAAGAAAACGTTAACATTCGAAATAGCAGCAAGCTCTAATATAACCTCAGGCCCGGGCCCTCTCAGCCCACATGATCACAGGCAGATGGCCCAATCACACAACAGTCCAGCCCATACTGTGGTGTAAACCTTGTCCTTAAGCACCACTCAAGGGGAGGGGAGACCAGACTTTGAAAGCCAGGCAACCCAGTCAGCATTACTTCCTGGGAGAGCTGGCAAGAGGAAAGCAGCAAACTCTGGGAGAGAACCCAGCCGTGGAGACCCCGAATAAGGAGAATGACAGTGCAGATCCAGAAGTAGGGGACACTGGTGCAAGTTAAGGAGAGGGAAGCACTGAGTTTAGAGAGAAGATATTTTGGGGAGTGCAGAAAGAGATTCTATTGTGTCAGAGGAGGGAGATTTCCTGGAGTAGTAGCGAGATTGTTTTGTAGAAACAAATGGATATATTGTTGTAAAGGGAGTTTCTCTTCTGGAGAGAAAAGAGATTGGGATAACACATGGAGGAAAGAGATAGTGATATGTAGCAGAAGGAGAAAGACATTGGCCCTCATTGCAAGTCAGGCGTTAAGGGTTTAACGGCGCCGTCAGCGCCGTTAACCCTTAACGCCTGATTCACACTTTAACGCCTGCTTTTTGCAGGATATCGTAGGACTAGTCACTGCAGAGAAGAGCCTGAGACAGAACACCAATAGGAGAAAGAGCAGGGCCATGCTTTCCTGCCAAACCCATTATGGGTGCACCAGGTCTCCCCACAAGTGCCGGCCATGTGCCCACATCTTTGGGAAGCTCCTGCCGCTCTGATACGAGGGAATCCAGAGGAATAGACCTAGGAGGCAGAAGTCAGGAGGACCCTGGAAGCAACGGTCTGCCCAAGCCGTGGCTCTGAGGCTCAGTACAGCACAAGAAGGGGTTTGGTGGATTGCTGCACTCTGGGACCCTGAGCATTCTTTTGACAAGCCCTTTGGGGCAAGAGGGGAAATTCACATTTTCTGCAACCCACTGTTTCGCTTCCCCTCATATTACCCTTATACCTAGCACTACCATCCTGACACTTTACCTCGTGATCACTGCTAGCATCCTGACACATTATCCTTTTGAGTATTTGGTTAATAAACACCCTTGGAATATACTTTGTGTTCTAGTCTCAGTTAGTTATGAAGCCCACTGACAGTTCCCCCAACTGACCCGTCACACTGCCCAGAGCGAGGCAATGGCAAGCGCCGGTCAATATTAAGTGGCCAGAGCCTGGTGTGGGGCAGTTAATAGCAAACAATTGCCCAAAACCGGAATCTTTTCAAATACAGTGAGAGAGAGGACATGTTTAACTACCAAGGAGGACCATAAATGCTGGGGAAACGGCTCCTCCTTAACTCCTAGGTCCTGAGAAGGCATCAGGAAGTAGACACAGACAACTGAGTAAATATGGGGTCACAAATGTTTAGTAAAGTAAAATAAAAAGAAGGATGGAAAAACTTCACCCTATGCTAAGGTGCGATTTCCCTACCTTACTGAAGCTAATGATAGTCTGTGTCAGGAAGTCCAAAGCAAACGTCTGTCTGTGTCCAAAACCTATACTTGCCCTCACATGGAATTGAATATAATGTGTAAGGATGTCAGCATCAAAATGAGAAGTGTTGAAAAGCAAGTTCAGAGCTTCTTCCAGCTCTTGGGTGGAAGAAGGGAGTTTTCCCTTCTCCAAGATTCAGAATTGCTCACTTTATCAAAAAGGAGGGGTTCCCTTCCCCAAGCTTTCAAGTCTTTCAATGTTCCAAATCAACACAATTCCTTGGGACACTTCTCAGCTTTCTGGTGGAGTTGCCTTTCATCAATTTCACCAATATCACAAAGTTTGCTTCTTAAATACAGCTCACCCGCGTTCTCCTTGATAGTCAAACACAGGCTTTCAAGTGGATTCTCCTTTAGAGGGTGTACTCGGTCTAGGCGCCATTGTCGGACCACACGGTTCACCCATTACAGGTCACACAACCATTGCACCTTACTGGCTTCTTCTTCATAGTTACACTGCCACTGTTTCAGCTTCACAGTGGCAATGGATTGAGCCCCTTGGAGCTTTCTTAGCAATTGCTTTGCTGCCATTCACTTGTTATACATTCAGATGTTCTCAAAGCTTCTGCCACTGCTTATTCTTTAGTGCACACAGTTCTTTATGTTTGCTATGGCCCTCACCAATGCTTATTTTCTTCAGTTTCCACAATTCACAGTTCCTTTGTATCAGGGAATATCACCAACTGCCTGCCATCCAATTGGTATTCCATTTTTTTTTCGGTTCGGTATTCAAAATACAAGGTTTCATTTAATTCATTTCAGTCACTTTAAATCCATTGGGCCTCATTACGACCCTGGCGGAAATCGAAAAACGATGGCGGAAATGCAATACCGCCATCGAATAGCGCTCGGTGCGATCATGACCCGTCACCGCAAAGTACGATGCCATTAGCGACACCGTAGTGAACGCCAACGCTAACTGCACCAAGTACGCGCGCGCGCGCCATGCCAAACCGTAATTACCACCATGGCGCAACGGTACGCGAATTCTGACCCTAGCGGACATGCACCTAACGCCATCAAGCACGGCGGAAAGTACCATTCCGCCATGGTGAGAAGTACGGCATCGCGAACCAACCGTAAACGGCCCTACTGAGTGCCTGTACACCGCTCCCTGGCCACATTGTACAACTCCCCGTAGGTGCAATGAAGTCACACAATGCAACCAGTGAAATGTACTAGTCACCCATGCATGCCAACGAACAAATGAATCTCAAGAGGGGCCAATGGGAGCTGCAGGGCACAGATGGCACGAATACAGAAGCTATACAAATGGACATGACCTCAGTCTCCCACCAAGAAACGCACGCAAACACAGGCACCTGTGACCAGCAATATTCCGATAATCACATCATTCCACCAATCCACCTGGCTGACCGGCATCTGTTACACAAAAGCTAATCCCCCGCCCCTGAGCATGACATCATCAAAACAGTCATATTGGCAGCCCTTATCCCTGACCTCACTGGGCTTCGTAGGCAAACGCGCCCAGCACAGTACCACGCAACTATACTCCGAAGCTGGAACCCAATGCAGATCTCCTCACAATACATCGCTCCCCAAATAGGAATATGCCACATCACTTGCAAAGAAGAACGCTACACGGTTCATATCAGAATAGAAATTTAATGCACAACAAATTCACCAAGCCCATACAGCCATTAGGCCATGAACTCCAAAACACATTTCACCATTGTGGGCTGCATCCGCAATAAATGACCAGCTTCTTCTTGTGTGACGCCCTGTTCCTTCATGGTACACAGGGGCTACATTCTCGTACGAAAAGGCAACATGGAAGCGCCTAGAACCGCAGGGCCGTCCCAATAGGGAGGCACTAGTCCAGCTGAAAGGCCGAAATGTTGCTCCTAGCCACTAGTACTGCGTAAGGGCATGTGGCCCATTGGCGATCGTCCCATAAGATCGTAATGCTGCTCCACTGATTAACACGAAGCAGCAGGTGTCGGGAGTAAAATCCATCTGCAGGAGTGGCATACAGATGGCAGTGGCAAAAGGGGAGGAGATACCTGTCAACCAAATGAAATGAAAAAGAATAGTATGGCCATCAGAACTACATTTGAATTACTCACTTCAATGATCACACCAAATCCACAGCCATATGCATGCTAGCCCACTCCAAAGGATCATCACCACCCAAAAACCACTTGCGAATCATAACTATCTATATCGAGGTGAAAACACTATCACAAACGAGTGTACCTGTGCATGCGTCTGTTAAAACAGAATCCATCAGATGGGATTGGTAACGTGCATAGACACAAGTGTCTGAAGGCGCGTCGAGACAGGGAGGGTTCAACAAGGGAAGATAGACGATGGTCCCACTATGGCAGCTCTGCATCACATAGCGCAGGGGAAGTGGACAGATTCCAAGAAGCCCTGTACATGGCAAACTCTGTATCAAATCATCTGTCCATGCATCCATACATCATTCCCTCATCCCGTAATGAAAACGCCTGTTTCCATACTCACATAACATGTGAAATTTCCATTGAGTCTGTGCGTTATGCAGCCTGCAAAATCCACTGTGCCCCAGCCCGTAATTCCAGTGTTGTGAAGTAACATGTATTTGGGAACGTCCGGCCTCATCGCCCACTTCGCTATTGCGCATCCCAAACTATTCATATCAATCATTGCATCCTCGCCATGGCCCCTGTCCCAAGGACATTGAACAATAGAACGTTATATTTGCAGTCAGACCTGAGGGCATCTCCTCGCCGCTAGCTGAACACCGAAAGCGCCGCCCTTCGAATTCCTCATTTGCAACATCACGTCGAAAAGGCATCTGTGGCCGCTTGAAATCACAAATTAATCCATCTAGTGCGGCTGTGTGTGAAAATGGCAACTGCCTTCACTCACAAATGGGACGCCCCGCCCGTCGGTGAACCTCGGTACAGTGTTGCATGAGGGTCCACCGTTACTCGAGTACTACGTTCCACTGACCCTTCACAAGTCTGTTCGCGACTGCAAAGATAGTATGTGAAACAATGGGACCATAGCCGAATGAACATATCAACCAATGTTACACTGCCATCGGGTACAAATACATGATTGTAATAGCAAGATGCCATTCGTCGAATTGCAGCGTTGTGTGCGGGACGTGCTCACCCAAAGGGGAGAGCAGCTTGCACAGGTGGAATGAATCACCACAGGTGGAGGCCATACAGCCTGAAAACACATAAATTGCACACCCAGTCTCCTCCCACAACCACACCCACTCCGAAATGCTACCGGCAGGACTAGCTATGTTGGCCCTGGGGGACCTGATAGCACTGCAAGTACTCCAACTTCAAGAAGAAGACGAACACCAACTACAACCGGCCGCACGGAGGAGACGCAGGAGGAGGAGGAGGGCAAGGCAGGGCCAGCAAGGGCCGCCAGCACAGCCACTACCACCACGCAGGCAGCCCGCAATCCCACGCCTCCGAGCACATCCGTTCAACCTCACTGATGAGCAGATCCACACCCTCTACCGTTTGGACCGGGACAACATAACCGCCATTGTGGACATGACACAGGCTGACCTTGTCAGCATGATAGATAGCCCAACCGCCATCCCACCCCTACTGAAGGTGGTGTCTGTACTCCACTTCCTGGCCACAGGCACCTACCAGCACACAGTCGGACAGTTGCATGGCATATCACAGCCACTGTTCTCACGGACACTATTGCAAGTGCTCGATGCCCTCCTGCAGCACGCAGACGACTACATCTCTCTACCACGCTCGGAGCAGGAAATTACCAACACAAAAGTGGGATTCCATGCACTTGCCGGCATACCGGGTTGCATTGGTGCCATCGACTGCACCCATGTGGAATTGGTCGTCCCACATGCCATGGAGGCCCAGTACCGCAACCGAAAACAATTTCATTCTCTGAATGTACAAATGGTGTGTGACTCCAACAGGATCATTACACATTGTTGTGCCCGATTCCCTGGATCAACCCATGATTCTATGGTCTTGAGGAACTCTACAATACCACGCTACATGGAGCGACACGCAGGGAACAGATCCTGGCTACTCGGTGAGTCTCATTTAATGCATGATGATGTGGGGTATGTGATGCAGCAATGACCTGGAAGGAAGGGGGGGGGTGCGTACGTAGCAATGGCATTCCTCAAAATTCGTTTATTGTCCACATACAGGTGATGCCGGGTATCCACTGAAGAGATGGCTCCTCACACCAGTCCGGAACCCACGGGACCAGCATGAGGAGGACTACAACCATGCCCACTCACGTACCCGTGTAGTCATAGAACAGGCATTCGGCCTACTGAAGACTCGTTTCCGCTGCCTCAGCAGGTCTGGCGGGGCACTCCTGTACCGCCATGTGAAGGTTGCAAAGATGGTGATGGCATGTGTCATGCTACACAACATGTGCGTACGTAGAAATGTGCCCATGCCCCCTGACGCAGAACTGCAAGCACCTGAAGATGGTCATGATGAGGGTGGGGATGTGGCAGCACCTCAAGGAGTCTGCGAGGCCAAGGAGGGCCGTGACATTCGTCAGCATCTCATAGATGCATGCTTCTAGCACTCAAGCCTGGTGGCTGATACATGGACACGGGACTCGTGGCACTGTGTGTGTCTGGAACATGCACAATATGGACTGTACGCCTATAATGGCCTCGTACACAAAGATCAATGTCCACACATCTCATTGGATGATCGTGCATTGTTTATGGCATATGTGATATCATGTTAAACACCCTATCGACCCGCCACCCAAGTGAGCCCAACACACCCCCTCCACCCTCCTACCTCCCCCCCGAACACCAGTGTCCAAAGATGATCATTGTCAGTGGGCAGTCGCTATTGCAAGCCCCCTCTGCGGGTATCAGGGGCACCCCTGCCTGTGGAGCGCAGGTTCCTCCCAGATCTACGTTGGGGGCTGCCCTGGACGGAACTTGCAACGGATGATGTCTCTGCCTGCTCACGTCCATGCATGTCCCTAAGGGTTTGTGAGAGCTCAGTGAGCACACGGCGCACTGCGGCTAGTTCGGCACATACGTCTTTGGACGTCGCATGCAGTTCCCCCCTCAGGCTCTCGGTGCTTCTCTCCATTTGTACTCTCAGGCTCTCGGTGCTACTCTCCATTTGTGCCCTTAGTGTCTCTGTACTTCTCTCCATTTCTGCCCTAAGTGTCTCAGTTGATGTTTCTATGTCTGCCTTGGTGCCCCCACATTCATCGGCATGGTCCTTGAGGAGCGTGGCCAGTTGCTGCTGTTGCACGATTACCTGGTCGAGGGACTGTTGCCTCTGCTGGGCCATGGCCATTTGCGGTGGTGTCACAGAGTGGCTGATCACCTCATGTTGCCTTGCCACAGGGCTTGTGGGGGATGGCCAGTCGTCGTCTTGTGGGTGCCCCTGCGTGGTATCCTCATGGTGTACGGGATGGAACAGACAGGGGGATTGAGACAGGTCATGGATGGATCTAACTTCGACATCCCCGTTTTCTGTGTCGGAGCATGCTGCCATTAATGCAGTGTCACCTATGGTGCTGCTGCCACCAGAAGCAGTGCCTACTGTGGCATCCATTGGGGGGACCTGTGGTGGTGGTGTTGTGGGCATGCTGGCTGCTGGGGTGCCTGTTGGAGTTCCCTCCTCTGTGCTGCCACTTGATTTGTGCTGCTTCCGTGTCTTGATGCGTGCAGCTGAGGTGGAGGGTCTTTGGCCGTTGGTCTTGGCCCTCTTTGCAGGTGTGCTGGTAGGGGTGTCCTGGAGCTCGTCGTTTGGATCGGACCCTGTGGTGGAGTAAAGGAGGGCGAGCGTTATTAATGGGTCTGTGGGAATTGGAATGGCAATGTATCACATGCATTGGGGTGGTACCTGAGGGTGATTTGGGTCAGGGCCTTGGAGGTGGTTTCATTTGTGTGTGGAGTGAGGGTGCAGTTGTTTGGCAGCCTGCAGTTAGGGTGTGCCTGCTGCACGTGTAGAGGGTGTTTTTAGGATTATTAATTATTTATGTATTTGATGTGAGTTTTAAAGTGTGCTATCAGGCCTATGTATGTGGACGTTCTCCTGGACATGTGTTACTGTTGCACTATGTGGGCACGTGGTACTTCACATGATTGGATGTGGTTTTGGCATTGTTTTATTTGGGACACCTACCTGATTCTTCGGATGTCTGCACTCCTTTCTCCATCCCTCCGACTCCCTCTATGCTCTCCATTCCAATGGTGGAGGCACAGATTTCTTCCCAGGGGGTCAACTTGATGGGTGATTCCGATCCTCCCCCGGTAGCTGTGGCAATGTTGCGGTTGGCAGAAAGTATGCTACGGACGCGTATCCGCAGGTCGTCCCATCGCTTTCTGCATTGCTGTGGGTTGCGGGGTGCGGTCCCCACCGCACTTACCCGCTGTGACACCAGGGCCCATATGGCCTTCTTGTTCGCAAGTGCCGTCCTGGTCATTTGCGTGGAGAAGACGGCGGCAGCATTCTCCTGGAGGGTCTCTGTGAGCACGGTGAGTTCCTCACGGGAGAAGTGGACCTGCCGCTTGCGGTCGCACGCTTTCTTCGCTACTTTTCCCATTTTTCTTGGTTTCACTAGGGTGGATGACGGGTTGGGATGTGTCTCAGGGTAGTATTTTTAATGGTTGTGTGGAATTTGTGGTTTTATAGGTGTACGGCGTGATGTTTCCCGTTCCGGGACCATGCTTTTACTTCCGTTTCCGTATATTTACGGTCACCGTACTTTCCGGTTGGCGCTCACTGCGGTGTCCGCTAAGATGGGTGGCGGTATTGCACCTAGGGCGCCGTACGGCGGCGGTGTGGGCCGTTTTGGGGTCATTTCCGCCATCGCGGACTTTGCACTTCCGCCATGGCGTGGTGCTCGTGCCCGATGGGTCGGAATGAGCCGCACTTTGCTCCATCGTGCAATGGCGGAAACGCTATTTACGCTATGGCGGTCCGGTCGGTTGATTTCCGCCAGGGTCGTAATGAGGGCCATTGTCATGAAATTCCCAGTTCACTCTCCTGATGGGAATTTGCACCCTGATCACAGGCATTTTTTACGAGTTCTAAACTTCACTTTCCCTTGGCCATCTCTTGGCATTTTCAATCTCGCCTTTCACAATTCAGTATTCACAACAAAAACCCTTTCATTCAGTGTTCTCAGTCTTTTTCGTATTGTACTGTCCAAAGCCTTTAATTCAAAACTGGACCAGCATTCACACTGCCTCAATGGTCCTTTGCTCACTCACGAGCGGTCCAACTTGCAGGAAACCATTGGTTCACTCCATAGCATCTCAGAATCATTCAGGCTCCTTTGACTCACTGGAAATGCCGTCTTCAGGTGCTACACTCTGCGATGGCAGGGGCTCTTTGGCTGTCGCTGCTCCCGGTTCTGCGCGCCATGGCTCCAGGATCTCCGCCACCTCGGTTGTACAGCAAAGGAGTTCCTCCAACCCCAGGAAGTCTGCGGACCAGTTCTGCTGTTGAAGACCTTCCGACAGCACACGCTACACTCCACTTCCTTTGAACCAGAGTCAGCCATTACTCAGTTCTCTCTGCCGTCTATCTTTGTTACACCGTGTGGCGTTTTTCTGTGTCTTCCCATGTCCACCATCACAGCAGTGGCTTGGTCTTGCTTCAAGGAGTCTCATCCATCCTCTTTTCTCGTACATCTGCGGTCGTGACTTCATGCCATCTTAATCTGCATGCTGCAGCAAATTCTCCACTTCTTTTACAGTTGGCACTTCTTTCCATTCAGCTTAAGGGTCTGCCACGTTTGGATCTCCAAATGTTTTGGACTACAATTCCCATCATCCTTAGCCAACATTATGAATGGTGAGTGATCATGGGATTTGAAGTCCAAAATATCAGGAGAGCCACAGGTTGCAGACTCCGGCTCTAGCTGGACATTGCTTCTCATTGACCCAATGTCTTGTACTAGCACATCTTTAGCATTTCAAAGGTTCTCTCCTTTCTCCACTATCCCTGAAGCCGCTGTCACTCTTGTCCTTTCTCAATTTCTTGGAAACTGGAGTGTATACCATTTCTTTGCAGCTTGATTTTGGTTCTTCCGCTGCTCACGCTATCTGAATTGCTCTGTCTAACTTGAGCTCTTTCTCCAGCATGAATTTATCTTGTAATTTCAGCTGCTCAGGTGTACTGTGAGCATGTCACAAATCAAGTTTTCTGTTTTGCCCCCAAATGTGCACAAAGCCGCCATTTTAGGCTTTCTTGTAATATATGGAGTCCTCTACAGTCTCTGCATTCTCTTGCTTCCTCGTGTAAAATGGCCTTCTATGCAGAACAGTGTTCTCCTTGCTGGAGAATCGTTTTGCTCTTCTTCCAGTCACTTCTCTTTACACATCATCATCTGCACTCCCAGCGCGTTCTGGATTTAGTCCTGCAGACATTATGGGTCCTTCCACGCCCAGTGCATTGAGCAGAATTGCTTTCTTTCTGCCTGTGGAGGATCCGGCTCCGCCCACTGCATCCACACACGTGATGAGTGTGGCATCCATTGGAGCCAAGGAATCACTGTCTACCCAGCGTTGGCAGAAACGCTGGTGGGGGTGTTGCTCCTTGCATTCTCATTTTTAGTTGACGTCCTCTTGGTGCGGGAAGGAGCCACCTCGTCGCCAATTATTTATTGACTTCTGCTACGGAATAAAAGACTAAACTCCTGCAGGTGGTAACTGTGCTTTATCAACGATACGACCCAGTAATGATTATAGTTAAACGTTTCAAAGACACAGGCAGAGCGCCTGCTCTCTCCGTGTCTGTCCTTCCTCACGCGCACCACACTCGTGAGGTCTCATCTCACTGTTGGACTGCTCTGTAGGGAAGTAGGAGCCTCCTTGTCAGGCTGTTGTGGCAGATGAAGAGGGTTGGGGAAGAGTCAGTCACCTATAAGGTGGTGTTTTATATGGAACCCGAGAGGACTACCTTTAACGAGATACGAACTTAAGGGTCAAACAGAAGGAAACCGCACGGGAAAGGGGGCCGGAAGAGGAGTGGCTACTAGAGTCCAGGGCCAGAAACCTGTAGAGGGGAATAAAGAAGGTTCCTATTATACTTGGCTCAGTTTCCTTCCTGGGCCCTCCGCCCTCACGATCCCCAGACCGCAGCTCTGTCTACCCCAGCACTCCGCATCCCAGCTAACAGCGTCACAACAACTGGCGACGAGCCCCAAATGTGACTACACTGCTTCAGGGGCGACCAGACATCTCCAAGAAGGATGAGAGAAAGGGGTATTCCCCCCTCTGTCGATCCTGTCGTCCAGAGAAGAAAAGAAAAGGCATTCCGCCCTCAAGAGATAAAGGGTATTCCACCCTAAAGAAATGAATAAAGGGTATTCTGCCCTACCGCCGATCTCGGGGACCGGAAAAGAAAGAAGAGGGTATTCCGCCCTCAAGAGATAAAGGGTATTCTACCCTACAGAAATTAATAAAGGATATTCCGCCTTACCGCCGATCTCGTGGACCGGAAAAGACAGAAGAGGGTATTCCGCCCTCAAGAGATAAAGGGAATTCCACCCTAAAGAAATGAATAAAGGGTATTCTGCCTTACCGCCGATCTCGTGGATGGAAAAAGAAAGAGGGTATTCCGCCCTCAAGCGATAAAGGGTATTCTACCCTACAGAAATGAATAAAGGATATTCCGCCGTACCGTCGATCTCGTGGACCGGAAAAGACAGAAGAGGGTATTCCGCCCTCAAGAGATAAAGGGTATTCTACCCTACAGAAATGAATAAAGGATATTCCGCCGTACCGTCGATCTCGTGGACCGGAAAAGACAGAAGAGGGTATTCCGCCCTCAAGAGACCCTACAGAAATGAATAAAGGATATTCCGCCGTACCGTCGATCTCGTGGACCGGAAAAGACAGAAGAGGGTATTCCGCCCTCAAGAGATAAAGGGTATTCTACGCTACAGAAATGAATAAAGGATATTCAGCCCTACCGCCGATCTCTTGGACCGGAAAAGACAGAAGAGGGTATTCCGCCCTCAAGAGATAAAGGGTATTCTACCCTACAGAAATGAATAAAGGATATTCCGCCGTACCGTCGATCTCGTGGACCGGAAAAGACAAAAGAGGGTATTCCGCCCTCAAGAGATAAAGGGTATTCTACCCTACAGAAATGAATAAAGGATATTCCGCCGTACCGTCGATCTCGTGGACCGGAAAAGACAGAAGAGGGTATTCCGCCCTCAAGAGATAAAGGGTATTCTACCCTACAGAAATGAATAAAGGATATTCCGCCGTACCGTCGATCTCGTGGACCGGAAAAGACAGAAGAGGGTATTCCGCCCTCAAGAGATAAAGGGTATTCTACCCTACAGAAATGAATAAAGGATATTCAGCCCTACCGCCGATCTCGTGGACCGGAAAAGACAGAAGAGGGTATTCCGCCCTCAAGAGATAAAGGGTATTCTACCCTACAGAATTGAATAAAGGATATTCAGCCCTACCGCCGATCTCGTGGACCGGAAAAGATAGAAGAGGGTATTCCGCCCTCAAGAGATAAAGGGTATTCTACCCTACAGAAATGAATAAAGGATATTCCGCCGTACCGCCGATCTCGGGGACCGGAAAAGACAGAAGAGGGTATTCCGCCCTCAAGAGATAAAGGGTATTCTACCCTACAGAAATGAATAAAGGATATTCAGCCCTGCCGCCGATCTCGTGGACCGGAAAAGACAGAAGAGGGTATTCCGCCCTCAAGAGATAAAGGGTATTCTACCCTACAGAAATGAATAAAGGATATTCCGCCGTACCGCCGATCTCGGGGACCGGAAAAGACAGAAGAGGGTATTCCGCCCTCAAGAGATAAAGGGTATTCTACACTACAGAAATGAATGAAAGGATATTCAGCCCTACCGCCGATCTCGTGGACCGGAAAAGACCGAAGAGGGTATTCCGCCCTCAAGAGATAAAGGGTATTCTACCCTACAGAAATGAATGAAAGGTATTCAGCCAGCTTCAGGCATTGATGGGACAGGCTGCCACTGTGAAGGTATTAGAGCAAATGCAAAGAATCTTCCACGACAATGTCGGGAAAAGAAGAGCCCTGAAGAGAATATACACTAGAAAATGAATGTACTGGTCTCCCAAAGAACATGAAGACTACAAGGGTCACAAAGATATGATGGAACAAATGGAGGCGAGGATACAAGTAGAAGAGAAATTGAAGAGGGTGGGCGAGTGGCATGAAGGTGGACTCGTGCAAGGGGACAGTAAAAAGGATGAGTGGAAACAGAACTCTACTATAAAAGAATAAGTATCCCATGGCAGAGATGGAAGGATTACAGCGACGGAACAACTCCTGCCGGCGGAAATGCGTAAAAGAGCAAAAACACAGGAGCCTTGCAACCAGCATAAACGACATGAAGAGCTACTGAACACCATGGCCAAGAAGGAACAAGAGGGATCCAGTCTACAGAAGGGAGTCGAAGTGTTGAAGAATGTGCTCGAGCAACAGAGTAGGAGAAATAATGACCTACAAATGGAAAACTGGAAAGCCATGGAAGTGTTGGTATCAACTTGAAAAGGGTGGCAGGAGAAAACGACCAACACGGCAAGGGTGAATAAGGAACGTGTGCATGTCAGTGAGAATGAAACAAAAGAAAGGTGGCAGCCACTATCACCGAACGTTAGTCCTCCTTGCAGCGTGAGACATAGTGAGTGTCTACAAGAGTTTGGAAGGCTGGCAGATGTGCGCCTGAATGAATATTCTGTTGCAGAACGTGGTCATGAATTGAGACAGAGGTTTCAGTGTAGAGTGTAAGACGAAGAAGAGCTAACAAGTGACAGAGCAAGACAGATTCCACAAACACCCCCAGAGACTGTTAGAACAAATGTGACCCCCACAAACGATGATCAGCAGGGCAGAGATGTTGTATATGGAACTCGAGTGAACAACCTTCAACGAGGTACGACCTCAAGGGTCAAACAGAAGGATACTGCACGGGGAAGGAGGCCGGAAGAGGAGGGGCTACTAGAGCCCAGGGCCAGAAACCTGTAGAGGGGAAGAAAGAAGGTTCCTAATATACTTGGCTCAGTCTCCTTCCTGGGCCCTCAGCGCTCACGATCCCCAGAGCGCAGCTCTGTTTGTCCCTGCACTCCGCAGCCCAGCCAGCAGGGTCACAACAGGTGGGTATCTATGGAAGGCCAGTAGGGTTGAGGCAGAAACAATATAAGGACTGAACACCTTTGAAAGGCTGGTGCAAAGTCAGTCACATGTTCGGTCACCAGTGTTAGCAGTTGTGCTTGTTACTGACTGTTGTTTGAGGTTATCCATTCATTGCCACTGGTATGTAGGATGATGAAAAGATTCTCCTGGAGAAGTTGGTCATCCCCTAACTGACCCCCCACACCAAATCTGCTGGCTGTCTCCATGACCACCAGTCTGGCTTCAGAGCAGCCAGAAGCACGGAAACGGCTCTCCTGAACCCCTGTGAAGACCTGCTATCCAATCCTGATTCCAACTCTCCCTCTGTTTTGATCCTCCTCGATCTTTCTTCTGCCTTTGACACGGCCAATCATGCCATCCTCATAAATCGTCTCTGTGATACCCTTGGCATCACGGAACGGGAACTGGCCAGGATGAACTCCTTCCTTTCTAACTGGCCTCCCCAAGTGCAACTGTGCCCTTTCCTCCACCTCACTCTCTGAAGCGTTTCTCAAGGATCTATCCTATCGCTGTGGCTTTTCAACATTTGCCTTGCCCCTCCATCCCACTTGATCTCCACGTCCTCTCCTCACTTCCAGTGCTATGCTGATGACACACAACTCTCCTTTACACTTCCCTCCTCTACCTCCTCTCTTATAACTGCCTGCCTGACTGCTATTCAGGCATGGTGTTCTGCAAATGATCTCTGCCTTAATGGCAGTAAGACTGAGAGCCTTCTGATTGGGATGCCTGCTCCCTGTTTCCTTCATACTCTCTGGCCACCCTCCTTGGGCCCCCTTCCCTCACCCACCTGTGAGGCAAAACACCTTGGGGTCATCTTCGACTCCTCTCTCTCCTTCTCCCCTCACATCACGAACCTGGTCAAGGAGCCCATCATTTTGCTCCACCTTCTCAGAGGTATTCTCCCTTTCCTCACCTTTCCCCAGAAGCTCAATGTCTCCAGAGCCCTGGTTCTCTCTAGGCTTGATATTTGCAACAGCCTCTTCTTCCTCAATCTGCCTCTTTCCTCCCTGCACCCTCTTCAACTAATCCAGAATAGGACTGTAAGACTTATCCTTGGGCTCAAGCCCAGGGACTGCATCTCTCCAGCCCTAAAATCTCTCCACTGGCTCCAGTTGGCTACAAGGATCAAATTCAAGACCCTCTGCATCATCCACAAGCTTACTGAGGCCTGGCACCCCGCTACATCCAACCGTCTCTCCCCAAATACCTCCCTGCTAGAGTCCTTCGGTCCTCTTGCTCTAACTCTCTGCAGATCAGACGCTTCTCCAAGCAGAGAGTGGGGGTAGATGTCTTTCTTCGGCAGGATCCTCCCTCTGGAACGGCTTCTCTCAGACTGCAGTCGGATCTCCCTAAGTTCCGGAAACTTCTCAAGACTTTCCTTTTCATCTCCCCTTTCCCCCTCCCTTACTAAACTGTCCCCCTGCCGCTGCGACTGGTGCCTGGACCCTTATGTGCCTCACTCGGGCCAGTCCCTCCTCATCTACCGCAGCACCCCTTACCAGCACTGGCACACGAGCACCCTTCCCCGACTAGCCTGAATCTGGTCAATCTCTTCCCCACATTATCTTACCCTGACCCCTGGCACTTGCCCTCCTGGCCCCCATCAGCACTTGCGCAGCCCCGGGCCCCTGCCTTCCCGTACTTCTACCCCCCATTCCCTCACCCCATCCCTTCTGCCGTGACCTAACACCTCCCAACTGCAGTTTTTGTCACCGCACTTGCACGATCCGAATGTCACAAGGCCTCGTAGGACCTTTCCTTACTGTTATTGTATCTCCTCTGTCAGGAGCGCTGACTTGGGTTTTCCTGGGGGGAGAAGGGGGTGGGTACAGGGGGCCGGCAGCAAAACAAAAAAAGTCCCATTCTAAGAATAGGGACTTTAATGAAAATGGCATTTCCTGAGGGTTGTCTGGTCCCGGAGCACCCGAATACCCGGCACCCCTGTCCCCTCTGCGTGGTCTTGTGGCGCCTGGAAACACGTGTGTATAGGCGCCATACAAATGTCCAATAAAAAAATAAATAAGGCAGGCCGCTGGGCTCAGAGAGCATTCATTTCCTGCTGTTTCTCATGATGTCATCTGGGTCAGAGGCGGCAGTAATTTCCTATGCGCAGACCTCGAACACATATCATGTAAATTACAATGTTTTTGTTGTTGTAAAGGTCATCAGGTCAGAGGTCACTTGATGCCATTTCTTGTGATGGCATCAATATTCTACTTACTATTTTTGGACCTGAAAACCCACACCTCCTTTACGTCGCAGGGGGTTCTAAAATGTAGGGAACGACGGATGAGTTTAGGTGCAGACAATACACCCCGAGGTCGAACAAACAAACAACTTTAAAGATATGAAGACCGAAAGAGAACAAAAAAAGCCCAACACCGAAATTAAGACACAGCAAAGTGGCATCGAGCATCGAGATGATGATCGGTAAAACTTTAGAACTATTTTGTCCAAGTAATGAAACACCTCCCCCTGGTGGCAGTTTATGGTATCACAGAGTTCAAGTCCCAATTGCTTTTTTATTAAATCATATGTTTAGGTTATATTGACTTATACCTCGCACAGTTACCGTTGGCATAGTCTCCAGGTGCTCATGAGGCTCAGTTAGAAAGAAGGCAGGGTGGGTTAGTGAGGGGAGAGGGATATGATAGAAAGGTTGCTCTTCTGTTTTTGCTTGCGGAACCAGGAGGAACGTGCATCAGCGCAAGTCGGTTTTCTAAGTGAGTTTTGATTGTGTGCACTAGCTTGTACCCAGAGGGGTAAGGCCCAGTGTCAGGGATTGCTTGTTTGCGAATGTTTGCTGTGTTGGATGTGTGCTGTGTGTAGTTTGGCTGGGCCATGGGTGTATGTGGTACTTGGGAGTTACACAGAGCAGGGTTGGTTAGTACATTGGTTACTCTTAGTGTTCTTCTAAGTGCAATGCCTAGGTTACCTTCACAATTCTTACATAGGCTAACAATCACAATACTTCTAAGTGTAATACATAGACTAACCTTCATAATTCCTCTAAGTGCAATACATAGGCTAACCTTCACAGTTCTTCTAAGAGCAATACACAGGCTAACCTTCACAATACTGTTAGGTTGCTATACCCATGCTAACATTCACAACTCTTCTAAGTACAGTACATACACTAACCTTCACAGTTCTTCTAAGTACAATACATAGGCTAACCTTCACAATTCTTATAAGTGCAATACATAGGCTAACCTTCACAATTATTCTGAGTGCAATACACAGGCTAACCGTCACAATTCTTCTGAGTGCAATACATAGGCTACGATTCACAATTCTTCTAAGTACAATACATAGGCTAACCTTCGCAGTTATTATAAGTGCAATACATAGGCTAAACACACAATTATAGGCTGACCTTCACAACTCTTCTAAGTGCTATTCATTGGTTATCGCTGAAGGTTCTTCTTAGTGAAACACATAGGGGGATGTTCACAATGCTTCCAGTGTAATACATATCCTAACTTCCTCAATTCTTTTTAGTTCAGCACATTGGCAACTTAAGCCTCTGAGCACAGCAGAATTTAAAGAAGTCACGATGTTTGGTTTCCGAGACCAGCAAAGTTTTAGCGGAGGTAGGGTCAGCACCAGGTCAGACTTTGAGCGTAGCAAGTTCAAACTGCGACAATATTAGAAATTAGTCTTGGTGGGCTACAGTAGAGCGAGTTTAGTGATGGCTAGCTAGACAGCGCAAAACAGTTAATTACTGTCCTTAACTGGAGGTCTCAGTGCAGATTCAATACTGTGGTAAGAGATTGTAGTAGAAATGTAGGAGAGGCAGGGTTTTTCGGAACACAGTAATGGCTGTACGCCCCGCAATACCACCTTATCTGGTTGTGGCAGAACGATGTCCTGTCAGGTGTCCAGAATGTACAGGGAAAACGGGATGGGAGCTGCCCTTTGCCTCTGGCCCTTTGGCTGGCTACCTAGGCAAAGCTGCCCTGGGGAGCCCAGCTATGAGGACTTCCTGGTAGCCCTGCAGCCAATATGGGAGGGTGGGAGGTGGGAAACAGGGCGGGGAGGGGACAAAGGCAAACACAGCAAAGGCTGAGGAGAAGAGGGCAGCGGAAAAGCACATGCAGTGCTGAATTAAATAAATAAAGTTGGGAGGTGGCATACTGGAATAAATGGGCCACACATGCATGGATGGTGGCGTGGTCCATATTGGAGCGGGAAAGGATAGGTACTAAGAGTGAAACGGCAGTTAGTTTACCGCATTTTAGGGGCTAGTTGTGTCCCAAGGATTTGTAAAGCCTTGTCTCACAGCAATAATGCTCTGTGTCTTTTCAGTTCTAGCTCTTCAAGGGGTTTTCTTGCTTCCCATGATATCTCTGCTGGTCTGCAGGGGACTGTTCAGTGCAGTATACTGGAGTAGAGTAAACTGGGAATATCTTGCGTACTTGGAATGCCACACCAAGAGCCTCCTGCAAATGTTGCTTCCCTCTTTCCTTGTCCAGAACGTTGTCTTGGGCCAGCTGGTGCACTCCCCTGGTGTCATGCTTGCTTCTTCTTGATAATGGGGACTTCGGACAGAGGGAGGAGCGTCGGGTAGTGTGGATGCAGTTTCCCCATACAGCTTTATGGGGCACTGTTGTCCTGCTTCTTGGGCATGGGCGTGCAGCCTCGTGTGGTGCAGGACAGGCCCGAGATTGAGCTCTGTGGGACCTTCTTCTGCAGCCTGGATCATGGATTGAGTGAGGTGGGTTTGGGGGCAATGGCCAGTGCTCCACCGTGGGTGGCTTCCATTGGGCCCTGCGAGGGTGGATTTCTGCCTTGGTTTTTTCAGGGTCTGCCTGTAGATGCCCAGAGCTTGGACGGGGGTGTATAGGGCTGGATGAGCTCATCTGGTGGTACACTGTGGGGGTGAGCAGCGTTTTCTTTCTCCTTTTCTTTCCTTCTGTTTCTTGTTGGTTCCTCTTATTGGGTGGGCTCAGTCATGTGGGAGAAGGATGGTATGGGAGTAGGTGGTAGTACATGTGGTGGGGGGCCTTTTCATGGCTGAGCCACTGGTGGGCAGGTTGGAAGTGGAGGGCTGCTTGGTCTCCTGTTGTGGCTCGGCCATGCATGCTGGTCTGGTGATCTGCATTGGAGGGGGACCTGCTGTGAGCTCTTTGAGATGTCTGCTAGGTTTGTTGAGCTGGTCCAGTGAGAGAGACACACTATTAGTCCTTCTGCAGTGTGATGCTGGAAATGCATCGGAGGGACAGGGCCTCTGTATCCTTGTCCTTTACTGCTTTTTATCGTGTGTTCTGTCATGTTTTCCGCGCAGGAGTTCATGTGGGACTCCTGGCAGTGCAGCTCTCTCTCTCTTTTGGTTTGGTGAACAGACCCATGGGATACCCTTATGGCACCCATGGGTGTGACCCACAGAGCAGGGTACGGGCTGGTGGCAGCTCCGTGCTGAAATGCCTGGTGCCCTGAGCGTCCCCCATTTTGGGATGCCCAGGCCCTGACATTTGGAATCAGTAGATTCCAGATGGAGACAAAATGGCCCCCCAAGCTTCTTGCCTTCCATCACATGTTACCTTGATCTTCCCGAAGTCCCGGGAAGCCCTGCCTCTGTCCCTTCCCCCTGACTGGCTGTTGGGTGGAAGTTCCATATATGGTACTGTGGGGAAGTGCCGACCAGACTAGCTGGAGCCTTCTCAACAACCGTATGTTGTGGGTACGCCCGTGGGTAGGACCTGGGTGAATAGAGTGTGTGACGAATATGCATTCTATTTTGTGGCTGTCTAGTATCTGGTAGTTGACACAATGGTTGAGACAGCCCTGCCCGAAACCAGTATGAATGCAGCTTGGAGTGTTGAATGGCTCGGTACTTGTCCCAATACACATAACCTGTTGTGAGTGTCTGGAGAGAAGTGATTGGCCTGAATGCCCTGTGTGCCTGATTGGCTGCCTGCCTGCATGAATGACCGTAGTCGTGATTGGATGCTTGAGTGTGACCCAGCGGAATGAATGGGAGATCAACAGTACATCTGGGGACCTCTCACTGCTAGGAATCCTGTTCAGAAGCTGAAGTCCACTGTGACGAGTAACTGGAGTGACTGGAGCTTGATCTTGAAACCCTGTTGGAAGAGAAGAATTGCTGTTGCTCTCCTTCACAATCTGAAAGCTGCTGTGCTTCAAGAACTGACCCAGAGAGGACCTGGTAAGGCGCCCTCTTCCCGAGCTGCGAGGGACCATCGTGCACAGCAGATCTTTGCCTAAGCTCCCTGGTAGACAGACCTTCGACAGGCTGCCGACCCGATACGGGGAATGCTGCGGAACTCCAAGGAGAAGTGCCCGGACTGTTGTCCACCACTGTCGATGACCGCTGTCGCCGACTGGAGCCGCCGTGCTCCCGTTGCCTAAGAACTTCATTGATCCAAGGACGCTCTCGTCTGCATCGTCGCTGCTGTATCCTGCTGGAGAAGGCCTGACCGTCGACGCGCAGAGGAGTATCCACCGGTGGGTTTCACACCACCCAAGGACCACATAGATGTCGACGACTTGACGCCCTTGCTGGGCCACAGTTTTTCAACTCTTTGCGGTCCAGAACTATCGACACCGAGGTGCCCCACACGCCTCTTCCTGGCAGGACGTTTACGCTTCCCTGTCAATGAACACCGCTAGGAACGACGCGGGCACTTCACTGTCGTAGCTCGACTTGTTCTCCGTCAGACGTTCGACGACCCGTGACTCCTGCCTGAAAGGGAGGTCACTCAAGAAGGGCCGTCAATTCCCCGACGCGGAACGCTACAACACCAAGGTATTTTGGGGTTGCAGAACTATTGGAAAGTCTAGTGTGAACAATATATGGACTGGGCTTGTATCTTTCTTCTACAGGTTGCCCAGGTGGGGGGATCTGCACACAGAACTGTGTCTAGGTAACGGGGCCAGTATTCTGCCAATTGCTCAACCATCTTGCTTTCCTTCCTCTCTCTACTGCTGGTTTCCTCTTTATTTTGATCTGTTTATCATTCTGACTGCATGCACTTTAATGAGATCTGATAACGTTAGTGGTACCACTTTAGAACTGTATATATTTACCATTGTTGATTTCTGAGTACAAAGTGAGTTATTGTGATAGTGTACATGACCTTGAATATTAATTATATAAAGACTGTGTTGTAATCGATACAGTGTGTGGACATTCCTTTGTGGGTGCTTGGGGACTACACTGTACTTAAGAACCAGCCTGCATCACCTCCTGAGAAGCTAGGCCTTGATTGCTCGACCATAGCTACTGAATAGAGAATCTTGGCTGGGGTCCTCTGTGCCTCTCCTCTACCATACAGAGAGCAGAAGTACAGACACCCCCTCAAGTCTTTATATGCATGACCTCCCTTTTATCCTTTTTAAGCTCCTGCTCTAATCTCTTTGGTCACTCCTCCTTGGTGCCCAGCAATGATCATCCCTCTTCACCATCCCTCCTAGCTCCTCTTCTTTCCCTGGGTGATTCTGGCTTTTCATCCTGCTTTGTTATTGCCTCTCTCCCAGTATGTGATTCACTGTTAGACGCCGCACGCTACGCAGCTCTTCCCACCACCCGCCCTGCAGCCCGCCTCGCGGGTCCTTACCTCTTGGGGGCCGCCCTCTGGGCATCCTCCTTCCATGGCCGGGTCCTGGCGCCTCTATCTGCGTTGGCAGTTCCCTCTGCCGTACGGTGCGGGGTCGCCACAGTTCTGGGGTGGTCCTGTTGCAGGCTCACTACGCATGCTCTTCTTTCTGCACATGCAATGTGTTTCAGGCCATGGGCAACTGCGGCTTGCGTTGCAAGCCTCGTTATAGTGCCGTCACCATAAAAGCATCCGGGGAAGCACAGTGCATCGCGTCTTAACATGTGCACTTGGACTCGTGCTTTTCTCCGGACCCTTGTCCTTGCTCTTTATTGCCTTGCCCTGCTCTCTATGCCTGACCTTCCCGCCTTGGTACTTCTTGCCTGCTCCAGTTTCCTTCCCCTGCCTTCCTGTGACCTGCCTTCTGTTTCCTCCTTGTGCTGCCTGCTCCCTTCCTCTTGTTCTGCCTTGTTCCCTTCTCCTTGTGCTACTGGTGTGTATCCCGTGTTGTCTGGCTAGTCATCTTCTACTCCTACCAGGACCTTTGGATCTACCTTCATCCAGTCTGACCAGACCCTTGGACTCATCCTTCGGACCACACTCTTGGACATTGCCATCAGCCTTCCCAGTCAGTGCTTGCACTGTTTCTGTGCCACGTTAATCTGGGAAGTGCTGTCCCATGGCGTGGGGAACTGATCTAGGATCTCCTAGTCACATTCTGGTGGGTCTTGGGTTGGTTTGTTGCGTCACCCTATCTACAGAACCCGAGGCAGTCTGGCGTCAACTCCACTGTCACCACGAACATCAGGTACTAAGCGCCAGCGCGACGCCCTGCTTAATATTCACTGATGGTTTGTTCTCTTTTAAGGTCTCTCTCTGTTCCACCTCCTCTGCTCCCCATAGCTCCAACCCGCATCTGTTCTGCCTTCTTTGGGTACTCCTCACCCCTTAAGATCTATTCAGTATCCTTAACCCACTCGTAACCCTTCAGATCTCTCCTCCTGTCTCACTCTCTTCACTCCCCCATACAGATCTGTTCCTCCTCCTTCACTCACTCCTCTCCCTCCCATGATGATTCCACCTCCTTTGCTCTCTTCTCCCGCCTCCAGATCTACTCCTCCTCCTTCACTCACTCCTCTCCCTCCCTTGATTCCACCTCCTTTGCTCTCTTCTCCGCCTCCAGATCTACTCCTCTTCCTTCATTCACTCCTCTCCCTCCCATGACGATCTCACCTCCTTTGCTCTTTTCTCCCGCCTCCAGATCTACTCCTCCTCCTTCATTCACTCCTCTCCCTCCCATGATGATTCCACCTCCTTTGCTCTCTTCTCCCGCCTCCACATCTACTCCTCCTCCTTCACTCACTCCTCTCCCTCCCTTGATTCCACCTCCTTTGCTCTCTTCTCCCGCCTCCAGATCTACTCCTCCTCCTTCATTCACTCCTCTCCCTCCCATGATGATTCCACCTCCTTTGCTCTCTTCTCCCGCCTCCAGATCTACTCCTCCTCTTTCACTCACTCCTCTCCCTTCATGATGATTACACCTCCTTTGCTCTCCTCTCCCGCCTCCAGATCTACTCCTCCTCCTTCACTCACTCCTCTCCCTCCCATGATGATTCCACCTCCTTTGCTCTCTCCTCCACCTCCAGATCTACTCCTCCTCCTTCACTCACTCCTCTCCCTCCCATGATGATTCCACCTCCTTTGCTCTCTTCTCCCGCCTCCAGATCTACTCCTCTTCCTTCATTCACTCCTCTCCCTCCCATGATGATTCCACCTCCTTTGCTTTCTTTTCCCGCCTCCAGATCTACTCCTCCTCCTTCACTCACTCCTCTCCCTCGCTTGATTCCACCTCCTTTGCTCTCTTCTCCCGCCTCCAGATCTACTCCTCTTCCTTCATTCACTCCTCTCCCTCCCATGATGATTCCACCTCCTTTGCTCTCTTCTCCCGCCTCCAGATCTCCTCCTCCTCCTTCACTCACTCCTCTCCCTCCCATGATGATTCCACCTCCTTTGCTCTCTTCTCCCGCCTCCAGATCTACTCCTCCTCCTTCACTCACTCCTCTCCCTCCCTTGATTCCACCTCCTTTGCTCTCTTCTCCCGCCTCCAGATCTACTATTCCTTTATCTGGTCTGCCTTCTTTGCTCACTCCTCACCCCTCAAGATCTATTTGTTATCCATAACTCACCTGTAACCCCTTCACGTCTCTCTTCCTGTTTCTCTTTCTCCACTCCGGCATATGGATCTATTCCTCCTCCTTCACTCACGCCTCTCCCTTTCATGATGATTCCACCTCCTTTACTCTCTTCTCCCGTCCCCAGATCTACTTGTCCACCTTCATTCACTCCTCTCCCTTCCATGACGATTCCACCTCCTTTGCTCTTTTATCCCGCCTCCATATCTATTCCTCCGCCTTCACTCACTCCTCTCCCTCCTATGATGATTTCACCTATTTGGTTCTCTTCTCCCACCTCCAGATCTACTCGTCCACCTTCACTCACTCCCTTTCCTTCCATGATGATTCCACCTCCTTTGCTCTCTTCTCCCGTCACCAGATCTACTCCTCCTCCTTCACTCACTCCTCTCCCTTCATGATGTTTCCACCTCCTTTGCTCTCTTCTCCCACCTCCAGATCTTCACTCATTCCTCTCCCTTACATGACAATTCCACCACCTTTGCTCCCTTAACCTGCCTCCAAATCTACTCCTTCTCCTTAACTCACTCCTCTACCTTCAAAGATGATTCCACCTTCTTTGCTCTCTTCTCCTGTCACCAGATCTACTCCGCCTCTTTCACTCACTCCTCTCCCTTCATGACAATTCCACCTCCTTTGCTCTCTTCTCCCACCTCCAGATCTACTCCTTCACTCACTCCTCTCCCTTCCATGACAATTCCACCTCCTTTGCTCTCTTCTCCCACCTCCAGATCCACTACTCCTCCTTCACTTACTCCTTTCCCTTCCATGGCGAGTTCTTCTCCTTTGCTCTCTTCTCCCACCTCCAGATCTATTCCTCCTCTTTCACTCACTCCTTTCTCTTCCATGATGCTTCCATCTCCTTCGCCCTCTTCTCCCACCTCCAGATATATTACTCCATCTTCACTCACTCCTCTCCCTTGCTTGAAAATTCCACCTCCTTTGCTTTCTTCTCCCACTTCCAGATCTATTCCTCCTCCTTCACTAACTCCTCTCCCTTCCATGATTCCACCTCCTTTGCTGTCACCTCCCACCTCCAGATGTGCTCCTCCCCCTCCATTCAGTCCTCTACCTTCCATGACGATTCCGCATCCTTTGCTGTCTTTTCCTGGCTCCAGATCTATTCCTCCTCATTCACTAACTCCTCAGCCCCATGATGATTCTGCCTCCTTTGCTCTCCTCTCCCAGCTCCAGATCTCCTCCTCCTCCTCCTTCACTAACTCCTCTCCCTTCCATTTCAATTCCACCTCCTTTGCTCTCCTCTCCCGCCTCCAGATCTACTCCGCCTCCTTCACTCACTCCTCTGCCGCATGATTCCACCTCCTTTGCTCTCTGCTCCCTCCTCCAGATCTATTCTTTCTCCTTCACTAACTCCTCTCCCTTCCATGTCAATTCCACCTCCTATGCTCTCCTCTCCCGCCTCCAGATCTACACCGCCTCCTTCACTCACTCCTCTCCCTCCCATGACGATCTCACCTCCTTTGCTCTCTTCTTGCGCCTCTAGATCTACCCCTCTTCTTCCCACAATCTCCTTCCTTCTGACTCTCCTTATAAATGCCATTGCCTCCAGCTCGCCTGTACCCAAGGCCATTGATCATCATAACCCAGCAAATGCTGTGCAATACAAGTCTGCTGAACCTCAGGCACTCCTTGGGGTCAAGGGCACGGTAACTCTTGCAGACTTTGCAATACAATGGTATTTTGGGCAGCTAGAGAATTTCGCCTGGCTGGTGGGTGATGGGCTTTAAGGAAAATGCCAGGATAATCTGTTGAGCAAACCCTCATTGGTTCTGCAGCTTTCCTAAACAAACAGGAAGACGGTTCCTTATCATGGGGTCCATGAGCTTTATTAAACCACATTCTGGCAATGGGGTGGTGTAGGGGTTGTCCCTATCACCCAATGGCTACTCCCTTGTGCCCTAGCCAATGGATATTTTTTCTTAACTCTGGCTTCGACTCCCTTGTTTTGGACGTGGTACCTCTTCCCGTTATGGTCCCTATCGCTTCTGTCTTGGGGTCCAATTGGCTTTGGTGCAGCAATATTATTCCCTAGCTGCTGATGGGCTGAAGGATCTGCGCTTTCGCTCCTCTGGGCTCTACATCATGCAGTGGGTTGTGTGAGGGGTCAGTAATGCAAGGTGTACAACTGTTTGAAGATTCATCAACATATGCCAATTTATTCAAAAATAAATATGTAAAAGAAATGCCTGACTAACCCTACTCTACTGAGATTAGGATTTCCGTGCCTAACCAAAGCTAAGGGGAAACACTCCAACACATGATAACTGGCCCTCACACTAAGCAGAAAATACACAAAGAAGATATATGGCAATACAAGATAACACGAACAACATTCATAGGCCCTCATTACAACCCTGGCGTTAAGTGGTTAACGGCGCCGTAAAAGGTGGCGGCGCCGTTAACCCCTTAACGCCTGATTACGAGGTCCCTTTGCGGGTTGGCGATTTTAACGTCTGCTTTTTGCAGGCGTTAAAAACCAACCCGCAAAGGGACCTTGGTGCTAAGTACGGTGCCGCAATTCGCGGCACCGTACTTAGCGCCTTCCCCATTCCCATTGAGCCCTATGGGGCAAAAATGGGAATGGGGAAGGGCCATGGTGGCATGGGGAATTACCGCCCCGCCAACCTCGGAATGGGGCGGTTATTCCCCATTCCGCTATGGCGGAGTCGGTAAGTTACCAGCATGGACCATGGTGCTATTAGCACCATGGTCCAACGCCAGGGTTGTAATGAGGGCCATAGACTTTGAATAACCTATTGTCCTAGATGATTTCACTTCCCCAGGATTCAAGGTCAATTCTGCTTTGGTTCAACCAAAGAAATAAAGTCTCAAATCAGTTCTTGATGGTTCAAAGTCAATGTAAAGTTTTGTTAACCAAAGTTCCAATGATGGCAAATCTCTTATCCTTGATGAAATGTCCACTTTCCACTTCCACCAAATAGCACCAATGGTAATCCCAGCCACGATACTTTGCCACTCTGTAAGAAGATATGCCACAATTCAAAAGTAAAGTCAATATCCACAAGTATTAGTGATACACAGTTCTTGCATACCAGTATTCTCTTGGCTACAACTTTAGGTTTTTAATGGTATATTTGTCAGGATGACTTCTCAGTTCTGCTACTTCAACAACTTCAATTCTACTTGATTCACTATGAGAACATTCATCTTTGTCAACTGATATATACTTTAGCCCATCAAACACTTGATGAGTTTCACATTTGTCTTTCTATCACAGTCCACTGCCCTTTGCAGCCCCTCCAGCTAAGGGCCCGAGGCATTGGGCAGCCGCTACAGAGCAGCTCCAGATGGTGTTTGCCAGTGCTTGTTGTGGGAGCATGCATCGCGGCTGTCAACCAGCACCGACTAATAAGGTACGGTAGGTGCGGACAGGGGGAACAGCCATTACTGCTCCCTATTTATTTGCCCCTCCTGTCTTGTTACTCCTATTAGCTAAGTTTGCAGTCTGCTGCACGTTTCAGTTCATGTTTTCTGACACTAGGTGAATTGTGTTAAGTTAGCCATTGGGGGCTTTTCCCCTCTTTCTAGGAAAGTCGAATCTTGCATTTTTACAGTGCTGTTGTGTTTAAAATCAGGCTTCCCCCCTCTTTCTAGGATAGTCGAATCTGCGTGTTCTTACATTTGCTGTTGAGTTAAAAAAACAAAAAAAAGTAGGCTTTTTCCGCTATCCCTCTATCTAGGATGTTCCCTCTATCCTGATAACTCGCTTCTAGGTGTCTTGTCTTTCTGCTGTATAATGTAACCTAGGCCTTTTCCCCCCTCCTGGACACTTTATTCTTGATTGCTGCTTGCTGGGTGGTGTAGTTCGGTTTGTGCACTGCAGATTCTCCCTCTTACCCTCTCTCCCCCTTCTTTCTCTGTGCGCTCTCCCCCGCTTCTTAATCTCCGTGCTTTCCCTCACTGGTGCTCTCTATCTCTCCCATATGCTTTAACAGCTATTCTATCTCCTATCTTATCCCTCTGACAATGTCTGGAAGGAAAAAGCTCAAGAAGGATCTCCTGGTCTCCAATCCAGGCATGCCCATCACTGACACCTATGTCAACGTTTCTTCCAGGCAGACTTTCACCGACATCCTCTTTGTCGTCCCCTCTCCTGCCCTTTGGGTTTCCCATATGGTTGCAGTGTTCTCCACTTTTTCTTCCTCTCCTATTAATGGCGGCACCCGCTGAGAAGTACTCTTGACATCCTTCCTGTCCTCTAGGTCCATCATAAATGTCTTCCTAAATGCACTGTCATGGTCCAGGGCTCTCAGCCCAACCTCTTCCTTCTTGATGGGCGGTTTCCGTCTCTCATCAACTTCCTACCTTCTCCTGCCACTCCTACTTCTGCCACCCCCCCGGGCCCCTCTGCCACCACTGACAGGGCTACCACACTCCTGTACCCCTCCTCCGAATACCTTTAAAAGTGGCAAACTGCTCCACTTAGCTAACCACAACTCTCGCTCTGCCGTCAAACACTCCTCTGACATCTGCCACCTCCTTGAAGACCTCAACAATGACGTTCTTGCTCTCACCAAGACGTGGTTAACTGCCAGCTCTGTAACAAGTTTTGACACTGTCCTAAAGGAGGGCTACAATATCATCTCTAAGCCCAGGCCTAACTGGTCCAGGGCAGAGTGTCCTTGATCTTCCCTAAGTGTGTCCCTATTACTAGCATACCCACTCATGCCTAGTCCTCTTTTGAATGCCTTGTCTGCAGGCTTGGTGTCTCTCCTTTCCCCTCTCTGACTGTGCCACAATCTACAGGCCCTCTGGCCAGGTCTCCCTCTTCCTCTCACAGTGGGCTGACCTCACGTCCTCTCTCCTGGCCTCTGCCCCCAAGCTTCTCCTCCTCCGAGACTTCAATATTCACCTCGACTCCCCTGATGTGGCCTCTGGACTTTTCTGCAACCTCTGTGACTCTCTTTACCTCTCCATTCTTCCCTATGGTCTGACACACTCAGTTGGATGCAACTTGTATGCTCTAATCTCTACAGACATCCCCATCTCCAACCCTCAGATTACTCCTCTCTCTTGTTCGGATCATGCTCTCCTGTCCTCTCACCTGGACCTCCTGGGTTCCCCTGCTAAGCCCCTGCATGCACTGCCAGTTTCCTTCTCTGCCATTCAACCCATGAAGCGAGTGTCAGTTACTGATTTTGCCGCCACCTTCACTCCCCTTCTTACTCCTGCCATTGACTCTCACATTCGGACACAGCCCTTACTAACCTTCAACTCTCCCATCTCCAACACTCAGGACATCCTAGCCCGTGGGCCTCATTACGACCCTTGCGGTCCCGTAATGAAGGGTGCCGGTACGGGACCGGCACCCTTCATTACGGGAGCGCTGATTACGAGGTTCCCTTTGCAGGACTCAGAACAGACGTCTGGGAAAACCAGACGTCCTTTCCGGGTTCCGCAAGTGGAAGAGGTAGGTAATAACGGGCCATTTGTAATATGCCCGTTATTACCTCCCTCCCCATTCCCATTGAGCCCTATGGGGGCTCAAATGGGAATGGGGAATGGTTCCTTCAAGGAGGAATTACTGGATCCTCCAATGTTGGAATGACCCGGTTATTCCTCATTGAAGGAACCCGGTAATGTAGCCCGGTTTGGAGGCAGCCATGGTGCTAATAGCACCATGGCTGCCACCAAACTCGTAATGAGGGCCCCCTGTCATGAATATCTGCATCAAACCTGCCTCCAAGTGAAACTTCTAGTATGACTTTGAACTGTCCACTCTGAAACACAAGCCTGAGCGGTAGTGGTGGGCTTCAAGCACATACTCTGACAAACTGGCCTGCAGCCTGCTCCAAAGGCAATACAGACTTTCCATCTGCTTGAAGAAGAGGGCCTTTATCAAAGCCTGCATCACTGGGGCCACTAACAACACAGCAGCATCCGCAAGGAACTCGCCAGTCCTGCTGCAGCCTCCATTTCTCCTCTGCCTTCCCTAGCCCTCTGCACCTCTATGGCTTCTCACTTCATTAATTAAATCCTGTCCTCTCTGCAAATCTACACCTCTCCCTTTCCTGCTCTCAGGTTTCCGTTGCCCCCTTGCTTCCCCGCTACTCTCCTCTTTCTCTGCCAGATCACCTGATGAGGTTTCTAGACAAGTCAGCTCAGCTCTATGAAAGTCTCCTCCAAACAGGTGTTCCCCTGCTTCTCCAGAACTATCAAGGACAACATTGTCTCCCTTGCTCCAGCCTTGGCTGATTTCTGCAATCACTCCTTTGCCACTGGATCTTTCCGGTCACTCCTCAAGCACTCCCTTGGGCACCCGCTCCTTAAAAAGCCTTACGTCGACCCTTCCTGTCTGGCTTACAACCACCCTATCCCCATTACCCCCTTCCTGGGCAAAAATTGTACAAATACACACAAACAGCTGACAAAATACATACCTCATACGAAACAACAAGTCTCAACAACTCATAAAAATCAAAAGCAAATTCTGACATCACAGAAAAAAAACACATGAGCAGCCAAGTTAATCTAAACAACATACCAAAGAAACCATTTTAATAATCATGAAAACACAAACAATTTTCATCTGTCCAAAAATCCACAATTGAACAGTCTTTCGGTGCCTAATAGTATCCCATAGGTCCAAGGACCCATATCAAGAGTCCACCCTCCCACAGTTTTTAAGCCTGTTGGCTTATGCTAGGCATTCAAACCCAACCAGTTTTGACATATATATGATTTATAACATCTTCATCAGGGGATAAATACCCCTATGGCCTGGAAAAATGTCCACAGATGTTGGATATAATTTGCTGAATAGGGATGAGGCAGCCAAAGCTCATATGTGCAATTAACCTAGTAGACCAACAAATAACGCATCTGGCAAAATTGGTAATATGTGCTGTCAAGATGTCTGTATTCATAACCAACACTGTGCGCATTCATCCTAGGCTGCGGCGGTCTGCTGTGTTTTTCACCCGACCGCCAATGCTGAGCCCAACATCATAAGCTTCAGAGTTGCCAGAGGCACAGAAACTGCACTCCTGAGCAGCTGTGAAGACTTGCTCTCTAATCTCGATTCCAACTCTCCTTCCGTTCCCATCCTTCTTGATCTCTGCTCTGTCTTTGATACGGTCAATCATTCCACCCTTATAATAATATAAATCATCTCCGCGATACCCTTGGCATCACGGACCTGGCTCTGGACTGACTGACCTCCTTCCTCTCTGAACGACCTTCCCAGGTTTAACTGAGCCCTTTTCTCTCCTCCATCTCACTCTCTAACAGTGGTGTCCCTCATGGCTCCATTCTCTCACCTTGGCTTTTCAACATCTACCTTGCCCTCCTAACCCATTTAATCTTTGCCTTCTCTCCTAACTTCCAGTGTTATCCAGACGACACTCAACTCTCCTTGAATTTCCCCTCCTCTGCCTACTCCTCTCTCATACCCGACTGTCTACTATTTAGGCATGGTGCACTGCTAACGATCTCTGCCTTAATGTCAGTAAGACTGAGAGCCTTCTTATTAGGACTTTAGCTCCCTCCTTTCCCCCTGCACTCTGGCTGCCCTCCATGGGCCCACTCCCCCACCCTCCTGTGAAACAAATAGCCTTGGTTTCATCTTCGACTCCTGTCTCTCCTGGGATTACGGACCTTTCCAAGAAGGCTCACTTTCAGCTTCACCTCCTCAGAGGCATTCATCTTTCCCTCACCTTCTCCCAGAAACTCATTGTCTCCAGAGCACTGGTCCTCTCCAGGCTGGACTACTGTAACAGCCTTCCTCAACCTACCCAACTCCTCCCTTTGCTCCCCTTCAACTAACCAGAAATAGGACTACGAGACGTATCCTTGGCCTCAAGCCCAGGGACTGCATCTCTCCAGCCCTAAAATCTCTCCACTGGCTTCCGGTTGCTGGGAGGATCAAGTTCAAAACCCTCTGCATCATTCATAGGCTTTCTGGGGCCTGGGACCCGCTACATCCAAATCTCTCTTCCTAAATGCCTCCCTGCTAGAACCCTTCAGTCTTCTAGCGCAAATTCTATGCAGATCAGGAGATTCTCCAAGCAGAGAGTGAAGGGTAGATCTCGGTCTTCTGCAGGTGCCTCCCTCTGGAATGGCTTCCCTACCCTGCTCAGACCTGAGCTGGATCTCCTTAAATTCCAGAAGCTTCTCAAGATCCTCCTTTTCTCTTCTTCCCACCCTCTCCCCCTCCCCAGCTAATTTCCCCCCCCTCTGCCGCTTGACTGTCTGTCTGGTTCCCTCAGATTCTTATAGGGTACCAGGCTCTCCCCACCAATCTACCCCAGCAGTTGGTCTCCTCCGACCTACCCCCCAACCTGCAGTTGTCCTTCTGGTCTCCCTCCCCCTGCACTAGCCTGGCTGGGCCTACAAGCCCTTAGCCCCTCCAGCACGTTCCTCACGCTTAGCATGTGGACCTTTCTGCCCTTGCACTCTCTCCTCCCTGGGCCCTGTCCACCTGGGCACTCACTTACCCCTCTGGCCCTTTCCTCCTTCCCATCTCCCCTGCACATCTATTACCACACATGCATGAACTGACTGCCTCAAGACCTAGCAGGACCATTTCTATTTTGTTAACCCATCCCCCTTGTTTTGTTTCACCATGAAACACATTGGGCCTCATTACACGGTAGGCGGTAGCCATTAGCGCCATGGCTACCCTCTTACCGCATTCCGGGTCCGTGTTCCCGGAATAGAGATTTACCGGGTCACTCCGACCTCGGAGGACCTGGTAAATCCCCATTCTGGGAACCATTCCCCATTCCCATTTGAGCCCCCATAGGGCTCAATGGGAATGGGGATGGAGCTAATAACGGGCCCGCTATTAGCGGGCCCGTTATTAGTTCTGAAGTCCCTCAACGGGTCCCTTCCCTAACGCCTGGTAAAACCAGGCGTTATGGAAGGGAAAACCAGGCGTTAGGGAAGGGACCCGCTAAGGGACCTCGTAGTAGGGCGGTAAGGGATTACCGGCACGGGTGCCCTTACCGCTGCCGGTAATCCCTCACCGCCTACCGTGTAATGAGGCCCATTGTATATAGAAGCATTATAAAAACACAATAAATAAATAAAAACACTCCACTTGATATGGACTACTACAATTTGCATCTACTGACAACCAGATATACCACCAGAGCTTCAGTATTTGGAACTTGTACCACAGCTTCAGTAATTTGTACACCTAGACAGGCTTCGACATGATACACTTCAAAGTACTTTGACAACTTCAAGTAGGCAGGCACTCTCCCGCTGAATAACTTTCTTCTGAAGGGGCAGCCTCTTCGCCTCTCTTGTCTGTCTGCCACAATAACAACCTGGGTTTGCCTTAATGACTCACTTCTCTCTGTCTTCCGCAGTTTGACACTGCAGGTTGGGCCAACCTCAAAGAGACTTTACAAACAGCCAGTTTCCCTTCCCTAGCTTTACCTGTACCTTTCCGCCACTTATCAGCCCAAGTAATTAGCCAGAAGCTTTGGTGGCACTCTCTTAGCTTCAGGTAATCCGTGCACACTTGTATCTTAGGCCAATGAACAGTTATTAACTTCACAGTATAGTTAGATTGCTTCTTAACTTTGAGAAAGGTTGGTTTCACTGTAAATATGGGGAGACTCTTAGCTTGGGCAACGTGTATTCTCTTCTTCAACAGTTATACACTTTAGATTCTTAAGAATGAAAGATATGCCGTGTTAAGGTGAAGAATAGAATTCAGTCTTTCTTTCGAATTCACAACTGGGCACACACGACCACTCTTTCATGTAGTTTTTTCAAGTCAAAGTTTGTAGCATTTGTATTGCCAAAGTTAGGTATTTGGTAATGGTCTTATTGGTGTTCACTTCCTTAATTAGGAACACGCGACCACTGCTTCAAGTAGTATCAGTCTTAAATGATTGAACAATGGGTTTAGACAGCGTTCGCTTCTCACGAAGAAAATACGTTTCACGTTATAGGCGAGTGGTACCTTTCCATTGTTCAGGTATTTTGGATGCAATGAACAACTTCTATTTGCTTTAAAGTCTTACGCGAGTGAACCGTATTTGGATACTGTTGCCGGTAATGTTTGACAAGATGTTAGAAAGCAGTACTTCACTCACTGGCTTCTTTGACACTTGCTCTGTGGGTCGCACTGCTTCCATGCCTTCTTCAACTTCTACTGCTTCTGGCTCGCTGGGGACCCACGCCCTTCTTCTGTAAAGGTGTCTCTTGTCCGGTCACGAGTTTAGGGAGCCCCTACTGCTCCCAAGACCCACAGAGAGATAACTGCATCTTGTCTTGGTCTTCTGCATGTCGGGTTGTCAAGCAACCACAGCAATCAGGCTCACATAGGGAAAGACAGCTCTCCTGCACGCCTTTGGCTGCACAGCCTCTGAACTTCAGATTTTCAGAGAACAGGACCCTCTCAGAACAAGCAAGTGAAATCTGATGTCTCTTCGTTCCGGCGTGCCTCTTGTTCTCCCACTTCTGCTTGGTTTGCCACCCCTGTGCCTTCTTCCTTCTGCTACTACTGCTACAGCTTGCATTCCAGTCACAGTTCCAGCTGATTCTACTCCTTCCTCTCCTTTCTATTGCGTGCACATGAAGGGGCCTTTTATGCCTCCCAGGTTCCTTCAGGTGTGGGCTGTTAGGCTTCATTGCCTGGCTAGTGCTGCAGCTTGCCTCTTCAGCCCTCTTCCTCATCCTAGTACTTCTGGGATTATAGGACTTTTAGGCCCTCATTAGGACCCCGGCGTTAACCAATGGCGCTATTAGCGCCATGGTTAACGCAGGTAACTTACCGACTCCGCCATGGTTAAATGGGGAATTACCACCCCATTCCAAGGTTGGCGGGGCGGTAATTCCCCATTTACCATTGGTCCTTCCCCATTCCCATTTTTGCCCCATAGGGCTCAATGGGAATGGGGAAGGCGGTAATTATGGTACCGCAAATTGCGGTACCATAATTACCTTCAAAGTCCCTTTGCGGGTCCCTACTTTAACAGCTGGTCCAGACCAGCCGTTAAGGTCGGGAGCCGCAAAGGCACATCGTAGTAAGGCCTTAAGGGGTTAACGGCGCTGCAACCTTTTATGGCGCTGTTAACCCCTTAAGGCCAGGGTCCTAATGAGGGCCTTCGTCCATTTCTTTCAACATTCGAGTTAGGGCAGTACTACTTCCCTTAAACTCATTAAAGAATTGACTGTCAGAATTAGTTTTTACAGAGGAAGACATTTGATTTAAGGAATTCTCTCTAGATCCTTTTACATTACAAGTTAGGGTGTAATGAGCGTGTTTATTCTTAAAAGATCTTCCTATTGACAAGGTTTGCTCAGATTTAATAGAGTTTGTACCTTGGGTCACAGATCTTATATGTGGGATTGGGACATAATTGCAATATACCACCACCTGTTTTGGCAACTCAAAAAGTCACTTCCTTTCGGAGGACAAATACTGACTCTCATCCTACAGGATTGCCTCACCACCCTGGGCGCTGTCCACTCCCAGGTGATCCTCCCAGATTACACCACTCAGAAGGTCAGGATCAGGAAGTGTCTTCCTTTCCGTGGCCACCTGGGAGGAGAGTTTAGTCAGGGTTTCAGTGAGGGATCCATAGGATTCTTCACAGTTGTGGCCCCCAGTGTTCCTCCAGCCCCACCAGTCAGCCCAAAACGCGTGACTTTGTCAAGGAGAATGCAGAAAATGGGAAGTAGTGCTGAGGTAGTTAGAAACATGGCTCAGCGCTGCTTCCATGGAGTGACAGCTATGGAATCCAGGCAGGGGGATGGGGGGGCATGGTTTCCATATGTCACTGGGTAGGAAGCGATGCAGTTGAGCACTACACCCTGTGGGAACTTAGAATAGCAATGGAGAATGAGGACAGGTTGATAGTTAGCAAGGCCATTGGGGTCAGCTATACGTTTTGAACAGGACTACAACGCTGGCTGCCTGGAAGCATTTTGGGAAGATGACAGGACAGGGATAGGCTAAAGAGATGGGAGAGGCAGGTGCAGGTAAGGGGTGTCTGCATTTTAGCGGCCAGGGATGAAAGAACAGCGATTGGAGGTTGGTGAGAGCATTGCAGATTTGAGCAGTAAAGGAGTAGGTAAAACCATTGGGAGAGGGAGATAATGGAAAGAGAAATGCTAAGAGGAGGGCAACCATGGATCAGTGTCTCTTGGATAACTTTGAGGGACGAGATGAGGTTGGCACGGTAGCATGACTTTGCAGAGGCAAGAGCATACTATAGTGAATGGAACGGGGTCTCCTAAGTTGCGAGAAGGCTGGGGAATGGATTTTGCACAGGTGCCGTAGCTGAAGGAGCCTGGCCATTGTCAGTTGTTAGATGGAAACTGGGGGCGATCCAAGGTTGAGGACAGAGGAACGAGTGGAGGAGCAGACAGGATATTGGTGGTTGAAGAGACACTACAGAGTGCCCAGTTAAATTCTTGGAAGAAATCAGTGGAGTGATGACGGGGTGGAGAGAACGCCTGTAGGGAGGACTGGACTTCATCCAGATACGGATTCATGGAATTTGTGCTTGGTGATCACAGAGGTGTGGGGAAACCAAAATGGGATGCACAGGTAAAGTCAAATGCAGAAGGGAGTGAATATGGTGTGAGGAGTGGAGAGAGGGCGAGACACACAATCCAGTGAGATACCGTACATTTGGAAGGGACGGTTGTGCAGGATAAGCAGGGAGTGATCAGAAAGGGAGGAGTCGAGCTGAAGATGCTAGAGTCTTCCATGAGTGTGGCTGGGACTTCAGAGGGCAGAAATTTGCATAGGGGGGATGCTGGTATGGAGGATTATTGTGAGAGAAAATAGGGAAGAAGCTGAACAGCACTATTTTCAAAGTGAAATGTATTGCAATCAGTGTAAAGGGCTGTCAGTGCGTCTCAGTCTTGGAGGGTGGGGTCGTTGATACAGACAGGGTTCAACATTTGTGGGAGCCAGGAGCTATTGACCTCCAGCTTTAAACAGTTCGAATTTCAATGCGCTCTGATGTAACGCCTCATTCTCCATGCGTCACCTGTGCTTAGCTCTGATGTAACTCCTCATTCTCCAGGCGTCACCTGTGCTTAGCTCTGATGTAATGCCTCCTTCTCCAGGAGTCACCTGTGTTTAGCTCTGATGTAACGTTGCCTCCTTATCCAGGCGTCACCTGTGCTTAGCTCTGATGTAACGCCTCATTCTCCAGGTGTCACCTGTGCTTAACTCTGATGTAACGCCTCCTTCTCCAGGCGTCACCTGTGCTTAACTCTGATGTAACGCTGCCTCCTTCTCCAGGCGTCACCTGTGCTTAGTTCTGATGCAACGCCTCCTTCTCCAGGCACCTCCTTCTTCAGGCACCTCCTTCTTCAGGCGCCTCCTTCTCCAGGCGCCACCTGTGCTTAACTCGGATGTAACACCTCCTTCTCCAGGCGTCACCTGTGCTTAGCTCTGATGTAACGCCTCATTCTCCAGGCGTAACCTATGCTTAGCTCTGATGCAACGCCTCCTTCTCCAGACGCCTCCTCCAGGCGTCACCTGTGCTTAGCTCTGATGCAATGCCTCCTTCTCCAGGTGCCTCCTTCTCCACGCATCACCTGTGCTTAGCTCTGATGTAATGCCTCCTTCTCCAGGTTTCACCTGTGCTTAGATCTGATGTAACGCCTCCTTCTCCAGGCGTCACCTGTGCTTAGCTCTGATGTAACTCCTCATTCTCCAGGCGTCACCTGTGCTTAGGTCTGATGTAACGCCTCATTTTCCATGCGTCATCCGTGCTTAGCTCTGATGTAACTCCTCATTCTCCAGGCGTCACCTGTGCTTAGCTCTGATGTAACGCCTCATTCTCCAGGCGTCACCTGTGATTATCTCTGATATAATGCCTCCTTCTCCAGGCGTCACCTGTGCTTAGCTCTGATGTATCGCTGCCTTCTTCTCCAGGCATCACCTGTGCTTAGCTCTGATGTAACTCCTTATTCTCCAGGTGTCACCTGTGCTTAGCTCTGATGTAACGCCTCATTCTCCAGGTGTCACCTGTGCTTAGCTCTGATGTAACGCCTCCTTCTCCAGGCGCCTCCTTCTCCAGGTGTCACCTGTGCTTAGCTCTGATGTAACGCCTTCTTCTCCAGGCGTCACCTGTGCTTAGCTCTGATGTAACTCCTCATTCTCCAGGTGTCACCTGTGCTTAGCTCTGATGCAACGCCTCCTTTTCCAGGCATCACCTGTGCTTAGCTCGGATGCAACTCCTCCTTCTCCAGGCGCACCTGTGCTTAGCTCTGATGTAACGCCTCCTTCTCCAGGCATCATCTGTGCGTAGCTCTGATGCAACGCCTCCTTCTCTAGGCGTCACTTGTGCTTAGCTCTGATGCAACGCCTCATTCTCCAGGCGCCTCCTTCTCCAGGCGTCACCTGTGCTTAGCTCTGATGCAATGCCTCCTTCTCCTGGCATCACCTGTGCTTAGCTCTGATGCAAAGCCTCCTTCTCCAGGCATCACCTGTGCTTGGCTCTGATACAACGCCTCCTCCAGGAGTCACCTGTGCTTAGCTCTGATGCAACTCCTCCTTCTCCAGGCGTCACCTGTGCTTAGCTCTGATATAACGCCTCCTTCTCCAGGTGTCACCTGTGGTTAGCTCTGATGTACCGCCTCCTTCTCCAGGCGTGACCTGTGCTTAGCTCTGAGGTAATGCCTCCTTCTCCAGTTGTCACCTGTGCTTAGCTCTGATGTAACGCCTCATTCTCCATGTGTCACCTGTGCTTAGCTCTGATGTAACGCCTCCTTCTCCAGGCGTCACCTGTGCTTAACTCTGATGTAACTCCTCATTCTCCAGGCGTCACCTGTGCTTAGGTCTGATGTAACGCCTCATTCTCCATGCGTCATCTGTGTTTAGCTCTGATGTAACGCCTCATTCTCCAGGCGCCTCCTTCTCCAGGCGTCACCTGTGCTTAGCTCTGATGCAACGCCTCCTTCTCCAGGCATCACCTGTGCTTAGCTCTGATGTAACGCCTCATTCTCCATGCGTCACCGGTGCTTAGCTCTGAGGTAACGCCTCCTTCTCCAGGCATCACCTGTGCTTAGCTCGGATGGAACGCCTCATTCTCCAGGCGTCACCTGTGCTTAGCTCTGATGTAACGCCTCATTCTCCAGGCGTCACCTGTGCTTAGCTCTGATGTAACGCCTCCTTCTCCAGGCGTCACCTGTGCTTAGCTCTGATGCAACGCCTCCTTCTCCAGGCGCCTCCTTCTCCAGGAGTCACCTGTGCTTAGCTCTGCTTAGAGCGCCTCCTTCTGCTTAGCTCTGATGCAACTCCTCATTCTCCAGGCATCACCTGTGCTTAGCTCTGATGCAACTCCTCCTTCTCCAGGCGTCACCTGTGCTTAGCTTTGATGCAACGCCTCCTTCTCCAGGCGTCACCTGTTCTTAGCTCTGATGTCACGCCTCCTTCTCCAGGCGTCACCTGTGCTTAGCTATGATGTAACGCCTCCTTCTCCAGGCGTCACCTGTGCCTTAGCTCTGATGTAATGCCTCCTTCTCCAGGCGTCACCTGTGCTTAGCTCTGATGCAACTCCTCATTCTCCAGGCGTCACCTGTGCTTAGCTCTGATGTAACACCACCTTCTCCAGGCGTCACCTGTGCTTAGCTCTGCTTAGAGCGCCTCCTTCTGCTTAGCTCTGATGCAACTCCTCATTCTCCAGGCATCACCTGTGCTTAGCTCTGATGCAACTCCTCCTTCTCCAGGCGTCACCTGTGCTTAGCTCTGATGCAACGCCTCCTTCTCAAGGCGTCACATGTTCTTAGCTCTGATGTAAGGCCTCCTTATCCAGGCGTCACCTGTGCTTAACTCTGATGTAACTCCTCATTCTCCAGGCGTCACCTGTGCTTAGGTCTGATGTAACGCCTCATTCTCCATGCGTCATCTGTGTTTAGCTCTGATGTAACGCCTCATTCTCCAGGCGCCTCCTTCTCCAGGCGTCACCTGTGCTTAGCTCTGATGCAACGCCTCCTTCTCCAGGCATCACCTGTGCTTAGCTCTGATGTAACGCCTCATTCTCCATGCGTCACCGGTGCTTAGCTCTGAGGTAACGCCTCCTTCTCCAGGCATCACCTGTGCTTAGCTCGGATGGAACGCCTCATTCTCCAGGCGTCACCTGTGCTTAGCTCTGATGTAACGCCTCATTTTCCAGGTGTCACCTGTGCTTAGCTCTGATGTAACGCCTCCTTCTCCAGGCGTCACCTGTGCTTAGCTCTGATGCAACGCCTCCTTCTCCAGGCGCCTCCTTCTCCAGGAGTCACCTGTGCTTAGCTCTGCTTAGAGCGCCTCCTTCTGCTTAGCTCTGATGCAACTCCTCATTCTCCAGGCATCACCTGTGCTTAGCTCTGATGCAACTCCTCCTTCTCCAGGCGTCACCTGTGCTTAGCTCTGATGCAACTCCTCATTCTCCAGGCGTCACCTGTGCTTAGCTCTGATGTAACACCACCTTCTCCAGGCGTCACCTGTGCTTAGCTCTGCTTAGAGCGCCTCCTTCTGCTTAGCTCTGATGCAACTCCTCATTCTCCAGGCATCACCTGTGCTTAGCTCTGATGCAACTCCTCCTTCTCCAGGTGTCACCTGTGCTTAGCTCTGATGCAACGCCTCCTTCTCAAGGCATCACATGTTCTTAGCTCTGATGTAAGGCCTCCTTATCCAGGCGTCACCTGTGCCTTAGCTCTGATGTAACACCTCCTTCTCCAGGCATCACCTGTGCTTAGCTGTGATGTAACTCCTCCTTCTCCAGGCGCCTCCTTCTCCAGGCGTCACATTCTCCAGGAGTCACCTGTGCTTAGCTCTGCTTAGAGCGCCTCCTTCTGCTTAGCTCTGATGCAACTCCTCATTCTCCAGGCATCACCTGTGCTTAGCTCTGATGCAACTCCTCCTTCTCCAGGCGTCATGTGTGCTTAGCTCTGATGCAACCCCTCATTGTCCAGGCGTCACCTGTGCTTAGCACTGATGCAACGCCTCCTTCTCCAGGCCTCACCTGTGCCTTAGCTCTGATGTAACGCCTCCTTCTCCAGGCATCACCTGTGCTTAGCTCTGATGCAACTCCCCATTCTCCAGGCGTCACCTGTGCTTAGCTCTGATGTAACTTCTCCTTCTCCAGCACCTCCTTCTTCTGGCGTCCCCTGTGCTTAGCTCTGATGTAACGCCTCCTTCTCCAGGCATCACCTGTGCTCAGCTCTGATGCAACTCCTCATTCTCCAGGCGTCACCTGTGCTTAGCTCTGATGCAACACCTCCTTCTCCAGGCGCCTCCTTCTCCAGGCATCACCTGTGCTTAGCTCTGATGTAACGCCTCCTTCTCCAGGTTTCATCTGTGCTTAGCTCTGATGTAACGCCTCCTTCTCCAGGCGTCACCTGTGCTTTGCTCTGATGCAACCCCTCATTGTCCAGGCGTCACCTGTGCTTAGCACTGATGCAACGCCTCCTTCTCCAGGCGTCACCTGTTCTTAGCTCTGATGTCACGCCTCCTTCTCCACGCGTCACCTGTGCTTCGCTCTGATGTAACGCCTCCTTCTCCAGGCATCACCTGTGCTTAGCTGTGATGTAACTCCTCCTTCTCCAGGCGCCTCCTTCTCCAGGCGTCACCTGTGCTTAGCTCTGATGCAACTCCTCATTCTCCAGGCGTCACCTGTGCTTAGCTGTGATGTAACTCCTCCTTCTCCAGGTGCCTCCTTCTCCAGGCGTCACCTGTGCTTAGCTCTGATGCAACTCCTCATTCTCCAGGCATCACCTGTGCTTAGCTCTGATGCAACTCCTCCTTCTCCAGGCGTCACTTGTGCTTAGCTCTGATGCAACGCCTCCTTCTCCAGGCGTCACCTGTTCTTAGCTCTTATGTAACGCCTCCTTCTCCAGGCGTCACCTGTGCCTTAGCTCTGATGTAACTCCTCCTTCTCCAGGCACCTCCTTCTCCAGACGTCACCTGTGCTTAGCTCTGATGTAACTCCTCCTTCTCCAGGCGCCTCCTTCTTCAGGCGTCACCTGTGCTTAGCTCTGATGTAACGCCTCCTTCTCCAGGCGTCACCTGTACTTAGCTCTGCTGCAACTCCTCATTCTCCAGGCGTCACCTGTGCTTAGCTCTAATGCAACGCCTAATTCTCCAGGCGCCACCTTCTCCAGGTGTCACCTGTGCTTAGCTCTGATGTAATGCCTCCTTCTCCAGGTGTCACCTGTGCTTAGCTCTGATGTAACGCCTCCTACTCCAGGCGTCACCTGTGCTTAGCTCTGAGGCAACCCCTCATTGTCCAGGCGTCACCTGTGCTTAGCTCTGATGCAACGCCTCCTTCTCCAGGCGCCTCCTGTGCTTAGCTCTGATGTAATGCCTCCTTCTCCAGGCGTCACCTGTGCTTAGCTATGATGTAATGCCTCATTCTCCATGCATCACCTGTGCTTAGCTCTGAGGTAACGCCTCCTTCTCCAGGCTTCACCTGTGCTTAGCTCTCAGGTAACTACTCATTCTCCAGGCGTCACCTGTGCTTAGCTCTGATGTAACGCTCCTCATTCTCCAGGCTTCACCTGTGCTTAGCTCTGATGTATCTCCTCTTTCTCCAGGCATCACCTGTGCTTAGCTCTGATGCAACGCCTCCTTCTCCAGCCATCACCTGTGCTTAACTCTGATGTAACGCCTGCTTCTCCAGGCTTCACCTGTGCTTAGCTCTGATGTAACGCCTCATTCTCCATGCATCACCTGTGCTTAGCTCTGATGTAACGCCTCATTCTCCATGCGTCACCTGTGCTTAGCTCTGAGGTAACTCCTCATTCTCCAGGTGTCACCTGTCCTCAGCTCTGATGTAACGCCTCCTTCTACAGGCGTCACCTGTGCTTAGCTCTGATGTAACTCCTCATTCTCCAGGCGTCAACTGTGCTTAGGTCTGATGTAACGCCTCATTCTCCATGCGTCATCTGTGCTTAGCTCTGATGTAACTCTTCATTCTCCAAGCGTCACCTGTGCTTAGCTCTGATGTAACGCCTCATTCTCCAGGCGTCACCTGTGCTTGGCTCTGATATAACGCCTCCTTCTCCAGGCATCACCTGTGCTTAGCTCTGATGTAACGCTGCTTTCTTCTCCAGGCATCACCTGAGCTTAGTTCTGATGTAACTCCTCATTCTCCAGGTGTCACCTGTGCTTAGCTCTGATGTAACGCCTCATTCTCCAGGCCTCACCTGTGTTTAGCTCTGATGCAACACCTCCTTCTCCAGGCGCCTCCTTCTCCAGGTGTCACCTGTGCTTAGCTCTGATGTAACGTCTCCTTCTCCAGGCGTCACCTGTGCCTAGCTCTGATGCAACGCCTCATTCTCCAGGCGCCTCCTTCTCCAGGCGTCACCTGTGCTTAGTTCTGATGCAACGCCTCCTTCTCCAGGCAACTCCTGTGCTTAGCTCTGATGCAAAGCCTCCTTCACCAGGCATCACCTGTGCTTGGCTCTGATGCAACGCCTCCTCCAGGCGTCACCTGTGCTTAGCTCTGATGCAACTCCTCATTCTCCAGGTGTCACCTGTGCTTAGCACTGATGCAACTCCTCCTTCTCCAGGCATCACCTGTGCTTAGCTCTGATGTAACGCCTCCTTCTCCAGGTGTCCCCTGTGGTTAGCTCTGATGTACTGCCTCCTCCAGGCGTCACCTGTGCTTAGCTCTGAGGTAACGCCTCCTTCTCCAGGTGTCACCTGTGCTTAGCTCTGATGTAACGCCTCCTTCTCCAGGCATCACCTCTGCTTAGCTCTGATGTAACGCCTCATTCTCCATGTGTCACCTGTGCTTAGCTCTGATGTAACGCGTCATTCTCCATGCGTCACCTGTGTTTAGCTCTGAGGTAACTCCTCATTCTCCAGGCGTCACCTGTGCTTAGCTCTGATGTAACGCCTCCTTCTCCAGGTGTCACCTGTGCTTAGCTCTGATGTAACGCCTCCTTCTCCAGGGGTCACCTGTGTTTAGCTCTGATGCAACTCCTCATTCTAGCTCTGATGTAATTCCTCATTCTCCAGGCGTCACCTGTGCTTAGCTCTGATGTAACTCATTCTCCAGGCGTCACCTGTGCTTAGCTCTGATGCAACTCCTCATTCTCCAGGCGTCACCTGTGCTTAGCTCTGATGTAACGCCTCATTCTGCAGGCGTCACCTGTGCTTAGCTCTGAGGTAACTCCTCCTTCTCCATGCGTCACCTGTGCTTACCAGGTGATGCTCGATACCAGGCTAGATTCAGTGGGGGAGGAGGAAGGAGCAGAGCCTCCAAGAGTGGTCTCCTCACGTGATTTACCTTCATGTCCCAAGGGTAGTGTCCCCACTTCACTCCAAGCCCATTGACATGGGTTCCTAACAGGCCTTCAACCAGGGCCTTTGCAGCAAAGTGGGTGGTGCACTTCTCAGACAGCTATTATTGGAAATGGCTGCTAACAGACACATACCGGACCCACACCTGGTGCCTTTCAGGCATGAACCAAGCCCTGGTCACTCTCAAGTGCCTGCAACACCGCAATTTGCCGCCAGTGCCTAGAGACCGCTCAAGGAGCATTCCTATCCACTTACTTGCACACCCTATTAGGCCGACTGGCTTTGCCCTCTCCCATTGCTTCTAAAACACTGCAGACCATGCGTGGTCTCCAGCTTTCCCACGGGGACCGTGTGAAAATACGTCCTTCATTTTCAGAAACTACAGTGCAGGGGAGCGTTCTGCATGAAAACAGCAGTGATGTGGGTTCCCTAATATTTAAATGTGATATGTTATGGCAGACACCCTGCGGCCCCCAGCCCTCCTTCTGGCTTCACCTGCACGCCTCAAGCGAGCTCTCGAGGTCCCTCCTGTTCTGTTCAGTGCTGGGAGGGCTGTTTGCAGAGAACAGCAATTAGAGAAGTTTTGATAAGCATGAAAAATGCCTTGGACTACATGAGGGTCACCCAGCTCTCATCCACCCATGCTCTGATTGGCCTGGAGCGAGGCTAGCAGCCAGGCCCCCTTGGCACACAAGTAAAGTCACGGTTGGGCTGCAGGGGCCGGGGGAGGGGGGGGGCGGGGAGGGGATTTTAAGCAAGAAAACACCACACGTTCAGGTATCCCTATTTTTAAATCTAGGTGGCCTTCACAGACCTTAATGCCTCGATTGCTGCTTTATTCCTCTGTAGCATTGTGCCAGGCAGTCAGGCAGACACCAGGAGGCAGATCAGAAGCTTGGAGACTTTGTGCCAGGCAGTCAGACAGACACCAGGAGGCAGATCAGAAGCTTGGAGCCTTTGTGCCAGGCAGTCAGGCAGACACCAGCAGGCAGATCAGAAGCTTGGAGACTTTGTGCCAGGCAGTCAGGCAGACACCAGCAGGCAGATCAGAAGCTTGGAGCCTTTGTGCCAGGCAGTCAGGCAGACACCAGCAGGCAGATCAGAAGCTTGGAGACTTTGTGCCAGGCAGTCAGGCAGACACCAGCAGGCAGATCAGAAGCTTGGAGACTTTGTGCCAGGCAGTCAGGCAGACACCGGGAGGCAGATCAGAAGATTGGAGACTTTGTGCCAGGCAGTCAGGCAGACACCAGGAGGCAGATCAGAAGATTGGAGACTTTGTGCCAGGCAGTCAGGCAGACACCAGGAGGCAGATCAGAAGCTTGGAGACTTTGTGCCAGGCAGTCAGACAGACACCAGGAGGCAGATCAGAAGCTTGGAGACGTTGTGCCAGGCAGGCAGGCAGACACCAGCAGGCAGATCAGAAGCTTGGAGACTTTGTGCCAGGCAGGCAGACACCAGCAGGCAGATCAGAAGCTTGGAGACTTTGTGCCAGGCAGTCAGGCAGACACCAGGAGGCAGATCAGAAGCTTGGAGACTGTGTGCCAGGCAGTCAGGCAGACACCAGGAGGCAGATCAGAAGCTTGGAGACTTTGTGCCAGGCAGTCAGGCAGACACCAGGAGGCAGATCAGAAGCTTGGAGACTTTGTGCTAGGCAGTCAGACAGACACCAGGAGGCAGATCAGAAGCTTGGAGCCTTTGTGCCAGGCAGTCAGGCAGACACCAGCAGGCAGATCAGAAGCTTGGAGACTTTGTGCCAGGCAGTCAGGCAGACACCAGCAGGCAGATCAGAAGCTTGGAGACTTTGTGCCAGGCAGGCAGGCAGACACCAGCAGGCAGATCAGAAGCTTGGAGACTTTGTGCCAGGCAGTCAGGCAGACACCAGCAGGCAGATCAGAAGCTTGGAGACTTTGTGCCAGGCAGACAGACACCAGCAGGCAGATCAGAAGCTTGGAGACTTTGTGGCTGGCAGACAGACATCTGCAGGTCACAAGACTAGAAATATGACAGTGTCTACACAACCAACAGCAGACCAAACACCAAGAGATACATTTTATTTATTTCTATTTATTTTATTTTTTGGATTTGAAGAACACACTGCAGCCCACAGGCATCGAGGTGCTATAAAGGATACTTAAGAAGGCTTGCTTGCGGCTTACAATAAGCGGCCCAGGAATAAAGCTTACAGACAGTCTCTTACAGGGTTAAATTACAAAGTACAGTATTCTACACCGCATAGTGTGTCCACTATTTTATGGCACACCCAAAGCACAAACGTGTTGGTTCGACACCACAAGACAGCATTCCCCACCCCTGTCACTTCCTACAGGTACTCCCTACTGATCCTGATCTCAGCTCAACACAACCAATTCCTTCCGCTACACCAATCTGTTTACTTCTCTCCGCTTGCACCCTCGAAAACTAGCCATGACCCTCCAGGCCATGCCCCGCCCCCCTTAGTACTACTCCATTTCCTCCTCTCTCTGCTGATGACTTTGCCTCCTGCTTCCCCAATAAAATCACCAAAATGTGGAACATCTTGTCCATCCTTCTATCTCTTCCAACCCATCCCTCATTATGATGCCTGTCCCTCACCTCCCTCATTGAACTTCTAGCCATCCTTTGCTCTTCCAACTCAAATTGGCTCCAATTGGCTCCTTTGACCCACAAAGTGTTAAAATCTTGCACCCCTTCACCTCGGCTCACCTCCCCACCTTATTCAACCACCCTCCCTCAACTGGTATCTTACCTGCCTGTAACAAAACAGCCACAGACATAGCCCTCCTAAAGAGACCAAGCGCTGATCTCATTCTGCGGACCAGTCACGCCTTCTCTACCATCCTAAAATCTGCAAGAGGGTGGCCTTCAAACACATAATCAACTATATTCAGGTACACTCCTTGCTGACCCCCTTCAATCTGGTCCTATCACTCCACTTAGACACTCCTCATCCACGTTGCTAGTTCTCCAACCACTGCTCACCACTCCCCCCGCCCCCCCTCCGGTTCTCATTCTTGTAGACTTTGTAGCTGCCTTTGACACTGTGGATCCTCCCACACGCCATAAAACTCTTTCCCGCCTAGGCTTCAACGACACTGTACTCCACTGGGTGTCCTCCTATGTCTCTAACAGCTCACTGTGTAAATTATGGGGCTCCAGCATCTCTTCTCCAACAGCTTCAACACCCTTCCCGTGGGTGTCCTCAGGGAGCAGCTCTGGGCCTACTTCTATTCGCCCTATGTATGTCGTCCCTTAAACTCATTGGGCCTCATTATAAGTATTGCGGAATGGGTTACGGGTGCCGCTAATGGTGGCAGACCCATTAAACCCATTCCGCAATATTATAAGGTTCCCTCGCGGGACCCGATGTGGACGTCTGGTTTTACTAGACGTCCTTACCGGGTCCCGCGAGGGGACCAGGGAGCTAACAACGGGCCAGTCGTAATCGGCCCGTTAGCTCCTGCGCCCATTCCCATTGAGCCCTATGGGAGCTCAAATGGGAATGGGGAAGGTCCGGGCCCGGGTTCCCTGAGGGAGGAATTACCGGGCCCTCCAAACTCGGAATGGCCCGGTAATTCCCCATTCAGGGAACCTGGACACGGTTTTGGAGGCAGCCATGCCCTTATCAAGGGCATGGCTACCTCCAAAGTCGTAATGAGGCCCATTGTCTCTTTTGGCTTGAACTTTCACCTCTTCGCTGATGATACTCAGATATTCTCTTCCTTCCCCTCCTGCAGTCTCTGAACGAAAAGCAGTTGTCTAACCAAGAACCACCACTGGGTGGCTCAATGCTGCCTCACGCCAACCTCTTCAAAGACAGAAGTTTGATAGTTTTTATTAGTATACTTACAGCAAAGTAGCTTTGTATACAGATAAACAACACATATTACATACTCCATATTGGACAGCAACTTCATTAAAATAAATAAAATCACAGTTAAAATCATGTCTTATGCCATTACATAACATCTTGCCCTACAAGGCCTGTTAAAATGTCTACAATCGTCAAATAAAATGACACAATAAAATAAATAAGATTAATGTAATCGCCCAACATGAATTTACACCATACATTCTCAATATCATTAAAATCAATCATATTATTATAAGATTTTAAAAATGGGTACCTTATTATTTCTAAACTTTCACAAACAATGATTAAATGTTCGAATGTCTCAATTACGTTATTACCACATGGATGGCAGTAACGTCTTTCTCTGCACACACCAAGCCTAGCACCCATTGTTTCTAATGCCACAGCTACATTGAATTTCATCAATAGGTAGGTTCAAAAGATCTTCACGCTAGGATAAGCTGTAATATACTTACGTAAATTGGTGCGAGTGGCTCGGACCTGACAATAATGACTTTAGCTTTGGATGCAAGTTCGTTCATATTTTGTTCATAGCTAAATCCACGCAATCTCTTTTTTAACCATGTGCCAAGTGTCACACTTACAGATATTAGCGAGTATCCAACAGTTCACTTTGCGCAGAGGTTACCTAATTTACCAATTGTACCAATTGACAGAAAGCCTTCTAGACACATGTATGCCTGCATATTGGAACAATAAATCGGATCATTCTGTAATTATTTTTTTCAACATTGATATTTTATTCTTTTTTAACAAGAAAACAATCGACATCAGCATTAGGAAATCATACTACAGCACAATTCATTCTTTGCATAGCACGGCGCTCAGATTATTCGGGGATAAGGGATGTCCCTTCTGGGGGGCGTGCGATCACTGCGTGGCAACTGTTCTTCAACTCGAAGGTCAGTCCAGCCAAAGGGTGATTGGGGGCCTATGCGTAAGTCCGGGGAAGCGCTCTGCGTAGTCCATGAAGGGGGCCCATATATTCTGGAAAAGGTTTCGGTTACCCATACGGAGTGCTGTGATCTTTTCCGCTGTGACAATGTCCCAACACTTAGCCCACCATAGTGGTATGGATGGTCCCTCAGGATGCTTCCAGAGTCTGGCAAGGGCTATCTTGGCCGCTGTTAGCAGTTGAGTACACAGATGGGCCATGTTGCCCGACAAGGGTACGTCCCCGTCCCCCGTGTCCCCCAGCAGAATCATTCTGGGATCCCATGGGATGGAAAGACCAGTGATTGATTGGATATGGCTCAACATACCTCTCCAGTAGTGTGCTGCTTTCGGACATTCCCAGAGGAGGTGGAACAGCCATCCCTCTTGGGGGCATCCTCTCCAGCAGTTCGGGGAGGGGGTGGAGCCAGATTTATGCAACTGAGCCGGCGTGATATAGTACCTGTAGCACACCTTGTACCCCCCTCCCTGTTGGTGATGCATTGGGTACTTTTGTGAAGACCTGTCCATATTCTATTCCATGCCGCTGGGCCCAGCGGGCGCCCCAGGTCTTTTTCCCAGTTGGCCATGTATCTTTCCTTTAGTTCTGGGTTCGACCTTTCCAGGAGTTTGTAGAGGGCGGAGGTTTTCCCCCCCCCTCGGAGGAGTTGTTAGTGTGAGCTCTAGAGGTATTAGATTTCAGGAGCATCGCTCTTTAATGATTCGCTGGGAGAACCAATGGCAGATCTGTGAGTAGTGAAATCTTTCCTCCTTGGGGATTTTGAGCTTCACTTTGCAGTCCTTGAACGAGAGGGGCCGTCTCTCTCAAGGAAGTCCGAGATCTTCTGGAGGCTGCTAGCCTTCCAGATGGCAAAGCTGCGGTTACAGAGGCCTAGGGAGAATCCTGGGTTGTCCGATTTTGGTGTCAGTGGGCCCAATGAGCTTGTAATTCCCCATTTCCTAGCGGCTGCTTTCCAGATTTCCACCGTATTACATGTTGCTGGTAGTGGGTTTAGGGCAGGTGGGGCTTTCCAGGATTGGATATGCGGTAAATCGGAAAGGGGTGGCTTACACCATGCTTCCTCTAGTTGCAGCCAGCATGAGCGGTCTTCGGTGCGGGACCAGGCAAAGGCGTGTGATAATTGGGCCGCTCGCCTGTATCGGGATATATCCGGGGCTACCAGGCCACCTAGGTGACGGCTGCGGGTCATAATTTTCTTTGCGATGCGGGGTCTTTTCCCTCTCCATATAAACTTCATAATTTCGCACTGTAGGGAGTTGAGGTCCCCCCCTGGGATGTGATCATTCTGTAATTTACAGGTTTTCTCATAAAACATAACACATTGACTATTGAAGACTGACATGATATTTTTTTAATTGAATTCCAAATATAAGTATTCAAGTGATACATTCTGAGGTAATCTCGTAACTTTCCGCAATTGCATTGCTTCTAGAACCACAAGTTGTTTCCTAGATTTGTGGCCCCATATTTCGACTGCATATGAAGCAATCCTTCTCATTTTTGCAGTATATATGGTCAAGATGGCAGAGGTAGAATACCCCACATTTCTACCTATGAAAACACTGAGCACATTGGTTGCTATTTGGCAACTGAATTTGACAGATTTCCAATGGGAATCCCATCTTAATTTATCATCAATCAGTACTCCCAAATACTTATATGTGTGTACTAATTCAAGACTTTGATTATTCACCTTCCACGCATATTTTTAGGGGTTTTGTTTTTAGCTGCAAACAACATCACTTTGCTCTTGTCGATGTTAATGGTTAAACTGTTAAGAGTGGAATAATTTACAAGTGCATCTAACATCTTCTGAAGGCCAGTAGGTGTGTGGTCTAGTAATAACAGATCGTCGGCATAAGCCAACCATCCTATCACAACTAATCCAACCTTCACCGGATTGGCTCCAATATTTACAAATACATCTTGCACGTCAGTCAAGTACAAGTTAAAAAGCGTGGCCGCCACCATACAGCCCTGCTTGACTCCACCACATGTCGATAACATTGCAGACAAGTGCCCAGATGCATTCAACCGCAACCTAACATATGTTTCTGAATAAAGCAACATTAACATTCTCAATAGACCCTAAGGAATATTCCAGCTGTTTAATTAATGCTAAGGCGGTTGCGCATAACAGTATCAAATGCGGAAGAAAAGTCTATGAAAGCGCAGTAGACATTTAGTTCTCTGCGCATCCACGCATGTTCTATCGCCGATGACAGTATTAGAAGTTTATGTGCTGTACTCGCCTTAGCTCTAAAACCTATTTGGTTCTGTGGCAATATGTTGTTTGTAGCAATCCAGGTATACAACTCAGTAAGGAGCATGCAAGCAAATATTTTAGAAGAACCACCTAATTTTCGGGATTGTCCCATGCTCCTTTTTTGTGTACTGTCAGGATATGGCTGATGTGCCATGACTTAGGAATTCAGCCTAATAGACCTTTTTGTGTGTAAAGAGTATATGGAGGGTAGTCGCCCATAGTGCTGGCTCCATTTTGAACAGCTTGTTGCATACCCGTCTGGGCCTGCAGCCCTCGAATTTTTCAGCTGCGCAATGATCTGTGTAAGGTCTGCAACAGACGCAGCACATGTCCAGCTCTCAGAGGGGCTGTGAAAGGTGATATCACCTCCTTCCGCCCGCCCAAGTGTCGCAAAGACAGAAGTATCTTTCTCGTTGCCTCCAATGCCAATCTCACTGCACTTTCTATATTATTATTATTATTATTATTATTATTATGTTATTTATTGAGCGCGGACCTAGCTTCGGAGCGCTTTACAGAGGTAACAGTACAGATATACAGGGGGGTACAGCTGTACAGGGTGGCGGGGAGGAGTGGGGCAGACGGGTCTAGCGAGTCACATGATGGTCTAGGTGTTAGGAGGAGAGACTCCTTGAAGAGGTGGATCTAAACCCTTCCGTCTCTTTCTCACCTGTCTGCCTCCCGCTTCCCCAATCTCCCACAAGCTTGGGGTTCTCTTTGAAAGCGAACTGGCACTACCATTTCATCATGACCACTGCCACTGCAAGGCAGGCTCACCCTCCAAAACACTGAACACATTTGCACCACTCAACTAAAACCCGTATCTCTGCTCTTGTGCTCAGAAAACTACACTACTGTCTGAGCCTGTTTCTTGGTCAACCCCTCTTCTGTTTTGCTCCCCTCAACAAAGACCTCAACTTTGCGACACAAACCCTTTTCAACCTATCCAGATCCTCCCCCATCGCTACCTACTGTCACCGCGCTGGATGGCTAGCCATGCAAAATCACTTTAAATTCCAGCTGCTCACCTGTAAATACATCCATGGTTTTGTCCCACCACTCAAATTCTTTGCTCAATTCTCTGTTGGAGCGCTGTCCACCTGGCAATCAAAGCCATCTCTTTAGTGCAATGCTTTCAAGCAAGGTTGAAACTCTACATGCTAGCAATGGAAAGAGCACCCCATGCCTTCCCAACCTCCTATCCAAACTAATCTCTGACCCCAGCTTTCCTGCATTCTGCCCTCCGGCCCCTAACCAACCTCCTATCCAAACTAATCTCTGACCTCAGCTTTCCTGCATTCTGCCCTCCGACCCCTTTCCAACCTCCTATCCAAACTAACCTCTGACCCCAGCTTTCCTGCATTCTGCCCTCCGACTCCTTCCCAACCTCCTATCCAAACTAATCTCTGACCCCAGCTTTCCTGCATTCTGCCCTCCGGCCCCATCCCAACCTCCTATCCAAACTAATCTCTGACCCCAGCTTTCCTGCATTCTGCCCTCTAACCCCTTCCTAACCTACTATCCAAACTAACCTCTGACCCCAGTTTTCCTGCATTCTGCCCTCCGACCCCTTCCCAACCTCCTATCCAAACTAATCTCTGACCCCAGCTTTCCTGCATTCTGCCCTCCGACCCCTTCCCAACCTCCTATCCAAACTAATCTTTGACCCCAGCTTTCCTGCATTCTGCCCTCCGACCCCTTCCCAACCTCCTATCCAAACTAATCTTTGACCCCAGCTTTCCTGAATTCTGCCGTCCGACCCCTTTCCAACCTCCTATCCAAACTAACCTCTGACCCCAGCTTTCCTGCATTCTGCCCTCCGACCCCTTCCCAACCTCCTATCCAAACTAATCTCTGACCCCAGCTTTCCTACATTCTGCCCTTTGACCCCTTCCCAACCTCCTATCCAAACTAATCTCTGACCCCAGCTTTCCTGCATTCTGCCCTGCGACCCATCTGAGCCCAGCTTTCCTGCATTCTGCCCTCTGACCCCTTCCCAACCTCCTATCCAAACTAATCTTTGACCCCAGATTTCCTGCATTCTGCAAACCCCCCACCACACCGACTACTCCGTGATTTGTAAACATGTAAAAAGTGGCATTGTGCTGCCAATATTACAAATATCTTAATTGCCTCCAGTTCCTGTCTCTGGTTTATGTTCTTGCCCTTTCACCTCCCAGCATATGTCAATCAATCCAACAATGCCCCCATGTAAAAGCGCCTTACAAAGTAGGCATGGGCAGCCGCAGTCCAATGGTAAGTCATTTCTGTTCGAAATTACAACCTGTTCTCAAACAAATACAAAATACAAATTGCATCCACTATGACACACCCAACGAACGTCTGCAGGCTAAAACTGTAGAAACTGCAGACTCGATGGCACGCCCAGTCTCCAGACACAGAGGGGTGTCATGCTCCAAGACCCACCTAGTCAGCAAAGAACTGCAGGGCAGAAATCTGACTGCATATCACAGACCACGGCACACACTACAGAAAGAGACTAGGGGGTCAGACATCTAGAGAGGGATGCAGCCTGCCTTCACGTTTTGGGAGGCTCGAAAACAGTTTTGTATGAGTAAGTCCTAATGCCCACTACCCACCAAGTGCCTGCATGCCACTATCAATTGTGTCTTTGCTTTGTAATCTCTGGTCTTGGTAATGCTTGGCGTACATAATCGACTTCTCTGTTGCCAACTGACCCAAGAACATTGAAAAGGGGCGAAGCCTACAGGTCATTGTTCATATGTTACTTGTGCTGGGCATCAAAAGGGGCAGCTTCTCGAGGCGAAGGCTCGTGTGAGGTGACTGCAGGTCCCTGCATATCAAGCAAATGTGTATCAGTATCTCACCAGGAAGTGGATTCACCGCCTCAACGATACAAATATAACACTGAAGTGGGTGCATTAACCCATTGGGTGGTCTTATCAGGCTTTAACCCTGAGACTTGTAAGACACAGACACATACACAGACAGACAGCCTGGTCTTCCTCTGAGACCAGATGTTTTATTCTGGTTTTCTTTTGTCCTTTGCCACCTCCATGAAGCCTTCCTTTGACCCATTAGATCCACCTTGCACGCAGAGCTTGATTTTAGTGTCACAAAGAGATGCTCATCATTGGAGACGTGGGTCACCTAAAAGCACAGCAGTTAAGTCTGTGACCTCATGAAGGGTGTATATTCATGTGGCCATGGCAGGCGGCTGTCCTCAGCCATGGTAGGTTTGCAAATGATTGCTTAAACAATGTGTGCTCTGACAGGTGGGAGATTTGACAGGCTCTTGCTGCAACTCCCCTTTTCCCATCACAGCAGAGGGATTCTTTTTGCCTGCCGCTTCCTCAACATTGGAGCCATTCAGTAAAAGCTGATGGCTGGCTCAGCTACTGACCACATGGCACCCCTAACCAACAGACGCCATACACCAAACCACGATTCCCCCATCCTTCCTGCATAAGACTCAGAGAGGACTTCTTGAGGTTTTGCTGTGCTCTTTAGAAGTAACTCTTCTGTGGAGCGGACACCTCGATTGTGTCCTAACCCATGGAGCAAACCAACTCACTGTTCAGAGCCAGCCTTCCGACTACACTCTCTTTCCTGCAGCCAGAAGCCTCATAGTGGCTTCCTTACTTCTGCCAAACACAGGAAAGCAAACACAGCTGCTGGAGATCCAACCCTAACGCTTTCAATGTATCCTTCTAGTGAGCATTGAAGCTTCACGACGGAGCAGGTGTTCTAAACTATTCTACAGAAATTACCATGCCCCTTAATGTACTCTACGAAGCTTGTTGACGCAGCTGTAAAGAGGCATACAAGCGTTTTACACAAAAATGGAAATAAATGAAAAATAGTCCTAGATCAGACTTACCTCATTGCCATACATGACTCCAAACACCTGGAGGCAAACGGGGCTTCAATTTGGCCATTTACAGTGTGATGAATCTGGAATATTTGACACTTATCCCCAAAGGGAAGCCACCCCCTTTGAGGCTAGGGAGGTGAGCCCGTTAAGCAAGACCCTCCCTAGGGTCTGGGAAAGAGGGACCTCACAGAGGGACTAACCTCTTGGGGACAAGGGATCCCATGCTATAAGGAACTCCGTATCAAGAAAACATTGCATACATGGGTATCGAAGAGACTGATGATACTTCTGTTTTGGATTGAACAAATAGTGACATTGCATCTCTTTCGCTTCAGGTAACGCTGGATTCTGTGAGAAACCTGAGGGTATTCTCCCAAGCAAACCATGAGGAGCCCTTATTCAGGTGGCCAAAGTAAGCTTGACATGCTCAGATCCCGGCCCTGGGGGAGAAAGATAGAAAGGAAATGACCTTGGTAGGGGAACTCGGGGTTATAATCAGGGGAATGCCCCGGGTGAGACGCAGTACTATGCCAAGGAGGAAGGAGAGGCTAATTATATCTCCGAGGCCTTTATGGGCTATAACACATCTGCCTCACCTCCTCCCGTTAAATCTATTTCACCTAGATCCAATGATCCCTCTGTATGTAATCAATCCTCTAAGGTCCCAAACCCGGTTGCATCCAAAATGCATAACTCCCAGAATCCTGGTTTCACCGGTTTCCATTCGAATACTCCCCATCCTTCTTCCCTTCCCTCTGATTATTATTTTCCGCACTCCCAACCTGACAAGACAAAACACTACGATTCCCAGTCCCCTTTGTTCATTTTACTGTCCCAGCTATTACCATTTGCCCCACAAACCCTCCTGCTTATTTCACAAACCCTACAAAATCAACCCTTCCGAGATCACCGTTAGCTCTAATCCTGGGGTTAGAATTCCATGCATCACCTCTTTCCCTTTGACTCTGTAGGATCTTTGGAAACTCTACCACCCGTTTTTTCCAATACTCCCACCACTTCCATTTTCCGATATGAACACATGTTTACGGTCTTATAATAGAACTGTGTACCTGACATGTCCAGACAGAAGGGTCAGGCAAAGTCAGGCAATTAACTTGAACCACACACAACTGAGGTCCCTTCCTTTTCCCCACAGGGTTAAAAGGTGGAGCAAGAGAGCGCAGTACGAGCAAGGCGAGCATGGCAGATAGCATGACGAGACAGCTACCACGCAGCAGATCAAGAGAAGGAGAAAGGTGGCAGAAATCGAGATAGTGGCTACGAAAGAAATGACCTTGCCCTTTTCGTCCCAGACCCACGGAACCTTCGTGGAAGAGAGCCTAACACCACAAACAATAGCACAAGTGTCCTGCAACAGATGTGAACGGTACACGGGGCAAGCCTATGCCGATAATCAGGAGCCAGGGAAGCTCCCATGCCTGTGGTACCGGCCTTGACTCCAGACAGAAAAGCCAAGCGGTTCATCACAGCTAGTGAGTCGAGGAGAGAGCTGATAGGAACCGGGCTGTGTTGAGTGAGAATCGCAAAGTGGCACGTTTTTGGACCAAATTTGATGAACTATGAAAGAACTGTAAAAGTGTTAAGGGGAGACCAGCTCCAAAGGGTAACCATCACCACGTGGGTGCTAAACTCAAGAGACTCCGGTCGATCCCCCATCTGAACGAAAATACAATTACCAGGAGCCCGTAGGAGGGCCAACGAAATAGGTCAAAGTGGTCATACAGAGGGTCAAGCAAAATCCTTGTACAATCGAAATACTTTGATCTACAAGCAGTCTGATAGAAAGGGAGGCAAATCCCACAAACATTGAACTGTGTAAAAAGGAGAACATTGAAAGTAAAGAGGGGTCAGCGCCCCGAAGAGGGGAACCCAGGGGTGAGCCACTATCACCCTGATCGAGAGCCAAAGTAAACCCGATGTAGGGAGGCTGAGAATTGAGAGGGGTTCAGAGCCCAGTAGAAGGGGATCCAAGGGTGAAAAGTTGTCACCCCAAGATTGAGAAGAGTGAAAGTAAAAGTTAAGAAACTGCAAGAGTGAACCCGAAGGAGGGATTCCAGAGAAATGGGTCTGACCCCGGCAGAAGGAGATCCAGAGATGAAGCTATCACCCAAGTACTAGCAGTCGAGAGAGGTCCAAGCCCGACCGAGGGAGATCCAGGGGTGAAGCTACCATACAAACTTCAAGTTAGAAAATAACTGACCGAGATACGTGAAGGATCAGCGCCTAGGAAGAGGGGGACCCATGGGGTGAATCATTATCACCCTAGCTAACTTTCATTTGGTTGAAGGAACTTTTGTTATTGTTATTGGAACACGTCAGGCCCCGAAGGCAAGAGACATTCAAAAGGAAATGAGACTTGGCCAGTGACGGTCCTGAGAACTGCCACTGGAACTGTTGTCTCGTGCTGGAGAAGCCTGAGACTGTACTGTGCTCCAAGCTCCCATCTTACCCAGTGTCCAAAACATGAGGAAGGGAGACCCAGGCTACCACATCCTGACATATTATTTGAGAAGACCTCTTTCTTTTCTTAAGAACTATCCCACACGCCTTTGTGTAGTAGTTGTAAGGTTTGGCAATAGGTTTCTTAGTATAGGCCATTTTATTTTGACAACGCCACTAGGACTGCCTTATTTTTCATTTGATGGTTGACGCTTGCTCCCATCTTAGATTTAGGTTTAGATTAGGTGTTTTTTCAACCTGCATACAACATTCATTGTTCAATAAACACCCTTGAACTGTGATCACTTGTATCTGTCTTACTTGTGTTGCCACCATGAGTTCCTCACGATTCCCCCTGAGCTCAGCAGTCAAAGAGGAACGACACACCCCTTTTGTTTGTGGCAGTAAACATAAAAAGACGAGGAACCTTGAGTGGAAAAGAAGAATTCTACGCAGAGCCGATCCTCTGACGGGAAGACGTCTTTCAGGGGTGAAGCCACGCTAGACTGTAGAGCCAGCACTGGTGTGGAGAGTGAGCTGATCGCAAGGAAGATGCCGGAATGCTTGCGTCCCAAGAGGCAAGAAAGCTGATGCATAGGACGAGGGGAGTGGAAGACAGGACCGTCTCAATTGCTGGCATGTCCATGCCGAAACCATAGTATGCCTGGGGCGCGTTAACTGATTCAGAGACCAGACTGCAGCAGAGTAATCAGATCACTGACCTCCACATGAGAATTGGGACAACTGCCGACCTGGGCAGAGAAAGGGAAGCTGATGCTCCTGAGAAGGTAATAACGGGAAGAGGGGCGTATGGTTATGTCCTCGAGTGCCGGAGCAGCCAAGAGGGTTACGGTTGCCCTGAAAACATGAATGCTGGACATGGGCAGGCGCCCAATCGAGACCCTGCTGTATTAAGCATATAAGGGTAAGAAGGATTTGGGGAGTCATAGAAAGACAAGGGACGCTGATATACACGGCCGGGATGCCAAAAGGGTTACATGAGCCCGGAAAACCTGAATGCTGGACACGGGCAGGCGCACAATCGGACCCTGCTGAATAAAGCATATCAGAGGGCTCAGGGGAGACCTAGAAAAACAATCAACATTGATATACGAGGCTGGTAAAGCCAAAAGGGTTACGGAAACCAGTGAAACCTGCACACTGGATACAGGCAGAAGCCCCAGAAAAACCCTGCTGAAGTAAGCACATCAGAACGTCAGAGGGTTTTGCAGAATCCTAGAAAACCAAGAATTATTACTATAAGCAGCTGGGGGAGTCAAAGGGGTTACGGGAGCACAAAAAACCTGAACATTGGAAATGGGACAATGGCCATGGGAGACTCTGTTAAGTTAAACACCTCAGAGGTCAGGGGGCTTTGAGAAGCCCAATAAATACAAATAGTAGTGACCAAGACTGGGAACAGAGAGAACCTGGAGGATTCCATTGCTCAAACTCACCCCAAGAACAATATCAAAGATCAGGACAAAAGTGCTGAAATCACACTAAGAAAATCCTTTTTCCCTTTAAATAACAGAAAGTATTGGGTGTGTGTGATAAATTCAATCGTGTCATTCAGAACCTGAAAAGAGGATGAAGAACTATATTGTAAACCATTGATGAACTTTGACCCTTTTGATGAACTTTATCTATGAGGAACCCAAGTAGTTTGGCCAGGCGAAGCCCAACTGGAAAGGCTACTGCTCTGGTCAGTTTTTTTTAACGTTTTTTCTAAAGTGAACATTTGACGAGCACCCATAGTTTAGTTTAGTAGGTAGGGAATTGCCCTCATAGCAATAGGGTTAAATAGGCATTTTCTTATTGTTTAGATAAAATCACATTGAATGTACTAAGTCCTAGTCCGATGACTCCTTCTGGCTCGCCCCAACACTCAATTAGCTCATACAGACCTAGAAGTCCAATCGAAGAGCTATCATAATGAAAGTTACTTCACTCAAGTCGAGCACATCATCACACAGAGAACTTAATATGTCAGGAGTTTCGGAATGGTGACCAGATTAACCCGAGTCACTGGGACACGACTCTTCCAGTTCAGATCTATCATTTAACAATTCAATGTGGCCGATTCCTAATCAACTTCAGCTCGCTTATGTCTGTGATCATGAACAATTTGAATATGGAAATGTCTGGCCTGAAAAGTGTTGTCCTGGTGTTCTGGAGTCATCTGGTTGCACTATTCCACACAACACCATGGTTCCCAGGTCTTTCAGATTCGCACCGTGGGACACCACTTGTGAAGTACCACAAGGCTCCTCGCTATCCCCACTATTGTTCAACATCTACATGAAGCCCCTAATCAACCTCATCAAAAGACATGGTCTCACCTGCTACAATTACGCAGACGATACCCAAATTATCTACAAAATCAACGACAATGAAGAGGAGAACCCCACGTCGACAGACTATCTCAAAGAACTCTACCAATGGATAAACACCAATAACCTTAAAATGAACCCAGACAAAACGGAAATCATGATTTCACCCAACAACCAAGGAAACAACCAGAATATTCCATGGCCCACAGAACTGGGTACCCCACCTAAACCATCCAAAGTACTAAAAAACCTTGGAACCCTAATGGACAAACAGCTAACACTAGAACCACAAGTCAACGCAATAATTAAAAAATGCTTCTTCCAGCTGCACACTAATCGATAGCACCTTCTTTTCCTTCACACACAGAACACTGGCCATCATCTCCCTCATCAGGTCCAGGATAGACTATGTCAACAGCATATACCTTGGAATGCCAGAATACTAGCTGAGGAAACTACAACAAATACAGAATGCAGCTGCCAGACTGCTCAAACTCTCCCGAAGAGCCCACATAACACCAGTGCTAAGGATGCTACATTGGCTCCTAGTCAAAAAACAAATTCCCTTCAAAACAATGTGCATAACACACAGAGCAATCCACAGTCAGGTAGCGGAATTCATACAAAAGAAAATCACCATCTACAAACCAGCAAGACCACTTAGATCCAGGATTGATATCTGCCTAGAACCTAAACTCTACGCGAGAATAAAACTTGGAGGATCAACCTTCTCTTGCATAGCCGTAAAACTCTGGAACTCCCTCCCAAAAGAAATACCAACTACGGAGGACCATCTAAAAACCTGGCTCTTCAGCTCTGAAGAGCATGGAACGCCTGAACAACATCTATGTACCACGAAAGTAACAAATGCATGGAAAGGAACCCCACGAAACCAGGGACTAACCGAATACACCCGGCATTAATCGAGACCGAGCAAAGGGACATACCCACATCAATACAATACAATGCGCTAAAACCATGTAAAATCCAGTAACAGAAAACTACCAGAAAAGCGAGGAGTACAACCATGAATGTACTCCAGAGAAACGATCTGCTCTAATTACCCGATATCATATACCCACCTGCATTTAACTTAATTGAATAGGCTAGCCTTATCCTGCATGTAATCTGTGTGAATTAGCCACTTCCACACCCAGCCTGTGTATGTAGGTTAGCCACATTCTGCATCTAGTTTAATAGTATAGCTAAGCCCTATGCTCCCTGCTGCGCCCTTAGACAGGCACTATGTACCTTCTGTATCATGATGGGTTGATTGAGGCGGATTGTTTGGGGTGGCAAATGCATCGCACTTCGATATACTATATGGGGCAGGAAATATATCACACTCGGATGAGTTGTTTAATGTTGTGTCACACCACGATGGATTGCGGGTGAGGAAGATGCATCAAACCTGGATCGGCTGTTGGAGATGAGAAGTGTATCGCACTTGGATGTAGTATTGCGGGTGGGAGGTGTGTCTCACTTGGATGGACGGTTGGGGGCGGGAGATGTATCGCACTTAGATGAACTGCCGAGGGTGAGAAATGCATTGCATTTAGAGGGAGTTGGTTGGAGGCAGAAACCATGCCGCATTTGGATGCAATGTTGGTGGCAGGGAATGTGTCTCACCTGGATGAATTGATGAGGGTGGTAAACGCATCGCACTAGAATGAACGGTTGGGGTGGCGGTGCGAGAAACCCAAAGGGGTCTTCCTGGCTAGTCCCCGGAGATCTGTCATCCAGGTGACCAGGATATCGCCATCGCTATTGGATCCAGTTCCTGGGGGTGGATTAGTGAGGCAGGATCACCTGGATGGGGGGTCCTCGGGAGTGGAAGTGGGACATTGACGGGTGAGACGCGATATCCGCTTTCATTTAACACCTTTTCCCCATCCTACCACATAGGATATCCAGAAACACTACCCTCCTCCCTTTTCTGACACTACTCCTTTTGCACACCACTAAAGACAATGGACTAACACTAGAGCCGTTTCCCTGACATGCTCCAATACCAGGTTCAGGCAAAGTCAGGCAATTGACCAGAATCACACACACCGGACAACCCCTTCCCTTCCCCACAGGGAAAATAGGTGGAGCACAAGAGCACAATACGAGCAGGGCAGACCGCACAACAACACAGCTATCCAAGCACGGCAGTTCGAGAGAAGGAGAAAGGCGGCGAGAACCAAGAGAGTGACAAGGAGGGAAGCTACCTCGCCCTTTTTGTCTCAGGCCTGCGTAGTCTCCAAAGAAGGAATCATAAGACTGCGAACAATAGCTCAAGTGTGTTGCAGCAGATGTCAGTGGTACATGGAGCGTGCCAACTCTGATGAGCAAGGGAAACGCCTGCTACCGTGGTACCGGCCTTGACTCCAGATACAAGAAAAGCCAAGTGGTTCATTGCAGCCAGTGAGTCGAGGGGAGAACCGATAAGAAACCGAACTGTGTTGAATAGAAGTCACAAAGTGGCACATTGAGAAAAGTTCAAAGAACTGTAAATTGTTACGGGAAGACAAGCTGTAGTGGGGACCGGCATCACGTGGGTGCTCACTCAAAGAGACTCTGGTTGATCCTGCATTTGTTCCAACTACTGATACCAGAAGGCATTAGAAAAGCAAAAAAGGGTCCAGCAAAATCCCCTGTATAGTCGAAAGTCTTTGACCAACAAACTATTGAAAAGCACAGGGGAGCAAATCCTGCCAAAATGAAAAATTGAAAGAACTTTGTCTATTTGGCAAGAGTGTTCCCAACGGAGGGATGCCGACAAGAGGGGTCAAAGCATGATGCCGTCCGTTAAGAGTATTTTGAACGCAAGGGTCTGAGCCTGGCAGAGGGGGATCCAGGGGTAAGAAGCTAACACCCAAAGGCACGTGAAGGACAAGAGTAAACCCGAAGGGGTGTCCATCGAACCTTGTTTAAAAAGACATTAGGGCTTTTGAAAGTCAACAGATGAACTGTTTCTTGGGGAAAGCCAGAAGTGAGCCAGATGGAGGCAGGCTGATCTACGAGAGGGGTCTGAGCCCGGAAGAGGGGTAACCAGAGGTTAAAAAACCTCACCCAAATGCAAGTGGAATATAAGGAACTTTTGTGCATATTTGTTAAAGGCATTAGGCCTCAGAGGCAAGAGACTTTTCTCCCGAAAAGAGACTTAACCATCGAAGGTCCCGATACGTGAAAGCTGAACTGTCACCTCGTGCTGAGAAAGCTCGAGAGGGTGCTGTGCTCAGGAGTCCCACCTTGTCCTGTGCTCAAAACATGGGGAAGGGAGACCGCAGCCACCACATCCTGATTTATTATTCAGGAACACTTTTTTCTTTCTTGTGAACCAGATCCCACACTCTTTCTATATTTAGTTGTAACAGTTGTCAATAGTTTTTTTTAGCATAAGCTCCTTTTATTTTGATGAGACATAAGAAGGGCTGTCTTATTTTTCATTTGATGGTCAGAGCTTGCTCCCAGCTTAGATTTAGGTTTAGATTAGGAGTTTTTCCAACCTGCATACAGTTTAATAAACACCCTTAAACTGTGATCACTCGTGTATGTCTTTACTGTTGCCACCATGAGCTCCTTACAGTGGTTAATGTATCACATTTAGACAGAATGTTGGGTATAAGAAATGCATTGCCACTAACCATACTAAAAACTCACCTTTCTGCACAGGCACGCTCAAACTATGAACGAAACACAACCGTACCTCTACTGCACCACAAATCAAAAGCACTTCACAACACCAGGCATGATAACAAACCATACACAATCACACCTCAACCCCACATAATGGCTAGTTTCTCCAAACCGAATCTGCCAGCAGCACATCAAAGCTCTCTTGCTCTTATCCCTCTAAATCCCACTTACAAACCATGCAGCCCTCCTTCTTTTGCAGATCTACCAGAGCGCCAAGAGGACAGGCAAGTGGCAACAGTGCGCAATACAAAACCATTTCCTTGCAGGACTTTTAGCTTTATTGTTTCAAATAAAATTATGTGACTGCATGTAGTAGCATGCAAAGCGAGTGCTTGCTGAAGGAGTCAGGCATAACAAGTGCCACAGTGCGGAATGTCCCAGGGTTTAAATTTAATTAGATTTATTGGTGATCTACATTGTGTACTTTGACAGACTCCTCCAGCTTCTAAGCATCAGATTAGAGTTCAAACCCATGTTGCACGGCATTGCCTTGTTCCTCCAGGTTTGTGTCTACAAAGTGCCTTCCTAAAGTTCCGATAACTGACCTATACCGCGACTGCACTTTTAGGGAAAGATAGAGTGCTATTTCCATACCAACGATAGGAATACGCTGTACAAATCAACTGTGACATTAACATATGTCCACTCCTTTTTAGTTTGGGCTATAAAGTGGCACTGTAAGTGCTGCCTAGAAGTTGAAACTATCAGCATGGGAAGTGAAGATAGGAGAGAATGGAATGGGAGGATGGACATAGCTTTGCTTGTAAGGCTTTGCTTACATTGTTATTTACCGATTGGCAGCCCATGGCCACCCCCCACACCACCCGCCCCCATCTACTAGCTCCCCCGCTCAAAGGACCCACCTTGCATGGACCTCTTGACTTAGCTTTATGCTTTTTAGGGTGGTTGGGGGGTGGAGCTGCTACGTCTAGGACAAGGATTTGCAACCTTTGGCTCGCCAGATGTTTTGGACTACAATTAAAATCAGCTCTAGTCGACCAGTAAACCAGCTTCTGGTGTAATAAAATCTCTTAAGTGTGCCTTCAGCTAATTGATTGATAAGCAATATAGGCCCTCTTGCAGCTGTACCTTGGATGATAGTGGCATTTTAAGATAGCAAACCTTATTTACCCATATATGTTAAAACATACATGCCCAACCTTCCTGATTTAGGCGGGAGACTATCGAATTTTTAAGTGAAAAATATTGCTATTTATAACGTACCCCCGCCAAAAATAATTCTAGCCCCAATGAATTCCTATGGTAAACTTTATGTCTCCAGATTTCTCTGACAAAATCTCCCTCCCAGGTGCCTCGGAATGATGGCATGTATGCTGTTAAATGTAATATGTTTTTGTTTTCAAAGTTAGGCACTTGTAATATTAAAGTGAACCAGGGCAATTTCCTAAAATTACTGTTCTTTCAGAAACAGACCACAAAACGTGCATGTTTTACAATGCATAGGGCATATTGCTTTACTTATTGTGGCACAATTGCTGCAGTTTGACAAAATAATAATAATGCTCCACAAACAAAAACAAGCCGATATACAGAGATATGTCACTTGTCAAAGGTATTTTTTTGTCATTGTAGCGTCTCACAGGTCCCTGGGACCCCCGCCAGTCCTCACTCACTTGCCCCAGGGCCCTACATCCCACTCACACTCACTGCACTTGAGAATTAACCCATGACAGTGGCTCTCTCTGCACTTACCCCAATTTCCAGCGACCGGGACACTTAGACCCCCCCTCCCTGTGACGGTATGCACTTGCACGATCCGTACGCACAGCGCCTGAAGATCATCTGTTCTACCTTGTCTTCACCCCTTAATTGCACTGGTAAAAACTGCAGAATCACCGTCAGGCCTTTTTACTGTATCTCCAACTGTTAAATGTATTTTACGCACTTAATCTGCCTGTGCAGACAATTATCGTCTCAGAATTTCAAGGGCTCTGGGCAACTGTTGTTTTTTTCCCATTCCCACCCTCCTTGAGCGCTTTGAAACACTTGCCTGTGTATGGGTGCTTTATAAATAAACACCAAATACCAAAATAACAAATTGTAAAAACTATTTGGATATTTATTGAGATTCCTGTGTGTTTTTTAATTTTTGGTGGCATAACCCTAGAAAACAATACGTGAGAGAAAAGAAAAGTAATTGGCAGAAATGATATCATTTTCCTGAGGCTTGATCCGAACCCCCTGCGAAGTCTTCCAGGCACATCCCATCGAACGCTGGGAACAGTACGTGCCCTACTCCACATGACCACTAGAGGGCGCCTATGCCTCGGACAGCACAACTACAACACCCAGGGAGCCTTGTACACAGAGCGCATGCGCTTCACACCGTTCCAACAAGATGGCGGATCCTCAGGTGTCGGTTGGTGGGTCCGGAACGGTAAATACTCCACTGCCTTCTGGGGGGGAAGGTGCGAAGGGACTGGCGCCGAGGTAGCGACAGGAGGGGGTCGGTAGCACCGATGGGGGGGGGCGAAAAGTCTGCGGCCGCTCTCCTCGCACGATCATCTGTTTACTGGTCGGCTTCTTCCGGCCGCGTGCGGGGCCTCTTCGCGCGTTTTGATTGGCTGTGCCGCCGTAGCGGAAGTTGCGCTCGGTTTTGGTTGGTTGTTTGTGTGTCTGTCAAATGCAGCAGGCCAATCAGATCGCTTGCTCGGAGTGGTTAAAGAGCAGTGTTGATAAAATCAACACGTCGTGCGGAAGTCATGGCACGTCCTGATTGGAAGAAATGAACACGTGAGTGGACAGACACGAGCACAGGCACACCAGCCTGTTTGTGAGGCTGTGATTGGCTGTATGGTATGGGTAACCTCTCTGCTCTTTCCCGCCACTTGGCCCTGCTTTTCCTGCACGTGCCCCTCTCCCCATGCGCCCAAGAGGAATCGTTCCTCCCATGTGGAACCCAGTGGACCTCCTAAAATCAGTGAGCCCTGTGCACATGGAGCAGAGTCACTTTTTGGGGAGGCCAGGGGTTCTTAACGTATTACACGTAGTGGAAAAAGCTGCACTATTAGCTTCCGCCATGTGCTGCATGCCCATAGTTGCCAACATAAACCACTTCAATCAATAGGTGCTTATCCAGTCCTGTTGCTGGCTTCCACCGTGTGCTGCATGCCCGTAGTTGCCAATACGATGCACTCCTTCTTCTCAATTATCGGAGGTGTGGGCGGAGCCACGCAGGCGCTTCCCCATCCTAAAGGATGATGACCCACCAATCAATACTTAGCTCACATAAACTCACAACTCCTCCCATCGCCCCGTCTGCCTCACAAAATCCAACATCACACTGCTCCTCCTCCTGCCTCTCACCCTGTCACCTCCCAGCAAAGCCCTCCCACTCAGCTCAGCCACACCCAGCGCAGTCAACCGAACCCTCATTAATTCTCTCTTTGACTTGTCTCTCACACCTAAGCAAAAAATGTCCCACAGTCTCAGGCACACCGCACACCTCGACTCGCGCTTCCCCACTCGAAACAGACAGCCATTCAGCCCCACATGCCCTATCCTCAACCGGTTCAGCATCACCTCCTCCCCCCTCCTCCATTCCAGACTCCCCTCATCCACCTTCACTGACACTTTCCCACGAACACCAAACATCCACCTGCCCTTCACCCCACTCACCCACCTCTCCTGCCACTCATCCACGACCTGTCTCACCATCACAGCCTTCACCTCATCCACACTCAAAGGCAACCTCACATCAACCACTCCCCTCTTAATACCCTCACCCGCCGCCAGATCCACCAACTCATTACCCAAAATGCCACACACAATGCACTCAATCAATAGGTGCTTATCCAGCCCTGTTGCTGGCTTCCACCGTGTGCTGCATGCCAACAGTTGCCGACACGAACCACTCCAATCAATAGGTGATTATCCAGTCCTGTTGCTGGCTTCCACCATGTGCTGCATGCCCACAGTTGCCAACAAGATCCACTCCAATCAATAGGTGCTTTTCCAGCCCTGTTTCTGGCTTCCACCATGTGCTGCATGCCCACAGTTGCCAACACGATCCACTCCAATCAATAGGCGCTTATCCAGTCCCGTTTCTATCTTCTACCATGTGCTGCATCGCCATAGTTTCCAACACGATCCACTGCATTGCTGGCTTCCACTGTGTGCTGCATGCCCATAGTTGCCAACACAATCCACTCCAGTCAATAGGTGCTTATCCAGTCCCGTTGCTGGCTTCCACCGTGTGCTGCATGGCTATAGTTGCCAACACGATCCACTCCAATCAATAGGTGCTTATCCAGTCCTGTTGCTGGCTTCCACCGTGTGCTGCATGGCCATAGTTCCCAACACGATCCACTCCAATCAATAGGTGCTTATCCAGTCCTGTTGCTGGCTTCCACCGTGTGCTGCATGCCCACAGTTGCCAACACGATGCACTCCAATCAATAGGCGCTTATCCAGTCCTGTTGCTAGCTCCCACCGTGTGCTGCATGCCCACAGTTGCCAACACGATCCACTCCAATCAATAGGTGCTTATCCAGCCCTGTTGCTGGCTTCTACCGTGTGCTGCATGTCCACAGTTGCCAACACGATCCACTCCAATCAATAGGTGGGTATCCAGTCCTGTTTCTAGCTTCCACCATGTGCCATATGCCCATAGTTGCCAACATGATCCACTGCAATCAATGGGTGCTTATCTCCAGTCCTGTTGCTAGCTTCCACTGTGTGCTGCATGCCCATAGTTGCCAACACGATGCACTCCAATCAATAGGTGCTTATCCATCCTGTTTCTATCTTCCACCATGTGCTGCATGCCCGTAGTTGGCAACACAATCCACTACAATCAATAGGTGCTTATCCAGTCCTGTTGCTGGTTTCCACCATGTGCTGCATGCCCACAGTTGCCAACACGATCCACTCCAATCAATAGGTGCTTATCCAGTCATGTTTCTGTCTTCCACCATGTGCTGCATGCCCGTAGTTGGCAACACAATCCACTGCAATCAATGGGTGCTTATCTCCAGTCCTGTTGCTAGCTTCCACTGTGTGCTGCATGCCCATAGTTGCCAACACGATGCACTCCAATCAATAGGTGCTTATCCAACCCTGTTTCTAGCTTCCACCATGTGCTGCATGCCCGTAGTTGCCAACACGATCCACTCCAATCAATAGGTGCTTATCCAGTCCTGTTTCTGGCTTCCACCATGTGCGCCATGCCCACAGTTGCCAACACGATCCACTCCAATCAGTAGGTGCTTATCCAGTCATGTTTCTGTCTTTGAATTCTGGGACTTATAGTTTTTTCTTAACCATTTTAAATTTAGGAATACAACAAGCCACATGACTCAAAGATTTAAAAAACAGGACTGGGTGCCGCTATCACACATGGCAAGGATAAACTGAAGCGCTCTGCACATAAAAGAACCACCAGGTTAAATGGACTCTGCATCATTTCCTTCACACACATCACATGCGGCTACCATCTGTGTAAAAAAACAGCTGAGCCCTCCAATAAGATGTTTGTAATGCATTCTGAAAAGCCACACTGTGAACCTGTAGAGCTCCCAAACTTGACTTCTGAGTGTGACACAGTCAGGGGTTGGGATCCCTTAGCTGGCATGCTGTAAAGGGCCATGCCGGCTATTTGCTTTTCTTTCTGTTCTGCAAAAAGGTTTGATGTTTGAAATTCCTACCACCAAGAGTTGTATAGAATCTAGACCAGTGGTATTCAAACTGTGGGTCGCGACCCCCTAGGGGTCCGCGGGTGCATCCCAGGGGGGCCCTGAGAGCTCAGCATGAAAAAAGATTTTTTTTTTTTTTTTAGATTGGAAGAAATGGGCAGGGGTGGCCCACATGGGCGGGCTGAAGCATGAAACTGTCTCAGGCAACAATGAAAAAGTGGCCCACAGTTGTAAATGGATATTCATTCCTTTAGTCACAGACTGGGCCTCATTACTACTATGGCGGACCAGTAACAACGGTGCTGGTAAGCTACCGGCACCGTTGCTACCGTTCCGCCATAGTAAGAGTTGTGCTCGTGGGTGCTTGACAGCCCCCGCCAGGTCTGACCTCAGCTCGTCGGATGCACCAGCACCGTTATTAACGGTGTCGGTGCATCCGAGCTCCCCCTTCCCATTTGAGCCATATGGGGCTCAAATGGGAATGGGGATCTACCGGCACCTTCGAAAGGGCAATTATCATGTCCGCCTAACTCGGCATGACCTAGTAATTGCCCATTCGCGGGTGCCAGACCCGGATGCAACTCCAGTGGCAGCCGTGCTGGTTTTACCGGCACAGCTACCATCAGAGTAGTTATGAAGCCCACTGTTTCAATAGTACCCAAAGGGGTGCTTTGTGTTAAAATGTAAGTAAATTGTGATATATTCAGCAACAATGGTCAACATTACTAACTGCATAGTGGCCCCTCACCCATTATGGAGGAGCTAAGGAGCCAGCCCAGTGAAACAGTGAGCACTCCCTCAGCTGCTTTATCCAGCTAATGGAGTGCTCCTGGGCTGGCTGAACTGTCAAAGGGAAACACTGTTTCCCTTTGACAGTTCAGTTTAGTTCCCCAGCCGCACATGCTCACTGAGCCATGCAAGTGCTGGGGCGTTTTGCTTCGCCAGCATTGCATAGCTCATTGGAAATGCTGGCTGGGGCACTGCATGTCTGTATGTCCGAGGGGGAGCTCCTGCGCCTCCTCGCACATACGGACAGAGCAGCTGGAGCAGCACCCACACACAGGCCAATGCAGAAGGTACGTTTATGTTCATTGTTTTTATTTAAACATGTGTATGGATGCGTTATGAGTGAGTGTATGGTGATGGATGCTCATGTGAATGATAGAGTGATTGCTGTATGAATGTGCAGCGCCTTGCATATACACATAATCATGTTCATTGTGTTAGGACCAGTGGGGCCCAGGGGACAGGGATGGTATCTTTTTACCGGACATCTATCATTCAAAACCCTCTGCCTTGTCCACAAGGCTTTCTGGGGCCTCGGTCCAAAATACCTTCAGCTATTCCTCCGCAAATACCTCCCCTCTCGAGCTCTTCACTCCTCTACCTCCAACGCCCTGCCACTCTAAAACTTGAGGAGAACCATCTTTCTTCCTGCACTTATCAGACCTACCCTGTCTGCTGCCTTAAACGTAGCACTTGCAAATTGCTGGCTGCACTACCACTGTTTGTTGCCTTTATTATTTATTTATTGTTATTTATCTGTTTCTCCTCTGCTTCGCACTTTCCACTTCTCCCCCCTTCCATGCACTTTTCCCCTCACACTTACGCGTTCTCAATGTCACTGGGCCTAGTAAGATCGCTGTTTTATTCTCCTCTGTTCCCCTCCCTTGCCTTGTCACGCTCTGAAACACTTGTGTACGAGCGCGATAGAAATAAAATATCAATGCCTGCCCCCTGGACACCCAGCAACAATTGCAAACTGTTTGGCTATTTACCCATTTTTTGTTAAAAGTATGCTCTACAATGCAACATTTTAACCTATTATTTAAAAAAAAATTCACAGGGGGAAACCCCCCCGAACCTCCCCTTAATGCCCCTCCACTTAAAAAAGATTCACCAGCCGCCACTGGCCCTCAGACTGTGTTGGGAACGGGATGGGGGAACCGAGGGACTATGGTGGGAGCACAATGGGCGGGAACCATGGGATAGTGATGGGAGCAGAGTGGGGAGAGCCCTGGGTGTGTGATGGGGTGGGGAGAGACCAGCGACTGGGTAGGAGTGGGATGAGGGAGCCCAGCGACTTTGATGGGAGCAGGTGACGGCGCGCAATATATACTGTCCATTTGGCATTTCTGGGGGGTCCCGACCTGCCCAAATTTTGCTCAGGGGGGCCCTGGCCAAAAAAGTTTGAAGACCACTGATCTAGACGGTTTTCATTGCCTGGTGACTCCTCTTGCCTCTTGTTGACAGCACATCACGTTCTTTACCGTACCCTTGTTCAGAATCTACGCAGATTTCATTGGCTGATCACTCACCGTGTTTTCAGATAACTGCACAAAAGGGACCCAATTTTGGGGGCATGCTTAATAATCTGGAAGGCAAACTAACTTTTAGCTTAAAGAGGTTATTACGGCTTCTGTGAGAAAGGTGAGATTCCCAGTGTTAGTCAGTACAGGCTTAGGGGATGTGTGTCTCAGTGAATTAATACAAGCAGTAAAACTTCTCATAAAAAGGCACTTTTAGTGGTAAAATATGACTTGAAACATTGAACTTTTAAACTCCTCTGTTCTTCCTGTAGAGATCCAGTGGAAAACACTCCTCGACTCCGTCAGACAACTATTACCAGGCCCGTCGGCGCACTCTGCAGGTGGTGGTGAGCTCGCTGCTGACAGAGGCCGGCTTTGAGAGTGCCGAGAAGGCTGCTGTGGAGACCATGACAGAAATGTTACAGAGCTGTGAGCACTTCCTCCCTTACTGTTACTTTTCCATCTAATACATTACGTGGCAACATTTTCTTTTCTTTTGTTAGAAGTTATTGGCAGTAATAGTAGATATTTGGTCAAAGCCGTTGTCTGAGAAATCCAGATTGTGGCACCGAAATGCATTTACAACTAATGATTCCTATATTGTTCATCATGGCGCCCCTCTCTGGGTCAGCTTCCTTGATCATACATGTTTAAAAAAAAAAAAAACTACAAGTTGAAATGAAAACGCAGTTGAAATATAAAACTGGTTATGTAATGTAATACTGTCAAAAATTTGATTTTTTTTCCACCAGTTCCATCTGCTTGTTAAACAGCAACATTCACAATTTGTACGTAAAACGTTATTTTCTCCCATTACACAATTTGTTTATTGGGATTCGATCAATGTCTGAAGGTCTTCTTAACCTCATCTGTGCTCCGTGTAGACGAGGAGGGATTACTCCTGAACTCCATGAGATAGCTATTACCAGGCATGTTGGTGCCAATATTTATGCTGTTTCATTATATGCTAGTTTCTCCATCTGGAAGAAACATTGCATTCTATTGTTTTGTTGAGCACTTGTGCTTTGCGGCAGCACCGCTGTCTCCATGTCACCCCACTGCACAGCCACCAAAGTCTGGATAACCATTTTCTTCTATCTTCCGTCAGACCTTTCGGAGATTGGACGGAGTGCAAAGTCGTACTGCGAGCACACAGCCAGAACACTGCCCACTTTGTCGGATATTGTGGTCACACTAGTGGAGATGGGTAAGTGATGTGGGATAAAGTAGTGTACAGTGCAGCGAGGCGGCAGGCAGAAGGTGAACAGCTACCTAACCCTGAACCGTGCCCCGGTTGGACGGTGTCAGCTTTGCTTGGTTTTATTCCAGATATGGGTACAGTTGAGGGTAGGTAAACCACCACCTGTTTATCTACATAGCACTTTTGTTCTCTGGGAACTGAGTTTTCTTTAGCTGGTGTGTGGGGTTTAAACATAGATCTGCTGAATCAGCATTTTGTAGTATGTTGCTTTTTGGTCAGCCAAGTTGGCACCGGGATGCCTTCAGCGTGGGTGTACTAGTTACTGGATTACGGGTGTGGTTGGGATCATTAATAAAGCAGGATTGCTATTTCACAAGTACCGAATAGCTTTTTCTGCAGTGTTAGCAGATGGGAGTGGTATGACAAGGCTCCAGCACTGCAGCGTCAGTATTGAAGCGGGTACTGGGACATCTGTCATCTGGGCCACCTTTTGGAGAGGCTGGTGGGCGAGTACACAGCCATCGGCAGACTTGGCATTGGGGGCATTCAGTACCACCGTGGGATTGTTATTGAGTACAGTCGCGTCACAGCTGGGGCATCCTGCGGAGGATAACAAGCACACTGATCCTTTCCCTTCTCTGTTTCCTCAGGTTTCAACATTGAGTCTCTTCCTGCGTATGCCAAACGCTCTCAAAGGATGGTTATCACTGCGCGTAGGTTTGGTGCACACCAGTATCTACTTTGGTAACTGTATGTAGTCTGTTTCTCTGTGCCTTCTTTCAGAGTCCACAGGGGCTTTGTTACCAGAAATTCCACGTTGGTATTGTTAGAAACCCGGCTATTAACATTTTCTGTCTGGTTTTACTGCCCATGCTCATTTAATGCCTGAATGAAGAGCCTGCCTTTACTATAAATCCACACCCCATGTTTATTACCCCAAATATATGCACGTGTAAAACTAAGTGTTCCCCAGCAACACCACTAAATGACTCTGAAATACGACTATCCAAATTCTCCCAGGGATTTTCTTTTTCTCTCTGAATGTCGCATTGAAACCATGTAGATTTGTAGTATTCGTTCTTCCTCGCCACAAGGTGTCTGTAGCGTGGAGGTGTGTTTGCATTCCTGTGCATTGCGCAGCTCTGGTAGGATGTACATATATGTGTGTAGTAGACGCCCTCCGTAATGTTGCACGCATTTTCTGATGCATGCTGCAGGTGTCTTTTCTGGGGGTTCATGTGTGCTTCTTGAGGCGACGTGGTGGGGCATGCATGCCTCTGCCGGGTCCTTACGGTGGCACTTGGTTGTTTCTGGGTGTGGTGGAATTTTCTGTTAGGTGTTATTCGGGCAGAAGGATGATGCGCATGTGCTTCTACTGTGAAAGTCTAACCAGGCAGACGTTGCAGGCGCCTCTGCCTGTGCTTTGGGTGTCCAACAGATGATTTGTGAGTGTGGGGAGTGGTGGCACTCTGTTGTGTGTCCAGGGGGCTTCCATGGGTAGTTGTGTTGTGTGCCCCAGGGCAGGGGCTGCACAGGTCCCTCTGGTGTTGACACAGGACACTCAGTAGGAGTTCTGAGGGCTGATGTATGTTCATATGCGCCTTTACTTTGTCCCTCTGCGTTCTGTAAGGAACTCATGGTGGCAACAGTAAAGGCAGACACAAATGATCACAGTTCAAGGGTGTTTATTAAACTGTAAGTGCAGGTTGAAAAAACGCCTAATCCAATCCTATATCTAAGATGGGAGCAAGCTACAACCATCAAATAGTAATAAGGCAGTCCTAGTGGCATCTTGTCAAAATAAAAGGGCCTACACAAAAAAACTATTGCCAGTCCTTACAACTGAATACGAAAAGAGTGTTGGATAGTGTTCACAAGAAAGATAGAAGTGTTCACAAATGATAAGTCAGAATGTGGTAGCCGGGGTCTCCCTTCCCCACGTTTTGAGCATGGGACAAGGCAGGACTCCTGAGTACAGCGCACGCTCGAATTTTCCCAGCACAAGACTTCAGTTCCGCTCTCAGGTATCGGGACCTTCAGAGATTGTCTCTTTTCTACAAAAACTCTCTTGCCTCCGAGGATCTGATGTGGTCAAAATAACAAACAAAGTTCCTTTCCGTATGTACATTGGGTGATGACTTTTCACCCCTGGACCCCACTCTTACGGGCTCACATCCGCAAAAAAGTTCCTAGCAATATTGGTACATCCAGTGGTTAAGTATCTTGCTTCCGAGGGCCTGGTAGGTTCAAAATAGCAAACAAAGGTTCCTTTCTGATTGCACTTGGGGTGATGATTCTTCACCCCTGGGTCCCCCTCTTCCGGGCTCAGACCCCTCTCGAATGTCAGCCTCCATCCGTCGGGTTCACCATTGCTTTTACTTTTGTCACCTCTGGGTCCCCCTCTTCCTGGCTCAGACCCCTCTCGAATGTCAGCCTCTATCCGTCGGGTTCACCATTGCTTTTACTTTCCTCACCTCTGGGTCCCCCTCTTCCGGGCTCAGACCCTTCTCGAATATCGGGTTCACTACGGCGTTCTCAGATCAGTTTCATCTGTGGCATTCACAAATCTTAATGTCTTTTTAAACCGTTCACTGTGGACATCCCTCTGTCGGGTTCACTCTTTGTCAACATAGTGTTTACTGAGGCATCAGGCTTCACCCCTTTATATCAGCATGCCTCAGTCGGGTCCACTCTTGCCAATCACCCAGTTCTTTCTCTTTTCTTACTAGGCAGAATTAATTTGCCTTAGCTTTCCAATTACGTGCCGGTCAAAGACTTTCACTGTACAGGGAATTTTGCTAGAACCCTGTCGCGATCTGTATGACACTCGGCCTAGTAGGATCGCTGTCTCTGTCTTCCCTCTGTCCCCTCCCTTGCCGCGGCGCGCCTTGAACACTTGTGTATAGGCGCTTTATACATATCATATCGTATGACCCCTTTGACATCCTTTCTTGCGGCTCTGCTAGGGCCTTCTGGTATCGGTAGTTTCAACAAAACGTGGAGTCAACCAGAGTCTCGTGCCAGACCTTTCAGCAGCTGGTTTTCCCTTAAGACGTTAATAGTTATTTGCACTTCTCTTAACTTGTCTTTTGCCACTTTCATTCAACACAGTACTCACCGGCTGTGATGAACTGCTTGGCTTTCCTTGTATCTGGAGTAAAGGACGGTACCATGCTAGCAAGCGTCTCCTTCTGTCCTAGTTATCAGTGTAGCCATGTACCGTTGACATCTGCTGCAACACACAGTGGCTATTGTTCACGGTCTTATGATTCCTTCCACTGAGGCTTTGCGGGTCTGGGTCGGAAAGGGCAAGGTCTTTTCTCTCCCCGTTACCCCTTTGGTTCTCGCCGCCTTTCTCCTCCTCTTGAACTGCCGCCCTGGGATAGCTTTCTCGTGCGGTCTGCGTTATCCCTGTAGGGAAAGAAAAGGGTCGTCGGGTGTATATGGTTCTGGTCAATTGCCTGACTTTGCCTGACCTTTGTCGGGACATGTCAAGTAAATAGCTCTAGTGTTAGTCCATTGTTTTCCAGGGTGTGAGAAAGTGTTTGTGCCGGAAAAGGGGGGGGGGAGGTTAGTGTTTGGCAGGGTTTATAGATTGGGGGTGGGGGGGATTGTGGGAACAGTAATGTTTTGTCAATGCAGATTGGTAGTTTGGGGAATAATAACCAGAGTGACATGAAAAAGAATGGCCGGGATTATATAGGCAACAGGAAAACAAGGATTCTGATAGAGGTTATTTCCTACTGTAACAGGGTTTGGGCTCTTAATTTGTTTACCAGAGGTGTAGGCGTGGTTGGATTCTAGTCAGGGAGCTTATTCGGGAGGAATTGAGACAGATGTGGTACAACCTACAAAGGTCTAAGGGATCTCGTCCTCTCCTTCGCTGGTATAATATTGCTTCTCACATGGGGTATTTCCCTGAGCACAACCCCAGCTCCCCTACCTAGGTGATCCTCGCTCGTCCACCCCCAGGGTTGAGATCTGAGGGCGCTAGCCCTTCCCTGGTCACCTGAATAGGAGATTCTCGAGGTCTACTTGGGAGAATACCCTAAGGTTTCTCACAGTTCGTAGGTGCCCCTGCTTAAAGCATTGAGGAAGGATTCCGGTGCCCTATTGTGTGCTTGAGGGGGGGTAAATGCATCACTCTGATGAACTCTTTGCCCAGTGCTTCAGGGGTGGGTGTGGTGGCGCACAGGTCCCTATCCTGGGTGCTTTGGGTGGATGTGAGGGTGCTGTGCGGGTGCGTGAGTAGGAGGGTGCCCTGCTCCCTAAGAGGGAGCCTCTGTGGCAGGGGTGATTGGGTGTTTTGGCTGGTGAAGGTGCACAGGTTCCTGATGGCGGACCTGGTGGTGCTTGGGTGCATCAGTTGTTAAGATGAGGTGAGGTTACCGTTATTGGGGTGCCAGTACGTCTGTGATGTGCGTGTATGCTTTATTGGAGGATACAAACTGCCATTTTCCCTTTGTGCGATCAACAATCACTTGATGTTTCGATGACATCTAACGACCCTTCCTTTCTGATCCTCGCCCCCTGCTCTAGCTGCTCTCCTCTCTTCTCCGGTGCCATGATGCCTTTATTGGTGTAGATCTGTGCTTTATATGTTTTGATAACATAACATGCATGTGGGCTTCGTGCGGATACAGGGGCCTTAGTCAGGTGCTTTGCTTAGTGTTTTGAGGATGGGTGCCTCATTGTACCTGTGTTCTCTGGCAGTGAATGAACGCAATATTACTTCGTGTATAATAAGGTGGTCTATGAAGAACATTTTGGGGTAGGATTTGGAGGTTCACGGAGGACCTTCTCTGAAACACTGGGCCTCATTATGAGTTGGCGGTCCGGAATCAATGGTGCCGGTAAGCCTACCAGCACCGTTGTTTCCAGACTATGACTCAGCGGGCGAGTGCTGTCCTGCCCGCCAGGGTCAGACCTGGCGGGCGGAACGGCACCCGCCCGCAGAGTTTCACGTAAGCACCGCGCTCCCATTGAGTCCTATTCGACTCAATGGGAATGGGGAAGAACAAAATTACCGGCGTCTGACTTCCCGGCCGCCGGACTCTGAATAGCCCGGTGGCACTGGGAAGTCAGGTGCCAGTAATTCATTACAGGTCCGGCGGCAACCGTCCGGTTATACTGCCAGACCCGTAGGCCCACTGTCCTGCTAGCACTTAGGGACAATGACGACCACCTCCACGTAATGTAATGTGGATATTCTTGTCTAATGGGCGCTGTGCCGTAGCTTCCTGTCCATCCGAATGTGCCACCAGGCTTTTGCTCCCGCCTGAACATCTGCCTTGCGCTGTCTCCAGAGCTGTACACCTCCTTCTCTGGGCTTAATCGTATGTGACTCTGGGCTCATGGGGTTCAGCCTTCTTCTCAGCACCCTTTGTGACTCTGCTGCACCCAGTTCGATTGCTTGCACTGGTTTGTCATGACTGCTTTGAACCTTCACTTGTTCCCTGATATTTGGAGCCTGCACGCACCCTGTATTTTTCCTTCTTCCTTTCCCCTCTTTGCACTTCTCAGATGTAATTGAAAGGGCTTTGTAGATCTTTTGTTATTTTTTCTCTTGGGTGCGTTTATGAATCTACATTAAATCTGTGTGTGTCTCTGCACAGCCTTCCCTTCAGGTGAAGGATGGGCAGCTGGTCGCTCTTTGTATGAATGCGTGCCTCTGCACTGTCTGCTGCTTGGGTTGTGGGGAGGTGATGTTCTGTCACCCTGTGCATGTGTTTGCATTGCAGTGTGCATAACTCTGGTATGTGGTGCCTAGCACACTCTGTGCATGTTTCTCCTCTGCACAGTCAGCAACTCGGGGGGATTGAAGTGTGTGGGCAAACCCTGCGCAGTCCTCATGCTATTTGTTTGTAAATCTGTCTTTGTCCTGCAGCTCCTGTGACGAACCACCCAGTGACAGCGAAAGCTCTGACTGCCGGCCAGAACAAGCCGCACCCTTCCCATATCCCCAGCCACTTCCCCGAATTCCCAGATCCTCACACCTACATAAAAACACCGGTAAGTGGAGAAGCAGGGCCCGCCTACATGCACTGATTCCCACGAGGTGGGGCTTGGGGAGTCATCCTATCATTAAACTTTTCCCCTGTGGGTAAATTCCCTGTTGCTCACAGAGATGGAATATGCAAAAGCTTTCTTAATTGTTGATGTGGCGTTTTCTAACATTTTTAAGCCAGTCTGGTTGCATTTTCTCATTTCTTTCTTCACTCTGGTTTTGGGTACTTTCTAGTTCAGGGTTCCTAGCTGTGCAAGCCCCTAAATAGAAGGTAGGCCCTCTCTGGTTAACACCCTTTTCGGTTATAACTTCGGGTGTTGTTGAAAACAGTCTCTCTGGTGATTTGTTTCGCCTTATTGTGGTGGTGTGAGAAACATCTCGGCTCTGCATCCCTCAGCAACTGCATGTCGCTAGTGATAGTGTCATTTTTAAAGCAGTTTTGATCACGCATACCCCTAATTTCATGAAAGCCTGGTACTTCACACCCGGTTACCCTCAAAGTGATGCTCAGAGCTTACCACATTTATATTATTGGTTTATAATACTCATTCTCACATATTGGATCTTCCTCACTTACCAGGGAGTGGCATACATGAATAAATATAGCAAAACCTTCTCTGCCAGTGAGCCTTCTTGTGCTAAGACGTTCTAGTTACCCTTAAATATCCCAGTTACAAATGATGACTTGGGGATTAAAAGAATGGCAGCAAAATCTAGGAACACTGTGTGGCTGAATTGACAGCCTGTTCCCCAGAAGACGGCATGCTTTCTTACAAGCATAGTCTTGGCAGAGGATAGAAATGTGTGCTAAGCATTGCCACGGATGATTCTCCATACCTACTCCCCATCTGCCCGGCCTATAGAAATAGGAAACCCGCACCAACCAACCCACGTGTACAATCGGATGATCTGTGATTTTGTCTCGCCTCCTTTGAGGCCCCATTGTGGTGAGTGTGGACTCATTATTTCCTGAACTAATGCATTTTCCCTGAGAGATCACCCAGCTCAGAGTTCCCAGTGGCAGGAGACGGCCTCTTCTCAGACCCTGCTGTGTTATCACATTTTTGTATTAAAAGTTAGTTATTTGCTGAGCAAATCAAGTTGGGTTTCTGTGTAACGGCTCTAGCAAACACTGCATGGAAGCTTACATGAAGGTGATAGCCAGAAACCGGTGTGTAAGAGGTTGTGGTGGGTAAGACATCCCAACCTGATTGCGTTGGCTATATTCTAGTGTTCATGGAGTCTATTTGAAATAGTGTATGTGATGAAGGCTGTGGAGTAGTGGAGACGAGGGAGGGTAACCGTTCTGTTGAAGGGGATGTTTTGAGTCTGGTTCAGAACTGTTTTGATCTGCTCGGAGAGGTCGAGATTCCAAGAGTGCATGCATGTCCCTTTTACTTAAAACGTTGATCCTTTCATGCTGCTTCCCAAATGCAGCATCTCTCAAAACCTTGTCCTGTCCTAACAAATGTTCCCCCTATTTCTAGTTAAAGTACCTTCTGCATTGCCAGATGCTGGGACAGATTTCCATTTATGGGTAACATTCCCTCCAGTTGTGAACTCCCCCAACTTTTTGCTGTTGTCTGACCATCCTAGCCTGACTTTTGCCAGTGGAGCCCAGCCATCTGCTGTACTCCGCTGGGCTTTTTCTCCCTTAGTTATGGGGAAACCGTCATGCCCTTCAGACTGTCAGTACTGGGAGACTTTGTTTCCCTTAGTCTTTCACTTTGTTGGCATTTGTTGCAAGCAATTTATCAGTGCACTATGTATCTTGCAGTACAGTGCAATAGGGTCTCTCTTTCGTTTTTAAGGCCATAGACACTCTCGAAGGATTTTTGGTGAATGTACAAGTGTGCCCAGGACAGAGCTGGTGGCAGCAGTTACTTTTAAAGCACTGTTGAATCTTTTGTATGGTCCAAACTATGTATGTCCTTTGGCCATGTTGTCCCTGTATAGTTCCAATACACATCCTGGGTGCCAGGATGTCTGGTGTGCTGGGATAACTGGGTCCACCGTGGTCTGTTATTGGTCCACGTCTGGAATGTTTGTATGTGAGCAGATATCCCATTGTCTCGGGCAGATAGCTCAGGGGCACCGTGCTCACCTTGGAAGCAAGACGACACAAGTAACACAGGTTCGATTCCCCAGGTCCGCGCTTCGAAACCTCTGGGTATTAAGCGCGTTATAAATGACCTATCATATCATGTTGGTTTCTCTTCGTTTTGGCGCGAAGGAGATTCTGGATAAGAGAAGGCACTCTAAACCTATTCCAGGTCGATCTTCTGAGTTCACACCGAACTTAGTAAAGGAGCCAAGTATCCTGAACCGAAGAAGCAGATTTGTGGAACCGCTGGTTACCCACTGTTAAGTTTGTCACCCTGACCCTGCTGTTGTCCCATCTGCGCCCGTTTCTCATCGATCACAGAAGGCCTGCAAGGGCGTTTCAACCGATTGGAGCAATGGGCCTAACTACTCTCGGCACCTCCTGCTTAACCTGCAAACAAGACTTTTTGAAAGTGTTCCTGGACTGCCCAGTAAACAGACCCTCTCTTACGTGACATATGCCTTGTAACCGCCACTGTCCCGAGTTACAACTTGAGACTTTGGGAACCGTAATCTCTGGGTAGAAGGCACTCTCCCGCCGAGTTTCGTACACCTAGCATTCCTAGGTCTGGAATTAGGAGAGTCTGCCCGAGCAGACGCGGTACCCGTGTCGTCCCGCTGTGGTGACAAGCTTTGTGGGTGCCTTGCTACTGTGCCCCCCTGTGCCCTAAAACAAGTTGCAGTGGAACTGGCCCAGTCCCTTCACTAGAAGCGGAGAAATCGCCACTGTCCCGCCACAGACTGAGGTCCCGTAATGCAGCCCCTGAAAGCCAGAGAGACACGCAACTGCTGGACTCGAACCTGCAAGCAAACTGGACTTGTCTGGCTAAGTTTGGTCCGGAGTGCGTCGAGGGTCGGTGAGTACTTGCACCACTTACGGGTGGCCCCTGGCGCATCCATAGACTTTTACCTACGAGTGTCCTCCATGGGCCACTCTCCTTTGTTAGGGAAGCCTGTGCTACCATCCTATTGCCGATTCCTGGAAATCGCTCTGCCCTCTTGTGGAGACCCTCCTTGAATAGTGGAACTCTATTCTTCATTGCCTTTTCCCACCCTTCCTACAACACTACAGCCTCTTGGAAGAGCCCCCTTGTGTACTTTACCGAACGATCAAGTGTTGTCCTGCTGAATGTACTTTTGAGCACAAGGCTCACACTTCGGAGGGATTGGACTGCCTATTGGTTAGGGTTAATACTCTTGAAGAATTGCCTAAAGGATATTTGCACTGTCTGACCCTCTTCTTTTACAGGTTGTGGATTTGCCCTTGTTAATATTCCTTTAGGCCAATAGTTACTGTATATATGTTTCCTAGTATAGTGCTGTTGGTTTTGTTAATATTGCTGTGGTTTCACTGTGTGTTTGACTTAAAAGTCATTTAATAAATGTATATATGTATGTTTGATATATACACCTGACTGAGAGTAATTTGTGATGTTGTTTACTCTGTGTGCTCATTGTGGGCTTTCGATCACCCTCGCACCTCCTGAGACCTAGTCTTGACCGCCACCAATGCTACCTTGATTGGTCTGACTTGTCCAGAAGGTTACCCTGTTCCAAGAAACTAGGCCGGCCTTCTGAACCTCTGTCCACCTGGTCAGAGTTCAGACATCCTTCTTAACACCAGAGCTTTGCGCCTGTATCCTGGTGAGTCGGGAAGCTCTTGGCAGATACGCATGTTGATGGCAGTTGTGACCATGCCTGCGTAAACCCCTTTTCTCTTCCTGTAGACCTACCGTGAGCCAGTGGCGGATTACCAGATCCTGCGTGAGAAGGCAGCATCTCAACGACGGGATGTGGAAAGGGCCCTCACGCGATTCATAGCGAAGACCGGCGAGACCCACAGTCTCTTTAAGGATGATGTCAGCACCTTCCCATGTAAGTGGCGCGCTGTCGTGGGTGTGTTGCGCTCCATCTGTACGTGAGAATGCTGCGTGTCCACAACATCCCTAGGAACTCTCCTGGTCTTTTCCTTTTCCAGGGAAACCTTTATGCCACATGGTGTCTGGGAGTTTTCTGTGCCCCGTCCATCTCAGAGAAACATTCATGCCACATGGTGTCTGGGAGGTTTCTGTGCCCCGCCCACCTCAGAGAAACATTCATGCCACATGGTGTCTGGGAGGTTTCTGTGCCCCGTCCACCTCCAGAGAAACCTTCATGCCACATGGTGTCTGGGAGGTTTCTGTGCCCCGCCCACCTCAGAGAAACATTCATGCCACATGGTGTCTGGGCGGTTTCTGTGCCCTGCCCACCTCAGAGAAACATTCATGCCACATGGTGTCTGGAAGGTTTCTGTGCCCTGCCCACCTCAGAGAAACATTCATGCCACATGGTGTCTGGGCGGTTTCTGTGCCCTGCCCACCTCAGAGAAACATTCATGCCACATGGTGTCTGGGAGGTTTCTGTGCCCTGTCCACCTCAGAGAAACATTCATGCCACATGGTGTCTGGGCGGTTTCTGTGCCCTGCCCACCTCAGAGAAACATTCATGCCACATGGTGTCTGGGAGGTTTCTGTGCCCCGTCCACCTGAGAGAAACATTCATGCCACATGGTGTCTGGGAGGTTTCTGTGCCCCGCCCACCTCAGAGAAACATTCATGCCACATGGTGTCTGGGAGGTTTCTGTGCCCCGTCCACCTGAGAGAAACATTCATGCCACATGGTGTCTGGGAGGTTTCTGTGCCCCGCCCACCTCAGAGAAACATTCATGCCACATGGTGTCTGGGCGGTTTCTGTGCCCTGCCCACCTCAGAGAAACATTCATGCCACATGGTGTCTGGGAGGTTTCTGTGCCCCGTCCACCTGAGAGAAACATTCATGCCACATGGTGTCTGGGAGGTTTCTGTGCCCCGCCCACCTCAGAGAAACATTCATGCCACATGGTGTCTGGGAGGTTTCTGTGCCCCGCCCACCTCAGAGAAACATTCATGCCACATGGTGTCTGGAAGGTTTCTGTGCCCTGCCCACCTCAGAGAAACATTCATGCCACATGGTGTCTGGGCGGTTTCTGTGCCCTGTCCACCTCAGAGAAACATTCATGCCACATGGTGTCTGGGAGGTTTCTGTGCCCCGCCCACCTCAGAGAAACATTCATGCCACATGGTGTCTGGGAGGTTTCTGTGCCCCGCCCACCTCAGAGAAACATTCATGCCACATGGTGTCTGGGAGGTTTCTGTGCCCCGCCCACCTCAGAGAAACATTCATGCCACATGGTGTCTGGGAGGTTTCTGTGCCCCGCCCACCTCAGAGAAACATTCATGCCACATGGTGTCTGGGCGGTTTCGCGTCTGGGCGGTTTCTGTGCCCCGTCCACCTCAGAGAAACATTCATGCCACATGGTGTCTGGGCGGTTTCTGTGCCCCGGTCACCTCTTTTAGCCTGTGTGCCCATTCTATGCCAGGCAAGCTTCTCTGCTCTCTGACACTAGGAAGGCAGCATGGACTGTGTGTATGTGGGTGTCCCCTCGCCTCTTCCATCTTCTGTGCCCATCTCTCCAATGGTCGGCCTTCGTCTCTTTAAAGATCTACCCAGTGGCCACTCAGTTTATGGTCGATTGCTTCACAATTCAAATTTGAACAATAATAATTTTAAGGTTAAAGTGAGAAAATATACCATTTATATTGTTAAATGTTAAACAGAATAATGGGTCCTAAAACATAATGGATTTGAAAAACAAAACTGATTGAAGGGTTTTCAGGATTCAGGGGGTGGGTAACGGGACGGGTGGGATTCCTTCCATTAAAATAAAATAGAAATATATGAAGAAAAAAGGGGCACTTGGTTTACAGTTGGAAACAAAGGGAGGTGATTTCCGATATGTACACTAGCCCATGGCATTGGAGCAGGTCCCCTCATGCCAGTGTGAAATGCCAGGAACCTCTCTGCCATGGTCGGTGCAGCTGAGCTTGCACACAAAGCTGTGGCCAGTACTCTGCCCCGCTTGATGATTATATTGGGGTGGGGCAGACCTGGATCTGTTGGCACGGACCCCCACACCTCAGAGTGGCGGCATTGGCAAAGCCTGACGTTGTGGAATGAGCAGGATGCGGAGTGGAATGTAAGGGGCTGCCATCAAGGGGGAGATCTATGGCCCAGGAACTCCATCGCTACGCAACCTTGATGGCATTGGGACCTCCAGTGCGAAGATCCACTGCCCGCTGTAGTAGCTGGAACAGAAAGTGCTGGGTGCGGAGCACTAGAATGGGAACCAGAAAATCTGAACTCTGATATCCTGCCCCCCTCAAGGAAGACGATACACAGCGATTACTGTCAAGTTTCAGTTTGTGGCACAGGCTTCACATTAAATATGAAACTGCTAATAATTTGCACAATAGTATTTCTTAAGCAATACATCCTTAGGTGGGCAGGGGGCACTGGATTCTTAAATGAGGTGCCCCAGGCCATTCTCAGATGGAAAATCAGCCCACCGTACAGTTTATAGCTATTAGTACCCAAGGCCATCATCATGGAGTGGGGCATAGAGGTCCAGGGTACTAATATGGCAATGTGGAGGATGGCTAGGCGTAGCAGAAGTGAAGAAACCAAGAATGGAATAAGATTTGCTGGGGCCAGATAGATGTGCAGCATGCAGGCAGCGCGGAGCCCGGCGGCGCATGGGGCGAGGGGGCATGCAAGGAGCACAGGAGGAAGGGTTCAGTAGGGCAAGGGGGATCCAGAGCAGTGGCCCGCTGTGACAAGTGAGAAGAGCAAACACGAGGAAAGAAGCATGCAGAGGATTCTGAGCCTTACAGCTGGGCAATGAAGTAGAATGGATGCTTAGACTGGCACATGTACATCCCCACGCAGGGAAAAGTGGCACATTCTTTAAACCTAAAGGCACTTGCCTGAAATGAAATTGGTTCCCGTAACCTCCTTCTTTAGAGTCATTGCAATTATATGTCTGACACACATATGCTTGTACGAGAACCAGGTTCACACAATCACTGCTAGTGCCCAGCACACAGCCAAGCTTAGAAAATATTTAACAACTACAAATGCTGCCTGAAGGTGAAGGCAAACTGTTCATTAGTAATGCGGGCCAGCTCTAAAGCGAGGCACTGCAGTTTACTACACTTAAGTGTTTAAAATGCGAAATAATCTACACGCAAGATCGCTTGCCTGCACTGCAACGCACACTCTGCCTCTCCCTGCTGGCTCATAGGCTGCCGGTGCGTGGACTCTGGACAGCAGGACAGAAAGGAATTTAAGTGTTTTTCATCACATGGACAACACACACCTTAATTGTGCCTTCTCGTTCCAGCTCATAGCGTTCCAGAATATGAAAGTAATTGTTGGGGCTCGTGCCTGCAGTGCCCTTGGAAATTGTCACGTGTGTGTGTGTGTGTGTGTGTGTGTGTGTGTGTGTGTATATCCTGCAGCTCCCACTCCACTTCAGATGTGTGCATGTTGTTATGAAAACATGTCTTGCATATGCCTAGCCCCTGCCATTGCAGGTGCGCTACATACTTGTTTGAATCAAAATGTGCCGGGCTACAAGTTTTAATCCCAGTGACCTAGTTCCACCTATACGAGAGAGAAGGCTCTTTCTTTCTGCGCATGTCTTGTACATTTCAGCTGCACTCTTGAGTTTTCCATATTTTAGAATAATTGTAGAAAACGGGCATTATGTTTCCTTACTAGCAAAGATATCTAAAGCTTGATGCTAAAATTGAGACTGGCTCCATGCTAGAAAGCAACCCTATTACCATATGTTTTGTCCCTAGTATAGGTCCCACTTTTTTACTCTCATAAACTGGCTCATCACTCATCTTTATGCTAGTGCAGGCACCCTTCGTGGAAATGGCTCAGCCATATCTACATGTTTTATCGTTGGTCATTTTGGTTTGAAATTGACATTACTGTTCTTCAAATAAATATAGGATGGGGAAAATTGGACCAGCTTGTGACCTGTCTTTACACTTGGGATGCTTCAGACCATTGTCAAACCAACTCCCAGTGTCGCTGCGATCCTCCCTGTGGTTTCAGTCCAAAGTTCCTAAGCTTATGTATCTCCTTAAACATATTTATATGGCTCTGCATGCATGTCAGGTGGATGCAGTAACTGCTGTTGTCCTTGCACCGTTACAGGGCGATATTGTCTCTACCCTTGGCTACTAAGTTTACTTAGTCCTTGTTTATTCATCTGTACTAGCTGTCAGAAACCCAAAGTATTCTCCCAAGCAGACCTCGAGAATCCCTTATTCCTGTGGCCAGGGAAGGGCTGGCGCTCTCAGATCCCAACCCTTGGGGTGGGCGAGCGAGGGAGGATCCATGGGTAGGGGAATCCTGGGGTTATGCTTAGGGAAATGCCCCAGGTGAGGCGCGGTATTATACTGAAGAAAGGGACGAGGAAGACCAGGTCCTTGAGGCTTTTATAGGCTGTACCAACTGGATCTCCCTTCCGCACAATTGATCTCTTTTACAATTAACCTCCTTTACAAGGATCCAACATCCCCGCTGTATCTGCTAAATCCATTAGAAACTGTGTCGCACTCGAAAACCATATCTCCCAGAATCCATGTTTCCTACTCGAATACTCCCAGTCGCTCCCCTCCACATCCCTCTGAATATTATTTTCTGAACTCCCAATCTGCTTTGACAAAACACCACCGTCCTCCCTATTCATTTCACAAACTCTACCAAACTCACCCTTCCAAATTCACCTACCCCCCCCAGGACGAAGAATATAATTCCTCACAAAACCTTTTCCCCATCCTACCGAGTAGGATACTTGGAAACTCTACCCCCTGCCCCTTTTCCGATGCAACCACATTCTCACACCGTGGAAAACAGATTAATACTAGAGCCGTTTACGTGACGTGTCCCGACACAAGGGTCTGGCAGAGTCAGGCAATTGACCAGAATCACACACACCTGACAGCCCTTTCCCTTCCCCACGGGGATAAAAGGTGGAGCACAAGAGCACAGTACAAGCAAGGCAGACCCCACAACGAGATAGCTATCCACGTACGGCAGTTCAAGAGGAGGAGAAAGGCAGCGAGAACCGAAGGGGCGACAAGGAGAGAAGCAACCTTGCCCTTTCCGACCCAAACCTGCAAAGCCTCTGCAAAAGGAATCGTAAAACCAAGAACTATAGCCAGTGTGTGTTGTAGCAGATGTCATTGGTATACAGTGCCTTCCTACACTGATAATCAGAACAGGGAGAGACGCTTGCTACCGTGGTACCGTCCTTGACTCCAGAGACAAGAAAAGCCAAGCGGTTCATCACAGCCGGTGAGTCGAGGGGAGAACCGATAAGAAACCGAACTGTGTTGAACAAAAGTTGCAAATGGCAAATGAAGGAAAGTTCAAAGAACTGTCAACAAATTAGGTTAAGATCAGCTGCAGAGGGGTCCGGCACAACATGGGTGCTTAGTCGAGAGACTCTGGTTGATCTCCTGTTTGGTGAAACTACCGATACCAAAGGCCTTTGGGAAAGCCGCAAGGAAATGGTCAAAGTGGTCCTACAGGGGTCTCGAAAAATCCTCTGTACAGTCGAAAGTCTTTGACCGACAAACCATTGGAAAGCTAAGTAAGATGAATCCCTCATAGTTAGAAAGGTAAAGGAACTGTGTGGTTGGCAAGAGTGAATCACCGGAGTGATGCCCACAGGAAGGGGCGAAGCATGACACCCCAGTGAACATTGTGGTAACAAAAGTGAAACCCCGGCGGAAGGATGTCCACAGTGGATTGTTTAAAAAGACATTAAAACTTGTGAATGCGAAAGGTGACATTGTTTTTGGAATAAAAGCCGTAGTGAACCCGACAGAGGGAGGCAAACAGTCGAGAAGGGTCTGAGCCCTGAAGAGGGGGACCCAGGTCATCCCCCAAAGTGCAATTGGAAAGGAACTTTTTGTTTGATGTTCTGAAATATCAGGCCCTCAGAAGCAAGAGACTTAACCACCGATGGTCCTGATATTGCTAGGAACATTTGTGGGTCTGAGCCCAGAAGAGGGGGATCCAAGGGTGAAAAGCCATCCCCCCAACGACACGTGAATGCCGTAGTGAACCCGACAGATGGGAGGCAAACATTCGAGAAGGGTCTGAGCCCGGAAGAGGGGAACCCAGGGGTGTAGTCATCACCCAACGTACATGAGAAATAAAAATGTTAGATCAGGTTCACTGAGGCAAGAGACTTTTTATAGAAAAGAGACTTAACCACTGAAGGTCCTGATAGCTGTGAACGGAACTGTTGTCTCGTTCTGGGAAAGCTCGAGAGTGTGCTGTGCTCAGGAGTCCTGCCTTGTCCCGTGCTCAAAACGTGGGGAAGGGAGACCCCGTCTACCACATCCTGACTTATCATTTGTGACCACTTCTTCTTTCTTTCTTGTGAACACTATCCAACACTCTTTTTGTATTTAGTTGTAAGGATTGGCAATAGTTTTTTTATGTATAGGCCCTTTATTTGACAAGATGCCACTTGGACTGTTAGGCTTTTTTCCAACCTACCTATACAGTTTAAAACATTTTTTTTACTTGAATTGTGATCACTTGTGTCTGTCTTTACTGTTGCCACCATGAGTTCCTTACATAGCCCCCCGGCTTGTGCTTGTTGTTTTTTTCAAATTGTCACAAGGTGTGTCTTTATGGTGCTGGTTCACTGGGGTCGGGTTTGCACAGGGACGTTTCTCACTGATGCTGCCTTTTGGGAGCCTCACATGTGTAACCCTCTTGTCTGTTATACTGAGTTTTTTTTTGTGTCTGAAAGTCTTCCTGAATGCTTAAAAATTCTTCTTTTGATTTTGTTTTGTTAATATACAAGTCCATATACTTGTCTGCTCTGTGAGCAGTTTGCATTCAATAAAAGAAAGGTTTTCCATGTGCGTATTTTAACTTGTGTAATTTTTTATATAAATATCCTTTAAATAGTTTGATCACTTTTTTCTTAATGCATCTAAGTGAGCATTTCCCCCTGAGTGCACAGCTATACTTTGTCTCCTCTTGTTTTTCTGGGTTTGATCACACTCTTGGGTGGCGTCTTTCTAACTAAGCAATGTGGGCAACCTCTTTTCCTCTTGTCACGTTTGTGCTTGGGATGGGCAGTTCTGCAGACTTAGCTTGATGGGTAGAATTTTTCACTGAAGGGAAGCCGCACTCCTCCCAACGCTGCTACATGGCTTTACGCAATGAATGCCGTTCTCCATAAAGACTTGTGGTCATCCTCCCAGGGGTGTCGAGTAGAGTATGAATGAAATAGTGGTGGCTGACTTGGTCTTCAAAGGCTCCACTAGGATTTACATGCAGTAACATCGTGTCTTTCTCCCCTGCAGTGATTGCAGCTCACCCGTTCTCTATTCCGTACCTCAACGCTCTGCTCCCCTCGGAGCTGGAGATGCAACAGATGGAGGAGACGGACTCATCGGAGCAGGACGACCAAACGGACACAGAGAATCTGTCCATGCACATGCACCCGGTACGCAATGGAGACAACACCCGTTGGGAGGGTGGTGGTGAAACCCTTCTAACATTAGGCTGGCTAGTTGAGGCCTCCATATTGTGTAGAGCTGAGAAGTCCATCTCAGAGAATTTGGTGGGTTGGCGCTCCGTCCTTTTGAGGGGTGGGGGGACATGCTTTGTTCTGAAGGGACTACTTTGTGTGTGAGGTACATAGGCCAGTCTAGCTGTGGTGCATTGCCTTGCTGGACCCGTAGGTAATGAAGAAGGGGGGTATGTCCTGCTCTCAGGGAACATAGGGAGTTCTACTGCTCTTAGGTTACCCATAGGGAAGGGAAGGGAAGAGGCCCTGTTCTCAAGGGGCTCCTAGTGCGCAGGAAGGAGCTGCGCTGGTTCATTGTGAGTAAGGCTGGGGATTTCTATATCTCTGTGGGTACTGTGAGAAACATGAGGGTATTCTCACTCCTAAACCCCTTGGATCCTCTGCGCCTGTGGCCAGGGAAAGGCCATCGCTATTAAATCCTGACCCTGGGGCTGGAGAAGTGAAGGAAGATCAACTGGGTGGAGGGTCCTTGGGGACTGGGAGTGGGGTGCTGCCCTTGGGCGAGACACGGTATCCCCTTTTCCTGTTGACAACTAACCCAACCCTTCCCCAGGCTGTTATAAGCAAGTTTCCCTAATTTCTCCACAATTGACACTTGACAGTACTGGGACAAGGAAGAGGCAACTAAGAGCAATGACGACTTAAGCTCTTTTACCACTCTAGTAACGGGACGAGGAAGATGCCTGCTGAGAGAGGTGAGGGTCAGGCATGTCCCTTTTGACTGTGGTCAAGCAGGGCTAATTGACCATTCACACCCGCAGCCTGTCAAGGGGCTGCATGTGTATAAAAGGAGACCAGCCCTGTGGAAAAGAGAGCAACAGGAGACGTAGCAAGGAGGCCAGTTCAAGCAGCTGGAGCAGGACGCTGAGACGCTGGGGACTACAGAGAGAGGCGGCGGTCCATGGAAGTGTGTTTCGTGGGAGCTAGGACTGGAGCAGGCTGAACAAGGTGAAGTGAGCCTTTCCTTGTTGCTCAAAGTGCTTGTTCACTGTGCGGGAAGACCAACACAGGGGTGTCTGAGGGGCAGGAGCTGGAGCCCTGACACTAAAAGCAGAAGGTTGTGTGATCCGCGCTGCAACAGGAACTGTGAAAGCGACCATTGAGTTTCTAATGATTGGGAAATCTGGTGCACAAGTGTGTAAACTTATTATTTGCTGAATACTTATCGGAGTGGTCGTGTGCCTTGAACGAGCATGTTTTAGAAAGTCTCTCATCCTTCATTGTCAATTACCAAAGAGCTGAGAATACTTTGTATCGGAATATTTGCGTGTTTCAAGAAACACGTTGTCGAAGGTCTCCAAACACTGAGTAATTCAATTAAAGTGAAACAAACGCATATTTAAAGGGATGGTCTAGTAAAAATCTTTATTTTAAAAATAGATAGGCAACATAAAAAAAAAAATACTAGCATTCTCCGTTTTAAAACTTCCTATGTAAAATTTTGAGCTATTGAAGCTCAAAATTCGCAAAAGCAAGCACATGGGCGCATCCATTTTGTGAAATGGATGCCCCGCCTGTTCTGGCTTTTGCTTTTGCGGCACTAATGAAGGAAAATCCAGCCAGCTGTAGTAAACAAAGGCTACTGCTGGGTGGCTTTCCCTTCATTAGTGCTGTAGGCGGAGGACGGGGACCGGAGACCAGAGCAGGAAAGCTGCAGCTGAATCTCGGTAAGTGCTATTTATTTATTTTTTAAAAATAAGCACTAGCTGCGTTTTTTTTCTAAGTTTTCCGGGCTGGAGGAGCCCGGAAAACTTAGAAATAAAACCGCAGCTTTAAAAACGTTGTATTTATGTTTGCGGTCGCTTTTGAAGCGACCGCAAACATAAATATGTTATTGTGTTGGAAAACGCTGCGGTTTTTCTTTCCAAGTTTCTCAGGCTCCGCCGGAGGAGCCTGAGAAACTTGGAAAGAAAAACCGCACCGTTTTCCAACACAACCGCGTGTGTTTCTGCCTGCTGTGGCTATCACTTTGGGTCTCCGTTGGGAGCACCGGAGACCCAAAGTGAAAGCCACAGCAGGCAGAAACACACGCGGTTATGTTTACATGCCGCGTAGTGTTTCTACCTGCAGCTGATTTCCCATTTGGGGCTCTCGGGCTCCCCACGGAGCCCGAGAGCCCCAAATGGGAAAGCGGATTCAGGCAGAAACAGCGCGGTTGGTTTCCGCAATGCCGCGTTGTTTCTGCCTGAATCTGCTTTCCCATTTGGGGCTCTCGGGCTCCCCGGGAGCCCGAGAGCCACAAATGGGAAAGCAGATTCAGGCAGAAACAACGTGGTTGTGTTGGAAAACGCTGCAGGTTTTCTTTCCGAGTTTCTCAGGCTCCTCCGAGCCGGAGGAGCCTGAGAAACTTGGAAAGAAAAACTGCAGCGTTTTCCAACACAATAATGTTGTATTTATGTTTGCGGTCGCTTCAAAAGTGACCGCAAACATAAATACAACGTTTTTAAAGCTGCGGTTTTATTTCTAGGTTTTCCGGGCTCCTCCAGCCCGGAAAACTTAGAAAAAAAAACGCAGCTAGTGCTTATTTTAAAAAAATAAATAAATAGCACTTACCGAGATTCAGCTGCAGCTTTTCTGCTCTGGTCTCCGGTCCCCGTCCTCCGCCTACAGCACTAATGAAGGGAAAGCCACCCAGCGGTAGCCTTTGTTTACTACTACAGCTGGCTGGCTTTTCCTTCATTAGTGCCGCAAAAGCAAAAGCCAGCACAGGAGGGCCTCCATTTCACAAAATGGATGCACCCATGTGCTTGCTTTTGCGAATTTTGAGCTTGAATAGCTCAAAATTTTACATAGGAAGTTTTAAAACGGAGAATGCTAGTATTTCTTTTTATGTTGCCTATCTATTTTTTAAATAACATTTTTTACTAGACCATCCCTTTAACAGCAGATAAAGCACAAATAAGCAATGAGCAAAACTCATAATTATTGAATACTGAACTGAATCAAAACCTTGTGAACAATCAGAATGAAAACTTCTGGAACCCAGAAAGGGAATAGAACATCAAATCCAAATAAACCATTGTATGTTGAAATGCTGAAATGAATACAACTTTAAAGGATAAGCAAACCACAGCATGTTGAGTTCTAAAATGAATGTGACTTTTAAGAACATGCAAACAAAAGGTGCACAAGCTTGATCTATAGTGCAACTTTACAATGTACAAGGAGTATTGATGCCCACTTGTGTGAAGGATACAGGAACTACTGTTTGAAAACCAAATGTATTGAACTCTGGAACTTAAAATTTAGAAAACAAGGATACCTTGCTTTTTGAACTGTTACTTGAATGTTGGGGAAGCATCCCGGGTCCTGACTTGGGGATGGGAACCCCACGTCTTGATTCAGACTATGTCATCTTTAGTCCAAAGAAGGTCATTTTGAGACTTTTTGTGGAACTGTTTTACACTTGGGGAAGGGAGCTGAAAGGAAACTGCAAGCTGTAAGAAGCTCAGAACTTTGTGTTAAAACACTGTTTTATTTGTGATTGCTGACATCCCCACACATTGTACAGATTTAATTGTGAGGGCAGGTATAGGTTTTGACACAGACAGATTCCTCAGTTGAACTCTTTGACTCAGACTTTCCTTAGTTTTCTTTAGGTAGGGAAATCCCACCTTCGCGTAGGGCAAGTACGCCATTTCTCCATCCTGACCTTTAAGTTAATACAAGTGTTTTATTTTGAATTCTGAATCTGTTGTCTGTGTCTTGCTCCATGGTGCCTTCACAGGACCCACAGTGAACGGAAGGAATCTAGGTCCTGTTCACAGTGGGCTCATTGTAGCCAGGAATGGGATGAGTCTTGTGCCGAGTGGTGGTGATCATGCATGGGGCTAAATGTTATTTTGTTTAGCCAACCTGTGTTGGTAAGGAAAACCCAGCTCAGTTGAGGTGGGTGCTTGCGGCACAGCGGAGGGAGTGTGAGATGACTCCTAGTGCAGCATTTAGCTTGATTCCACCCCACACAGTGCTCCAGATAAGATTGTGCGAGTATTTTATTTAAGTTGGAAATAAAATGATTTTTTAGAGAGTACAAAATGTAAGTCCTATTCCCAAATGCGAGTATTTTGTAAGTGAGTAAAAATATTTTTCAACTGTAAAACAGAAATGTTTTTGTAATATTTTTTTATAGCTAGTTTATTCATGCACATGAAAAGATACATCTTCGCATCCGACAGTAATAATATTAGTTTCTTCCTGCGGCACTAAGTGCATTACTGGTTCTAACCTATCCATGCAGCCACGTGGATGAAAGCAGGGGCACAAGTTCCTTTTGGGTGTGTTTCCTATTTTTTGTTGGGATTATTTTTGACTCCTTATTTTTATTGTTTGGGAGTATTTGTCTCTTTTTAGGGAGTAAAAGTGTCTGATACACCCCTTATCTGTAGGGCTGCCCCACATGTTTGGGCATTTCCCTAGTGGCCAATGTAGATAACGGTGACATTTGCTTAACCATTGTCCATCTTTGAAAGTTGCTTATCATTAAGTGGAACATTTCACCACCAGGGGCCTGTCTCGTGATCTCTCCATTTCACCTCTTGCGTTATCTTTTCTCTCCAAAGCTAAACCTATTTCCGGCAGAGCCTGCATGGGCATTGGTTTGTAAAATCGCTGCATTCTCTGAACAGGATAAGTAAGAGTCCTGCCTGAACTCTGCCCCATACGAACAATCTGTGTTCTGCAGAAGTCCTAACAAGACAGATGTTCCCCTAACTCTTCTCTTTCTATCTGGGCTGTAGGACGACGCTGGCACAGACAAGGACAACTCAGTCTTGCAGCAGAACACGAGTATGTCGGCAAACAAGAGCGGGGACGAGAACATGATCGACAACCCATACCTGCGTCCTGTCAAGAAACCTAAACTGCGCAGGAAGAAGTGAGCTGGACTGTTGGGGCACGTGCATTGTGGTGTCCCCCGTGCTCCATCACCTTTGCTGTGCGACAGATCAGCAGCTTCCTTAAGCCCCGGGGAATGAGGCATGGCTTGGATTCTCGCGGTGCGCTCGGTGGCGGAGTAGACGTCCTCACTTTGACACTTTCCAAAGTTTGTCTCTTAATCACGCAGCTGTTGTGTATGTGCACAGTCTTGATGGCCCATGTGCCTTTAATCATCTCCATCAAATGAACCGCCTTCTAGATGAAGGCAAGATACCAAGCGAATGTTCTCGTCAAGGTTGTCCCCAGGTGGATGTTTGTGTAATTGCTTAGTTGTGTTGGGGCACTGGGAGGCAGGCAGAGTATTTCATTTTTCATCATTGCTTGAAGCCTATGCGCCTTGTATTTTTCCCCCATTACTAGCATAAAGTCTGCTCTATAGTTGGTGAATTGGGAAGATTTTTTTCTCCCCCTTATCTACGGTTGCAGAAATGCATTTAGTTATCCTGCCCTTTACTTGGCCGTTTTCATTTCTCCTTCAATTTTTTCAGGTTTTCCTGTCCTTATATTCTACCTCGAGTCCCCTCACTGAAGCCGCAGCACATCCACTGGAGTGCTTTTCTGACCTGCCATGCTGCACCTTCCCACACTGCACTCACCGCTGTTTTCATTTTGCCAGTAGCCTGGGGGATACAGTCATGAAAAGGTTCCCTTCTTAAAAGCTGCTGGTGTTCCAAGTCTTAATGCTTAAGCAAACCTGTAGCAAGGCTGACACCTCTCTAGCTTTGCTTCGTCCATGGGAACAGTCCTTATCTTCTAGGATGGTGAGAAGACCCTTGGGGGCATCAGTAATCAGCCTGGTAAGATGAGACGTATACTCTTCCAGAACCGGCTGTATTCACGGTCCTATACTGGTTCATTGCAAACACAGAGAACATTTTAATGATATTTTTCAAGGGCCAAATCTGGAATGCCTTTCAGCCGCCCAGCCTCCCGACGCATTCATGCAGGAAATCTGCGGACAGAGCTAATATATTATTTATAAAGGGATATTCTTTCTTTCCATGGATTGAAAACTTCTTGGACAAGAACAGGTTGAATGTTATTTTCATGTTCCTAATAAAACATATAAATCCAGCGCATACTTTACAAAGTTGTGGTATGTCATGGGGGTCCCTGGCTGTGCTGGAATGGGGGAGTACTGGCTGCTGGTCTCCATTTAGTGTGTGTTAGAAAGGGATTGTCTTAGGATGATGCGCTGAGCATTTATGGTGGCGCATTGTTCCACGTGACCAGCGGCAAATCATGGATGGATGTGATGGGTCACATTGGCTTACTGCCATGCAGGGTGCGGTTCACTGCATTGAGGCAGTAAAAGGTGCAGGATGTGCCGGCTCATTGGCTATGCTCTAATAAGGACATATCATGGAAGGATGCAGGAAGGTCCGTTGGCTGAGAAGACCTTTGTGGAAGTGGTGAGAGCAGGTGGTGATGTGGCGAGTTCGGAGAGTTCAGGATGTACGTGGTGTGAAAGAGTCGGTTTAGATGCTCCAAGAGACAACCAGGTTGAATTGTAGAAAAGCGATTATTTTTTTATTTAGAAATTTTTTGGGGATTTTTTTGTGTTTTCTTTTTTTTTTTTCACAACAAGAGCAATCGGATGGATAGTACAGTTCAGGTGCAGAGTCCTTTCACCGCTTCTGGCGAGTCTGTGTGATAACACTGGTCTTTGTCTCCGGTTGCGGGTTTCTTACGTTTCCCAAACCATGGTTGATTAAGCATGTAGGTCTGGGCCTTCTGCGGTCGCTGTGCTTGGGAGAGTTTGCAGGTCTCCTTCAACAAGGCAAAGCAATGGGCAAGTTTAGTTGAGTCGGGTAATTTACTTCCATGTTCGATCTCTCCCTCCTCTCTCTACCTCTCTCCCCCTCTCTCCCTCTTTTCCACTCCTCAATAACTTCTCCTTGGGGTACCCCTCTCCTTTCGACTCATCCTCCTGCTGAAACACTCTCATCCTCCTGCTGAAACACTCTCATCCTCCTGCTGAAACACTCTCATCCTCCTGCTGAAAAAACTCTCATGCTCCTGCTGAAACACTCTCATCCTCCTGCTGAAAAAAGTCTCATGCTCCTGATGAAACCTCCTTTGTCTGCCAACCTTCTGCAGACTCTCCCTCCAATTCTGTCCTGCCGCTCTCCTCTCAATGCTCCTTTCTCTTGCACCTCTCCACCAAACTCCTTCCTCCAACTCCCATTGAAAACACCCCACATGCCAGACTGAGCTGGCTGCATTATATAGTAGGAGCTCTGGGGTAGTGCTTACTAGTATTGAGGACACCTGTGTACTGAGTGTTGGGCTTGGCTGCGATTGGGCCCTGGGTTGGGGGGTCATGTGGTTTAGAAGAAGACTAATCTGAGATTGTAAGGGATTTTGATTCTCCCTCCCTAAACCCTATAAGTACTGGTGTATGCATGCAATTATCTCTGTTAATGCGTGATTCTGAAGACCGAAACCCTCTCAAACCACGATGTTTGCATGGGACTTGCACGTTTTTAAACCGCTGCGACACAGAAAAAATGTTTGCTTATTACTGGGTTTTACGCATTCTGCAAAAATCCTTCCCGCATTGTTCAGCTGTGATTCTGGCACTGTCGGACTTTCCACAAACCGCACAAGCCGGAATCATTATGGGAGCTGATTTTCCTGGGACTGGTTGCACAGGAGAAAATGCATTTTGGCATTGCTAAGTATTGTAACATTGTTTCTTTTTATGGGAGAGGTGTCCTTTTCCATGCAGATATCTTGGGTCTAGTTTTGAGCTTGAGGGACTCTCTGAGAACATGTACCTTAAGGGGAGGATTTTATTTAAGATTCCCGGGCAGCCTCCTTTCCTTATTTGTGTCACTGGCAAGGCAAATGGCAGGAGGGGATGAAGGGAGTGTGAGTGCCCCTGTGACTATCCCTCTTCATTATCCTCTCCTCTCCTTTCATAGGGTTGAGTACAGGCACCCTTGGGTGTAGTCTGGTGATCCCGTATATATCGCCTCCAGACCCAGCACTCAATGGCTCAGGGTGGCACCTGGTCCTTTTGACCACTTCTGTGGATTCCTGATGCTAAGCAGGGTACTTGGTTGCGTTGGTGAGAGTTCATTTCGAGGTATGAGTCAAGAGTTCCATGTCCATGCGTCGAGGTCACCGGTGAAAAGATGGGCAACTATTTCCTACATATTTGGAAGATCCATAGGGTTTTTAATTATTGCTTTGCGTCATGACATATCCTCCGCTGCCTCTCCCTGCCACACCTGAACATGCACAAACAGATGCACAATGTTCTGAAACCAGCAGCTGCTGCGCTGTGTTGCCGAACTCTGCTAAACTGCTCTGCTAAACTCCTCTGCTAAAGGGCTGCAGCTAATCTTCCATCGAGAGATTGGCCGTTCCTTTGAAGGTTGTTGGGTCCAAGGCAGTGACCCCGGTGCTATCTGACAAGTCAGAAAAATATGAGCACTCTGGCAAACACATATTTAAGACGCTGACACTCTTTAAAAATGTTAGGGCACTTATTTTTTTAATTAGGTTATCGGGAGCAGCTCTGCTTCCAAGTTTCTATTACTCTTGACTTCAGCTCTCGAAAATGTAACTTTTCGATCCCAATCTCAGGGTGAGTTGTCATGCTAACCGTTCTGCCTCATAGCTACCGCTCTCAATAAGTTACTGCTTTCTTTCTCATTCTTCGCCATTTGTGTTGTAATCACAGTTGCAAATATGCATTGTTCGGATCCAGTCTCTTGGCGGCTTGTTACGTCTCCAGTCCTCAATAGACCATTTCTTTTTATTCTCGCTGTTCTGTAATTTAGGTGGAACTGTAAAATTTATTTATTGGCATTTGTCTGTTTTCTAAATTTTGTCACAGCAGGGATTTATACACACAACCTGCATCTTCTTTGCCTTTCAACACTCTATCTGACTTTTAACCTTTTATTTATTGTGTCTTTGTTCAACTGGTTCTAGTTTCAACAAGACCATCACATTTTTGCAGACACTTTTCTTCCTGTCTCTCTTTCTCTCTCTGTGACCCTCCACCTCCTTATCGGTTATATAACCACATTTATTTAAGTAGTACTGGTTGCCCTTGTTAACCCCATCCATCTGAGGGCTAATTAAATTGAACATGGCATTCTCACTTGCAACTGTGTCTCTCTTTACAACCCCCCCCTTCCATTAGATTTTTTTAGTGTAAATTGCCAATCCCACTTGCAACACTGTTTCTATTTCTCAGTGCTCACTCCTTTCCTCTGTCTGAATATTGTGTTGGAAAACACTCCTCTCCTGCCTCCTGCTCTTTCCCCTCTCATGGATCCCCAAGAGTTTATTCTCCGTGGCTTTTCTGCCTAGTCGTTGCTTCCTCTTTCATCCACACCTGCTGACTCTCCGTTCCGTTAGCGTTTCTCTCCTACCTGCTGTACACCCAGAACAAGTGTTACCCGGGTGCTTTGCAGCACAGATTCACTCACCTTCCTGGTCAGGTGTCTCTCCTTCAGTGTTCTGTGTCGCGTCTCTACTGGGTGGCACTGCGTCCAGAGTGTGCTGATATTAAGTTCCTCTTGCTTCCTCTGTACTAAAGGTCTCTCATGGCTGGCCTGGCCTCCAAGGCTCACCGGGCAGCTTGTTAGTCCTGTGGCGAGCCAGAAGGAGGCATCGGACGACTTAATGCCATGATTTAACAGGAATGTATTTAATTAATCTTGCCCTTTAAAACTAAGGGTTCTCGTCAAAGTCCAACATACAAATCTTACGTCGAATCCTAACTATAAACTAGCCGTTCCACTTAAAAAAATAAACATTACGGAGGAGACCAGAACACGGTCTCTAGGTTAAGCCTCTGCCTGGCCCAATATTGGAGGTTTCCGAACAGTTCAACTCGTTCTTCAATGCGCTTTAACTTATACCAAGTTTCTTGAAAAACAAGTCTCTGGTTCCCTGACTTCCTGGGGTCTTGTGGCCCTCTGCGAGGCTTGTTCCATATCCTATTCAGGATGTTGTGTAGGCACTTGACTACTCAGATTGTCAAGTTTCCGTAATCTTGCCAGTTCCTCCAACTTCGATACAAAACAAATGTTCTCATTCACTTCAATTTGGATCACTTGGGGTCTTTGCCTCGTTTGCTGTCTCCAGCTCTCCTACCCCCTTGATTTCACCAACTGGTATACAAAGGAGATATGTTCCGGTTTTTAAGATTTACCGGGGTGCTTGCCACTCTGTGTTTCTCAAGTCCCCTTAACATTGGATGTTCTTCCAAGTTATACAACAAACCTGTATTCCTTGTCTTCCGATCTGTATGGACCACTTGCTCCTTTAAGGCCCTCAGGCTTCTTTAATCTTGTTTCTCTCAACTCGCAGTAATCGTGCTTTCCTTCACCAGTGTCACACCAGGGTTTCATTCATTCAGGACTCACTGGCTCCTGTGACCTTGTGTATTTTGTTATTTGAAAGTGTTCAAAATTTCCCCCAGCTTCATACCTGGGTTTTGTTTGTTCTGGACTTTCAGGTGCTCGTGTCCTAAAATACTCTCTTGCTTCAATGTGTTTATGCGTTCTTTCCCCAGATTTACACCGGGTGTTTGGTCGGTTGGGACTTTCATGCTCCTGTGGTCTTGCAGGATCGCTTAAAGTTTCACTTGCTTAAACTTAACACACAATGTCCGTCCCTCTTACCGTTACCTTCTCCATGGAAGCGTTTCTTTCTCTGACACTGTATTTTTCAATAACGGTCATATTTGGAGTTTGGGGACTCGTTCCTTCCCCACCGGTCTGGAATCAGTATCTGTTGCTAGGCCCGTGGCCTACCACTGCTTCTTTGCGGTCACACAACCAGAGTACACAAGGGCTTCCCAGTTGCCGCCTCTCCCTCTGACCGCTCCTTCAGGCCGGACAACAGCATTCTAGCGTTTTGCTGGGCTCCGGCTCGCTTCCCACCTCACGTCGGCTCTGCATTCGGACTTGGCTCTGCCTTTCCAGGACGTCCCTTCCGCAGAGGTGCGCCACTGCGCCTGACTCACTCTCCGCCTAACGTAGGATATTTAATGCTGTCCACAGTTTTCCGTTTGCTGAAGTACAACATAGTAACAAAAGGGGGTGTGTTCCTCATTGACCGTGGCATCCAAACGGAAGCCACCATTCCTTTGAGGTACACGAAAAGAAATTAAAGTAGTTTCACTGTTCAGTGATCTAAAGTCATTAGTCTTCTCTGCATAAGCCGACACAGTGCTCTGGTCTGCCAAGTCCTTCTCCGACTGGGAGTCCTTGTCCCACTGATGAGAGTCACTCCCATTGATGTCTCGCTTGCCCACAACCATAGGGAGGGTTTTGCAGAGCAGGCTCACCTCCCTAGCCTCCTAGTTGGTGGTTCGCTTCTGTGGAGAAGGGACAAATTGACCAGATTCATCGCAGCCCTTAGTGTTTTCTACCTGTTAGGTATAAGGTCACTGGATGGCCAACCATGGCATGTCCGGCCTCAGTGTTTCAACATGTTCTGCTTTGCAACATCATAGCAGTTTACAGAACTCCATCTTAACACCTTTCGCGTGGTTGACATCGCTTTTCTCTCTCTACGGCTCTACTCACATGGTCATCTCTTCAAAAACAGAGAGAAAAGACTCAAAATGGCTCAATATAATCTCTGGCCAATCGCAGCATGCTAATCTCTCTTTTTATATGCTGGGAAAACATGTTTTTTTGATCACATAAATAATCGCAACACGGTCTGCTTCCAGTGGTTGGCCTCAAAAATCCTACTCGTACACTGACCTGGGTGTTGCTAAAATGGAATCCTTCATAAGAACTGTGCAGTGGCTAGTTTATTTTTTGTAGGGCAACATACATCTTACCAGTGACTCCCACCTATGTGCCAACAATTCCTGGCAATAAACCTGGCAGTTCCTGGCCGGTAATCAGTGATGATTCCAAACCGTATGACCTGCAATTCCTCTTCTCGTACTTGGCATTTGGCGTTTGTCCCTATTTTTTGGAGTCCATCGGACTTCATGGGTAATTTTACGGAATTATTGCAAGAGGTAATTCTGCATTTTAGGTGCGATCCACACTCTTAGGTACATGACCCTTCCACCTTGGATGCCTAATTGAATATAAAGGACATCTTGAGGCAGACAGTGGGGTGTGGAGGAAAGGGTTTGGAAGAGGTTGTGGATGGACATGGGCTAGGCAGAAAACCAGAAAAGAGGTTAGGGAACACACATTGAATAGGTAGGGGGAAATGAGGGGGAAAGTCTCTGACACAACACACTGTAGCACACTCTGATACCCTCTAGCTATTTTGGCTCTGACATGCTTATACACATAACATTGCATGTAATCCTAACATACACCTCTAGTGACATAACATGAAACTAAACACTTGCTTCCTTGCACCAGTATTAATGCATGACCCACTCTCCTGTAGGGTTTCTCAATGTAATATTCATGTATTTGAGGTCATGCTGTATCTGTAGATAATGGAATGGAAAAACAACCACAGTGCATGCAAAGCACCCTACTTAAATGCGTGAGTGTTTACCACATCATTGCATTACATTAGTGCACATGAATCACTTCTCTCTGATTCCTGAACCTGTGTGCAATTCCAGTGGCAAACTTAGCAGTGCTGTAAAAGGGCGTGCTCCTGCTGACTCATAGGAGTTAAATGGCACTCCCAGACATCGCTGCACCCCGACTCAATAGGTGTTTCCTCACACCTTCACCGCTGCACCCAGCTGATAGAGATTTTCGCACACACACACTGCATAATCGCTATCGCGCACATAGGAAGGATCAATATCACAAGCCTGTGGTAACCCACGCCGAGCCGTAACGAGGCTCCCTTTTCACTGTGCGCCTGCGTGCATGCCGACACATGCTCTCTGTGGTCCCGTACCTGGCCTGTTGGGGATTGTAGTCCCCCATGAGCTCTCGGCATGGTGCATGACCACATGGAAACCTGACATTCTGCAGATTTCTCGCTGAGAGGTGAATGATTTACCTCCAGCATTTTGCTGGAGTTACATTCTCTACTTTACCACCAACTTGTAATACGGAGGTGCAGTAAAGTGGTTGTAACGGAATTGTAGTGGTTTTTCTTGCACCGTTGTACTTGTAATGAGGTGGACTGCGCTCACACTGGACAGACAAATAGTGTATTTTGCCACATGATTGCACCAACGAGGATGACTGAAAAAGATTGAGAAAGAGTAGCACTGAGAAGCAACAGAGCTCTGAACACCCATAGGGTGTAAGGGTGCAGAAGGAGGAGACTGACACACAGGTGGTATGGATCTTGCTATAGACTTTAATTAGTCAGGAAAATAAAGAGAAAACCTAACGTTCTCTATCTCAAGGAGGGGTTTCCCTGCTGCAACTAAAACACTAAGGGTTGTGAAGAATACTACGGAACCCTCACTAAACCCCTGCCTAAAGTCTCCCAGGTGGCCAGGGGAAGGCCAACACTTACTGATCCCAACCCTGGGCATGGTGTACTGCGGGAGGATCACCTGGGAGGAGACAGGTCCCAGGATGGTAAGGAGATTCCGTGGGCTGAGAGAGACAGTATTTTTCTCTGACAGGAAGATTCTTACCTCTGTACCTGAAGAGGTTATAATTTATTTTTCTAAAATCTTTATTTGCATATGGTTTATAAAACTCTTTGCAAAAAAATAAAACATTACTAAACATAATCTTTACAGAATATTACAATTGTTTTACATTGACTTTTAGCATTGCTCATTAAGACAAACTCCACTATATTTCAGTCATAATCCATAAAATGAACTTTACATATTCTTTGATCTTTACTCTATTTTACAGAAATTGTTTATGTACGCTAATACTCTTAACCTCAGAGACCTTGAATCCCCATGAAGCATCCTCAGCCATAACCAATCTCTCAGTACCCAATCAGTGTTTACAAACTCTCCAAAGTACTGTAGCCTATTGGATAGAAGTCCAGGACATTCCACTAATAGATGGCATAAGGATTCTATTTTTCGTAGATTTTTACAGTACCTACACATACCCTTTTCACATTCTTTTTGATACGTATACATTTTATCTCATTGCAAGACCACACATTCAATCTGAATCTCATTAAGCTTATTTTCACCTTCTTACATGGAAATTTACATAGATAGGATTCCATTTCACCTGGGATTTATTTAGCAGATAACACTTGGGTGTAAATCCTGGACTTAGACATTTCTAGCTGATATTATTGCCCAGTCCATACCCCATAATGGGAGATCAACTAGTATATCTGGGGGCCTCTCACTGCTAGAATTTGTGTTCAGAGCTGAAGTCCACTACGGCGAGTAACTGGAGTAACTGAAGCTTGACCTTGAAGCCCGGCTGGACAAGAAGAATTACTGTTGCTCTCCTTCACAATCTGAAAGCTGCTGTGCCTCCAAGGACTGACCCAGAGAGGACCTGGTAAGGTGCCCTCTTCCCGAGCTAGGAGGGACCATCGTGCTCCAGCTGATCTTTGCCAAAGCTCCCTGGTAGACAGACCTTCGACAGGCTGCCGACCCGAGACGGGGACTGCTGCGGAATCCCAAGGAGAAGCGCCTGGACTGTTGTCCGTCACTGTCGATGACAGCCGTCGCCGACTGGAGCCACCGTGCTCCTGTTTGCCTAAGAACTTCATTTGATCCAAGGATGCTCTCGTCCGCATCGTCTCCGCTGTATCCTACTGGAGAAGGCCTGACTGTCGACACGCCGAGGAGCATCCGCCGGTTGGTTTCCCGCCACCCAAAGACCACAGAGACACAGACGACTCGACGCCCTTGCTGGGCCACAGTTCTTCAAACTCTTTGCGGTCCAGAACTTTCGACACCGTGGTGCCCCGCACGCCTCTTCCTTGCAGGACATTTACGCTTCCCTGTCAACGAGCACCACTAGCAACGAAGCTGCCACTTCACCGTCGTAGCTCACCCTGTTCTCCGTCGGACGTTCGACGACCCGTGACTCCTGCCTTAAGGGAGGGCACTCAAGAAGGGCCGTTGATTCCCCGCCGAGGAACGCTACAACGCCAGGTACTTTGGGGTTGCAGAACTATTGGGAAGTCTATTGTGAACAATACATGGACTGGGCTTGTATCTTTATTCTACAGGTTGCCCAGGTGGGGGAATCTCCACACAGAGCTGTGTTTAACGGTAGGGACCAGTATTCTGCCAATTGTTCAACCGTCTTGCTTTCCTTCCTCTCTCTACTGCTGGTTTCCTCTTTATTGATCTGTGTGACATTTTGACAGTATAGTTGATGCACTTTAATGAGATCTAATAATAGTTGTGGTACCACTGTAGAACTGTATATATTTACCATTGTTGATTTTCTGAGCACAAAGTGAGTTATTGTGATAGTGTACATAACCTTGAATATTAATTATATAAAGACTGTTTTAACCGATACAGTGTGCGGACATTCCTTTGTGGGGGCTTGGGGATTACACTGTACTTAAGAACCAGCCTGTATCACCTGAGAAGCTAGGCCTTGATTGCTCGACCATAGCTACCAAATACAGAATCTTGGCTGGGGTCATCTGTGCCTCTCCTCTACCATATAGAGAGCAGAAGTACAGACACCCCCCTCCAGTCTTTACAGTTATTACCCAGAAGCTTATGTGCCACTCTCTCGGTATTGGGTAATAATGGTGTACTTGTTTCCTATGACACTTGACTGTTAACAATTTCACAAGATAGTTAGGTGGCTCTTTAACTCTTGGCAAGTCAGGTTTCACTATGAAAAGGGGATGCCTCTTAGCTTGGGCAGTGCTTGTACTTCTCTTCAAGGCTTTAGACTCTTTACTTTGAAATAGAACAAATGTCACTAATGGATACAGTATAGAGGTCAGTCTTTCAAATGAAAACACAACTGGGCACACACTACCTCTATTTCAAGTAGAATTCAAGGTTTAAAGGTGAATAAAGAATTGTATTTCTGTGTAAAGGTAAAGTATTAGCTTCTGAAGTTATTTGGGAATTACAATTAGGCACCTCATTTTCAAGACGTTTTCACTCTTCTTAACTCGTAACTCATAAATGGACAATGTTCGATATTCGGTAATGGTTTAGGAAGCGTTCCCTTGTATTAATTAGGGACACGCAACCACTCCGTTATACAGCAACAGTCTTTAGATGCATCAAAAATGATTTTCAAGTACTTTAGCTTCTCATGCCAATAATGACCTTCAAAATTATACGCAAGTGCTACAATTCCATTGTTAGTAAGACTCCTGATATAACAAACAGCTTTTCCTTGCATTAGATATTACGCAAGTCAGTTAGGAGCTGGCTACTGTTACCGGCAAGGCTTGCACAGTTTATTTGAACACTGTGCTTCACAGACCGGCTTCGTTGACACTAGTTTTGCAGGTTGAACTGCTTTCCTCAACCTCCTCTGCTACTTCTACTAATTCTGACTCTCTGGGGACCCACACCCTTCTCCAGCACGAATGTGTCTCCGGTTTGGCCACTTGATGTGGGAGTTCCCTTTTCTCCCGAGACCCTCAGCTTGCTTTCTGCTTATGGTCTTAGTCTCCTGCGCTTCCACGGCTCTGCAACCCGGCTCACATGGAGAAAACTCATCCTCCAGCACGTCATCCACTGTGCAGCCTCTACATTTAAGAGTTTGGGAGAACAGGACTCTCTCACAGCTTGCAGGTGACACCTGCTGTCTCCACTGTCCGGTGTACAAGTTGTTCTTCCACTTTCTTGTGATTTTCCAGCCTCGTGCTCCTCCTCTGCTACTGCATCCAGCTTTCCAGCTCTCATTCCAGGCCCTTCTACTCCTCCTTTCCGGGCGGGGCCCTATATGCCTCACAGCTTTAGTGATAGGCTTCAGGTGTAGGCTATTACCCTTAATTGCCTGACTACTGCAGTGGCTACTAGGGTTAATTTCCCAACTACGTCTACATGCCTCTTCCTCACCTCAGTACCTCTAGGATTCTGGGACTTGTAGTTTCTTCCACAAATGTTAGGTTTTTCAACTTCTACAGTTTTTATAAGGATAGATTTAATTCCCTTAAGACTTTTAACAGAGGGGTTATGAGAATTAGCTGTTACAGAGGTAGATGGTTTAGTGGCGAAACCATTTCCACAATCTTTTATATTGTACCCATGGGTTTGAGAAAGGTGTTTAGCTTGGGACACCAAAAAGGGTCTCTCTTAGCATAGTTTGTTCTGATTTTCTAACCTTAGGGTGCGCAACCTTCGATCTCATATGCGGTTGAGCAACATTAAAATGACAATAAGCTATAACCAAGAAGTATTGTATCAGGAAAAAACTCTGACTGCGCCAATTTGTTTTCGTAAGTTTTTGTGATTTTTTATTATGTCAAAATTAAATCAAACCTCCCTGTATGACACGTGTTTCGGCTCTATAGAGCCTTTCTCAAATCTGGGCTACTTGGATGTACTTGTCATATATCAAAAACATTATTTGTCATTGTATATTTGGTGCAGAGATTCATAAAATATCCACGGATTGTGTTGATCTGGTTTTGACTTGATATTGGGCTCAATCCCATACTCCTTCTCTTGTAACTGCTAATTCACTCGCGTTGGCATTTCTGGAAACCAGTGGATATTTTATGAATTTCTGGACCAAATATACAATGACAAATAATGTTTTTGATATATGACAAGTACATCCAAGTAGCCCAGATTTGAGAAAGGCTCTATAGCGGTTTGATTTAATTTTGACCTAATAAAAAAATCACAAAACGTACAAAAACAAATTGGCGCAGAGTCACAGAGTTTTTTCCTTATACAATACAATCAAAATGGCATAGGCTTTATACCGTCAACTCAGAGGAATTGCGACATTACTAACTTTTTAATTCCGGAATCAAGACTTGTAAGAGAAAAAGGAATATTAAGGAGTCTGCCACCAGACCAGCTGTTAACAGTAAAAGCCAAAAACTTACTTTATACATAGTATAACCAAGAAGTGCCCAAAAGTGCCTGTTGTGCCTGGGAGGCTGCTCGAGTGTCAACCTGTCTGAAGAACGTGATGGTTCCACTGCTGGCTTCGTTTTCTGCATTTATTATATTGCTTTACTAGTATGAATAAGAGCCTAAAATATGTCTTTTTACTTACCCAAGGTAAGCCCCACCCACCAGCCTCAGTCCCCCTCTAGAAGGCACAGGCGCGTGCACCAAGAAGTGCCCAAAAGTTTCTCTTTGACTGTGAGGCTGGTGTGACGGGGAACCCTCAGAGTAAGCATATATCAATTAAACGTAGGGAGGCAAAAAGTGAACCTTGAAACGTAATGATTCTTTCTGCATTCGGGACAAATTGAAAACACTTTGTCGATCAGCTGTCAACGTTGTGTCAATGGTTTATACATGTGATCTAGTAACGTGTCGCAGGACACGCGTAAGCTGTGCAAATAGAGCAGAAGCCCGAAAGCTTGTCTGCCACGGTAATGACAGAATGTAGCAGACTGGAGAAGTGTGCACGTCGATTTTCTGAAATAAAATAGCAGAAAGCCGGCCCTATACAGCAGCTATTTGGGGAAAACAAAGCTGCTGGGTTTTGTGAGGCTAATAAGGAAAGCAGTTGGTGTAAGAGGGGCACAGTGCATAAAAATTCAACTGCTGAAGCCCAGGAGTCGTTTGTTAGCAAACAAGGTGCTGAATGCTTAAACAATAATATTACTATTGAACCCATGGTCCGCGCACAACTATATACAAAGGTGTAAGCAGGTGGAATTACTGTGCCTGAGTCACACGTAGAAGAGGGGAGAGGGGAAGATTTGAATAATCGGGGGTTGGGATGTTTTGTGAAAAGAAGTCAGCGAGGCAACGTATTAAGGCCAATAACATGGCAGCTGAAATAAGGAGGAGGTGAAAGTTGTGTTTAAATAAACCAAATTGGAAGTAGAAGGGTATTCGGTAGCTAATTGGTACCAAGGTATACATTAAGTGTGGGGGACATCAGTATGCACAGGGTATAAACCCTAAATACGAATTCAAGCACATTAGGTAGACATAAGGAAGGTACTAAATTAGTTATAAATGAGTTACATGGAATAGAACGTTTTGATCTACACAGGATGCATCAAATTGAATAGGCGAAAGGAATGAGGAAAAAAATCTTTCGTTCAAGGAAGGACTCTGTGGTTGTCCCCCTGGTTTTTACAACCAGGAGGTGCACTTTAGCACGAGCGCTAGCTATGCCTCTACCGCAATCACTGATACATCCATCAGGTAATATGGATGAAGAAGGTGATCAAGGAGAACTGGAGGGCACAGATGTGCAAATGATTAATGTATTAGAGGATACAGAAGTACGGGGTGGAGTGGGAGGAGGTGACAGAACTGGGGCATTCACAGTCATTGTATGAAGAGGAGGGAAGGGGTTGAGCACCCAGGTAGTGGCAAGGAGGAACAGAGAGAAGGGTGGGAAGAAACTAGAGACCACTACAATTCTTTGTTGGATACACCGCCAATTTTTTCAAAAGGAGTCATTATCCAAATGACAAGGTTAGTGAACGCTATTGAACTTGGGGAGAGTGAAGAAAGCGATGACAAGGATGAAGAAAAAGAGCTGAGCAATGGGAACTCCGATAGAAAACTGATACTGTTGACACTTAGAAAAAAGATCATGGATAAAGAAGGAATTAAAGCAACAAACTGAGTGTTTAAAAAGTATAGTGGAAAGGCTGACGGAAATAGAAACAGGACTGAACTCCAAAAAAGGTTCCCATTGGTGGTAGAGGAAATTGATCAAAGGGGTTGGGGGGGAGTAGTGGGGGAAGAGAAAATGGAAGGAGAAAAGGTAAAAATTGAGAAATCATCTTGATTCAAGATGAAAGAACAGAAGGAAAAGAGAAAGAAGGGGAAGATGGGGAGCCACTTTGTATGATGGTTTTGAAAAATTCAAGGAAAAGGGGAAAAAAAGAAAATGAGAGTGTTAAAGGTGTGGCTGAAGTAAAAAATACTAAGGCTTCTTAAGTGTTTGTGGAATGTTGGAAGAGAATTAAATGCGCAACGGGCAATAAGGGAGGAAAAGTTGGGGGATGTGCAGGAGGAAGAGTCTTGGAAAACAAAAGTGTTACAAAGAATCAAAAGGGAAATGTACAGAAGAATGAATATATAAGCTCAGAAAAGATACTGATGGATGTTTTGAAGCAAAAAAGATTGGAGAATTATGGCGAGAGAGCTATTAGTAGTGAGGAAAAGGGGGCTCAACTCTTTGGCATAGTCAATCATCTGGTAAATCCACAGAAACGATTTCCGAGACCTGATTATTTATCCTAAACGATGAGAGGGGGGATAGTGTTTGGGAAGCTGGAAATGTGCAAAGAACAGTTATACAAAATATGAACCCAGTGCCGGGAGGGAAAAAACAGTTGAGGATAGTGGAGAGTGCAGAAAGGGAGAAAGTACAGGGGGGAGGAGGAGAATGATAAGAAAAGTGTCACGTTTTTCAGAAGATGTTAGAAACATAGTGAGAGAAACTTTGAAGGAAAGAAATTTGAAATACTCTCGGCAGGAAAAATGGAAGGAGGGTGAAAAGGACAAAGGGAGGGATGGCCAAGGAGTTGAGCCAAGTGGTAAAAAGGAAGAGCAAGTAATGGAAGGGACTAAGGGACATGAAAAAAGGGAAAAGGAGAGAAAGAAAAGAGAATGCAAATGAGGGAACAAGAGGCTGGGAATCCACATCAATGCAATTAAGACCACCAAAACAACCAGAGGCACCTAGCCTGATCCTGTATTACTTATTTGATGAAGGAGGCCCCAACTCACTTCACAGGAAGGGCATTCTAGCTCAATTCAGCTGACATCCAATTAGTGTATTTAATATACCCCTAGAGGTATGATTATGTAAGGTTAATAATCTACTCACCGTTGGTGAGGAATATATTAAGGAAGGAAGCGGCAAGCCTACAAAAATATGGCTATGATAATGCGGTATATATTAATGAGATGGATATGTAGGACGGGTATAAGGAGAGAGAGAGAGAGGAGTATGAGTGTAAAGATAAGGAGAGAGGAAAGTCAGATGAGATCAGGACGAAACTGATTGGTGTAGATGATCCGAATTGGACGTGGTTAGCACTTGCGTTGAAATAATATATAGTTTAATTAAGATCTCTGAGTCAACCACTTTAGAAATACTGGAGTACTAAAGTTGTTATGTTGGAACTCAAGGGGTAACACACATCTGCTTGGTAATACAAATGTATGTGGAGAAATTAAAACCAATGATGTATTGTTTGTACAGGAGACATGGGCAACAACGAAGTTAATATGGGATGTGTATGACTCAGTCAGCATATGTGCGGAGCAGGGGGATGGGGGAGACCATAAGGTGGTATTACAACAGTAGTAAGGATGGGGAAGGGTCTAGAAAAATGTGAGGAATGGAAAATTATCAAGAACATTTTAGGAATAGGGGTGAAAGCCAGAGGGGTGGTCAGAGTAGAAGCCATTTTACTGGTTAATGTCTATAGCACACATGATGTTAGCCTGGACAAGGTGATCGGAAAATGAGTCAGAAACTAGAGGAATGGTTTATGCGTTAGGAGGGCGGGGACGTGATATTGGCAGGCAATCTAAACGCAAGTTGCAACATAGAGGGGTCAGGTAGAATGGACTGTTTAATGATTGAGTATACACATGTACCAGGGGCCAGGAGGACAATAATAGAAGGGGGTCTGTGGTTAAACTTCGCTGAGAATTGGGGGTTGAGGCGTTTGCAGAATGAGAGGCCTCCTTGAAGTGCGAGAGGTACCTCATCAGAGATAGTTTATATATTCATGACCAGTAATTTGTTTGATGCCGTAAGGACATATGACATTAAGAAATCAGGGGTTAGCGACCATGTACAGTTAATATTAGATCTGAACTGGAAAATTGCTGCTGAAGAAGTGGATAGGAACTTAAAGGACCTAACCGTCAATAACAAAGGAAACTGTGTTAGATGGTTAGACAAGAAAGTGAGCAACTTTAACACTGTAATGTTAAAGGAATTCTAATCCAATGCATTTGAAGTTAAAGTGGATAGATATTCTGTCAAGGGACTGCCAGAATACCTTGAACAGAAGTTTGGAGAAATGACATTGCAGGACAATAAAAAAAAGCAACCTAGGGAAAAGAATATGCATGTGTTTAATATAGGAATAAAAGAACGGAAAAACGTATTGCATAGGGAGCTAAGAAAAATCAGGAGATCAAATGGGAAGGGGCTAGATAAAGTATAAATGATTAGGCTTTTAAAACAAAAGTTTTAAAAATTGTTTAAAAGTATGAGCATGCAAGAGTGATTCAGGCTGATGGGAAAAGAATGCATGAGAGCATTCAAGGAAAAGAATTCTAGGGCCGTTTGGGACCCAATTAATACATTGGATAAAAAAAACTGGTTAATACTGAGTAATCCCATATCGGAGGTCACTTGAACTGCATATGTTCAAGAAAGTTTTAAATGTGACTAACTTACTTATGTAAGTGAAGAACTAGACCAAGTATGGGACCTAGAGGTTTCTGTAACCATAAATCAAGGCAAAAATCAAACAGTCCAATCCATCAAGGGCAGCAGGGCCCAACAAATTAAACTATTGAAGCAAACCCCTGTGCTTTGGGCTAAGATTCCATGGATCGAATTTGAAGATATTGTAGACATACACAAGATACCAGATTCATGGAGAAGATCGTATATGGTACCAATCTTTAAGAAATGGTCAAGATTGTTACCCTCAAATTATAGAATAATTTGTATCATGGATGCAGACTCGAACATGTTTGCCTCAACGGTTTTGGATAAGATAAATGAATGGTGAGAGAAGAATAATATGTTGGACTATAGGCAAATGGGGTTCCGAAAAGGTATTGGCACGGATTGTGGGGGGATTACTGATGAGCTGTATACAGAAGTCTGCCTGGTTATCTTGTAAACCTGTAATATATGTAGCATCAGTCGACCAGAGTAAGGCCTTTGATATGGTCAACAGGAATATATTATGTAAGAAATTGGATCACTATGGAATCCCTAAGGGGCTACTGGAATCCCTAAGGGGCTACTGAGCACAATTGTTTCTTTACATAAGGAATCCAAAATCCAAATTTGACTAAACTCAGAAGGGTTACTACCATGCAAATGCAAAACAGTCGAGGTATAAGGCAAGGCGGTATCCTGGGGCCCATCTTGCATTGCGAATGTAGGGCGGGTACTAGATATAAACACCCAGGCATCACTGAAAATTGGCAGACAAAGTAAATTGGGCAGCATATGCTGATGATTTTCTTCTTATAGATGTTACTTCAGAAGGTGTACAAAGACTAATAGAAGCCTTTGGAAACTATATGTCTTCGATTGAATTAAAAATCATTCCCTCCAAGACAGTCATAATGAAAATATCAAAAAGGATGGAGAAGGGACAGCGCAAGTTTAAGTGGAACTGGGAGAATACTATTCTGGCAGTAAAGGAGGATTTCCAATTTTTGGGTTATCCCATTGTTACAAAGTACAGAAAAATGCTCTATGAAAATTATTTGAAAACTAAAGTAAGAGGCATGTTAAATCAAATGAAGTGTATTGACTGTAAATTTTGAAAGTTTTTGCTCATACCATGCAGAGAGTTCTATAAAAGTAAAGCTCTTCCCACTATATGCAATGGGCTTGAATTCTGGCCCAAAGAATTGGAGGTGTAGTATAGATTAATGGAAAATATGATATGTAGGTCCATTCTATATTTCCTCCCATAATGTGTGCCGATAGAGGTGTTGAGATATGAAATTGGGCTGCAATCTAGCTCGTGTCTGGTGCAATGGAGAAAACTCTCTCCCCTGTAAATGTGAGACTTCACGAGATGGAATACTATATCAACAGCTTGGAGTGAATGATACAGTTGGATCATTTCTTTTTTTGTGCATTTTTTTAAAGCGCTCACACAGCCCGGGGGCATCGAGGCGCTGTTACCAGAATATGTCTTAGTTGCGTATTTATAACACACTTAATAACCAGAGGTTTCTAAGTGCGGACCCAGGGCTCGAACCTGTGTTGCTTCGTGTCGTCTTCTTTCCAAAGTGAGCACGTTGCCGCTGAGCTATCCTCCCGGGACAAGGATGAAGAATTTAAGGGAGGAATGCGGGATCGTCCTGGGGCAACTAGGTTTATCAATGGAAATGCTAAAAACCAACCCGAATAAGGTTATGAAAATAATCAGGGGTATGGACTGGGCAATAATATCAGCTAGAAATGTCTAAGTCCAGGATTTACGCCCAAGTGTTATCTGCTAAATAAATCCCAGGTGAAATGGAATCCTATCCATGTAAATTTCCATGTAAGAAGGTGAAAATGAGCTTAATGAGATTCAGATTGAATGTGTGGTCTTGTAATGAGATAAAATGTATACGCTGGGTCACACTCGGGCAACCAATCGGTCCAAAGGGCATTCATGCAGGCAGGCATCCAATCAGGTGCATAGTGCATTCAGGCCTTTCACTCCTCTCCAGACACTCACAACAAGTTATGTGTATTGGGACAAGTACCCAGCCATTCAACACTTCACACTGCATTCATACCAGTTTCAGGCAGGGCTGTCTCAGTCATTGTGTCAAACACCAGATACTAGACACCCACAACACAGAATGCATATTCGTCACACACTCCATTCACCCAGGTCCCACCCACAAGGTGTACCCACAACATACAATCACTGGGAAGGCTCCAGCCAGTCTGGCCTGGACTTCACAACAACACCATATATGGAATTTCCACCCAACAGCCAGTCAGGGGGAAGGGACAGAGTCAGGGCTTCCCAAGACTTTGGGAAAACAAGGTAACAGGTAATAGAAAGCAAGAGGCCACGGTGGCCATCTTGTTTCCTATCAGGAATCAACTGATTCCAATGGCAGGGCCTGGGTATCCCAAAATGGAGAGTACTCAGGGCACCTGTCAAATTCAGCATGGAGCTGCCACCAGCCCATACCCTTCTCTGTGGGACACACACATGTGCCCAAAAACATACACTAGGGGCACAGGGTTATACCCCCATGGGTGCCATAAAGGTATCCCATGGGTCTGCACACCAAATCAAAAGAGAGAGCTGCATCGCCAGGAGTCCCACATGAACTCCTGCACGAAAAACGCGACAGAACACACAATAAAAAGCAGTAAAGGACAAGGATACGGAGGCCCTGTCCCTCCGATGCATTTCCAGCATCACAGTAACATGGGCTAATAACTGACTGAAAGGTGGGTACAAAGCTGGGGAAGGGGAAACAAATGTTTGTAAAGAACACTTTGAAGTAAAATACAACCTGTGTTGCAAAAGACTGCTGAAGCTACGAGGAAGAGAGCCTTTTGGGCAGAAGCAGGTTGTTCTTGTGGTAGTCAGACAGACGGAAGAGTCAAAGAGGCTGCCCCTTTTAAGAAAGGGATTAAAAGAAAGAGTGCCTTGTCTACCAGAAGAGGTTGAAGTGTCTGGTAAAAATCTACCTAATCATTCAAAAGTACTGAAGCAGTAGTAGTAAGAATTGAACTGTGGTGGTATATTTATTAAGTTGTCACATGGAAGTGGTTGAAGCAGTAACATAGTGTGGGACAAATGTGTCTGTTCTCATAGTATCAACAGTAGAAGTGTGGTTGTTGAAAATAGAAGCAGCAGCACAAAGAAAGCATCCTGACAAATATACCAAATGTCAAGTACAAACTAAAGACGTCCTAAAGAGTTGTGTATTATTGACATTGAGGAATATTACGCCTCTTTTTGAACTGTGGGTAATTATCTTAGAAGAAGTGACACATTAACATCATACCTAGGATTACCATTTGTGCTATTTTTTTTCTTCTGGAAGTTGAAATGGGATCTTTTCATCCACGAACAAAGAGTTGTTACCAGTGGAATTTTGTTTGATTAACTTTTTCTTTGACTTTGAACATTCACGAACTGGTTCAAAATCTTTCTTTTCTTTTTTTGAACATTTGGAGTTGTCTTTGAACCCTGTGCATGGGGTCTTACCCAGGACAGGAAAAGGTCATTCAGATGTGTGTTGATATTGTTGATTATATTGTGTTGCTATATCATTTCTTCTGTATCTTAGTTGTTTGGTGTGAGGGCCAGTTTTCCCATGGTAGAGAATGTTCCTGAAGCCTTTAAACCAGGTAGGGAATTCCTCTGTAGAGTAGGGCAAGCAAGGTATTTATTTTCTTATAATTTCTTTAATCAAATGGCATATTTCTTTTTATTGTGCATTAGTTTAATTACAAAGAAGAAACACTTTAAGCACATTTCTGTATGTCAAAATTAAAATTATAAGAAAGAAGAAACTTTAAATTTTATCTCCTTAGTATTCAATCGCGCAAGATTAAACAAGAAAATTAGATTTTTACATCCTAATATAAAAATGTCATCATCGTATGAGCACAGTAATGAATCATCTATACATTGTCAGAGCACTATTTCACTTATGACAAGATTCCAAATTGAAAAAGCAGCCCCGTTAATCACAACAAATTGAGCCCCCATCAATGTAGACCAACATTGGTCCCCTATTATGTTGTGATGCAGCTAACCAAAGTCCTGTACCCCCTCAAATAATGATCCTTCAAGGCCATGCAAGAATGTAACAGGTGTCAACAAGACACACCCTCAGTGCTGCAACATTTGCAAAGATCGTCTTGTGGTGCAGTGTTTTTCCAAGTACTAGTGTATTCTTTAGTAGGAAGAATATTAAAGCGAAGGTGCATGGTAAATCGCTTTAACTCTGAACTGCAATATTTTGTCAAATAACTATGTGGACTACCTCCCATAAAACTCTGATATGAGTATTCTTTGTATCTTTCATAGTTATGGAGTTTTTGATATTAGAGGCCAGGTCCCATTGTTGGGTTTTTAAGTTTAATTATTCTCTCATAATCAGGATGAATTTCAAACCTTTCCAATTCAAGGCTCAGTTCTAACAAATGACTTTTTCTGAACCTTTGTAGTTCGACAGTGAAAGGATTGTGACAATCTAAATTCATCCCTTCAACCAACACTTGTAACAAAGCATTTGAGCTCCGATCTAGTTTGCACAGTTTGGCATATAACAAAACTCTTCTTACACTCCAAAACTCTTCTTACACTCCACAAAGAATATAGAGATGGAAGACCGTATTCAAGCCTCAATGCTTTGACAGGAACGGCCCCAGGGAGGTTAATGATCGATGCAATAATTTTGCTTCGAATTTCCCCTAACATTGGACCTAAACTGATGACAAAATGTCACACTCACCTGTGTCTCTGCAGGAGCGATGGATGAGCCTCCTTTGACCCCGAGTTCTCACTTCCCCTTTTTCACCCGGAGGAACACCTGTCAAATATAAGATGCACACTCAGATCTGGGTTCACCTAATTCCCCTGGGCCCCTTCCCTTCTCTCTATTATGTGCTGTGGTGTCCCTAAGGGCTTACCTTGGTTTTTAGTGTGGTGTGCACTCCATCCTGCATTCGCAGGGGCACGATTCTATGGGAGATTCACAGCCCTACACTCGTAGGGATGATGCCAATGTCTGTTTGCCGAGTTCTGATGCCACACGCTGTTATATGCCTTCACAGCGAGGCAGAGTGTTCAATGTGCTAGTTTCTTCACTAGCAAGAAAGTCCTTTCCACAAGGCGAATGTTGCGTGGTGGATTCAAGAGTCCGGTATTGTCCAAATTGTCTTTATTTTGCCAAAGGTATCTTGGGGGAGTAGCTGCGTGTAGAACTCAGAACCGCCGGTAGGTATGCGTGGCGTTACAGGTTCAAGTGCACCTAGTAATGTCTCTCCTTTCCCTTGCAGGAGAGGATTATGGAGTGCTTGCGCCACAAGTCTGGGTTCAGTGCTACTGGAGAGCCTTGGAGGTCCGGTAAGCATGCACAGAGGCTTCGGTAAGTATGCACAGCGTTATTGGAGTGAGCGCAGTAAGTAATGTCTCTTCTTTCTTTTGCAGGAATTTGGGTGCTCAGACTACAAACCTGGATTCCAGCGTAGCGGAAAGATTTGGTGAGTATGCACAACATTACTGGAGCGAGCGCACTAATGAAAGTTCTTCTTTGTGCTTACAGATGCCGGTGTAGGTTTCACCTTGTGTCCGGGAAAGCTGCGGCGTGGAGCAAGCACAGAGGTTTATCTGGAGCAGGTAAGCAGAATCAGGTTGATCCAGAGCAGGTAAGAAGGAGCACGGTGAGTGTGCTGGTGATGCAGCTTACAGAAAGCAACATGAAGCACTGGAAGAATCTTGGGTGTGGCTTATATAGCCAGCCACATCCAAACACTAGAGAGCTCATTGACTTTCATGTACTTCCTGTTTGGCAACAGGAAGTGTTAACCAGGAAGTTACTACAAACACCAGGAAGGAATTAAAAGAAGGTATCTGCTATGGGTTTTTTGTGTGCCTATGCCAGGCCTGCCAAGCCTCCACCCAGCTTGCCCCGACTACATGCCTGGTACCCATGACGGTCTCCCCCTCAAGACCTCTCCCAATGGTGTGAGTGTGGGTTTTGGCTTATCCGGATTGTCCCGATGGAATCTTCACACCAATCGGAGGTCATGCAAGTGTGTGCTGGGTTCCCATGATCTTTCCTGGGGTCCGTATCCCTTCCAGTCAATCAAGTAATACAGGGTCTTTCGTACTAGTTTGGAATCTAATATGTTCTTTACCTCATATTCTGGTGCTTCTTCACCCACTTGTATGGGAGCGAGAAGTGTGGAGGTTTGGGTTCCTGGGTGTACTGGTTTTAATAGCGACACATGAAATACGGGATGTATACGCATATGTTGAGGTAATACCAGTCTCATGGCTGCTGGATTAATCACTGTCTCAATCATATATGGGCCGATGTATCTAGGCTGAAATTTTTTGGGACCTTTTAAAGCAATGTGCCTAGATGCCAGCCAGACCGAGTCTCCCACTTGATAATCTGGGGCTTTTTGTCGATGGCGATCAGCGTTTCTTTTTTGTGTTACTTTGGCTTGCTGTAGGTTCTTGCTGGACTCCCTGGCTGCTTTAATGATGCTGGCGTGTAGATTCTTTACGGCGGGCATCTCAATGTTTTCTGGTTGGTCGTAGACAGATGTTCTGGGGTTTCGACCATATATAGTAAAAAAAGGTGTTGCTTGGGTTGATGAATGTGTTGAATTGTTGTAGGCATACTCTGCCATCCATAGTATTACTGTACAGCTTTGACTTGTTTGGTGTAATAGACAGCGCAAATACTGTTCCATGGTCTGGTTTGTGCGCTCGGTTTGACCATCCGTTTGAGGATGGTGACTAGAGGACAGACTGATTTCTACTCTTGCCAGGGCACAGCATTTTTCCAAAAACGAGATACAAATTGGATGCCTCTGTCAGAGACGATTACAGTGGGAAATCCGTGTAACTTGACGATTCGGTCTAGAAAAACCTGTGCCAGAGTCAGAGCTGAAGGAATACCTTCAAGAGCTATGAAATGGGCTATTTTGGAGAAGAGGTCCACTACTACGAGTATGGTATTGTAACCCGAGCTTGGAGGTAAGTCAGTGACAAAGTCCATTGATACTGTGTGCCAGGGTGCTGGTGGAATGGTGATTGGCTGAAGGAGGCCGGCTGGTTTTTGCCTGGATGTCTTGTATTGTGCACACACCTCACAGGTGCCTATGTAGGTAGCAATATCCTCTAGCCAAGTTGGCCACCAATAAGATTTGCTTACTTTCTTCATGGTTTTAGCTATAGCTGGATGGGCTTCCAACAGCGAGTCATGGTAGTCGGACATAATTGCTTGTTGCAGATCCTTAGTTGGAACGTAGAGACGTCTTTTGTAATATGGTAGTTGGTCTTGAATGGTGAACTGTTCTCCCTTCTTGTCCCAAGCCAGTAGGTCTCTTTTAGACATACTTTTTTGTATTGCTTCCTGCAGTGTGTTTAACGGAGATGGGCCAATGCAGAAGCCGAGAATTCTATGGCTAGGTATGATCTCCACTGGGTTAGGGGCATTATAGGCTTCCTCTACTGTGCCAATGCGGGATAACGCATCTTCTTAACTCTGGGGTGGTAGGTGATCACAAAGTCATATTCCATTAAGGATAGGGCCCAACGGGAGCTGTCTTGAAGACTGAGCTTTCGCTGAGCGTAAGTATTGCAAGTTCTGATGATCTGTTATTATTGTGATGGTGTGTTTTTCTCCAAGTAAGTAATGTCGTCATTCGCACAGTGCACTCTTGATTGCTTGGAGTTCTTTCTCAGAAATCGCATAGTTCAATTGTGCTGGGGAAAATGTTCTCGACCAAAAGGCAATGGGATGAAGGCATCCAGTTTTGGGATTCTGTTGGGAGAATACGGCCCCCATGGCAATGCTTGAAGCGTCCGTTTCCATGAGGTACAGTAAATCGGGCTGCAGGTGTTGTAGTATTGGGGCTGAGGTGAATTTTTCCTTGAGGGATCGGAAGGCTTCTTTCGCCGCTGGTGTCCATTCGAATTTTCGGTGTTTACGCAGCAAGGATGTAATTGGGTGTACTAAATGTGAGAATCCTGGTATGAAGAGTCGATAGAAATTTGCGAAACCTAAGAAACTCTGTACTCCCTTTACAGACGTGGGTGAGGACCAAGTGAGGATTGCCTCCACTTTTCTATTGTCCATCTTGATTCCCTGCGGTGTCAGTACGTATCCCAGAAACTCCACCTCGGTGACGTGGAAGGAACATTTTTCAAGTTTTGCATACAGTTGGTTTTCACACAGTTTGCAAAGTACTGCTCGCACATGGGCTACGTGTTCTTGGGGAGTGGTGGAGTAAATCAGAATGTCATTGATGTAGACAACTGCGCAGACATCGAGGAGTCGGGGCATTGCAAAGCCCAAAGGGCATGACCTGGTATTCGTACAGACCATAGCGGGTACGGAACACAGTCTTCCACTCGTCCCCTTTCTTCATGCATACCAGGTGATATGCGCCACGTAAGTCTAGTTTTGTGAAAATCTTTGCTTGTCTCACCTGGTCTATGAGTACTGGTATCAGAGGTAATGGGTACTTGTTCTTTATGGTGACTTGATTTAGGGCCCGGTAATCGATACACGTTCTTAAATCCCTCTCTTTCTTAGGGACGAAGAAAAGTGGGGAGGCGGCTGGTGACTTAGATGGTCTAATGAAACCGTTGGCCAGGTATTGGTCTAAGTAAGTTGGTAGATTAGTGTTTTCTTCCTCGGTTAATGCATAAATGCGGCTGCACGGTACATGTGCCCCTGGTAGCAGATCGATCTGGCAGTCATAAACTCGATGTGGTGGTAACGTATTAGCTTGCTCCTTCGCGAACACGTCCTGGAACTCCTGGTATTCCACTGGTAAGGTCCCGACCAAACCTGAACCTGCTATCTTTTTCTGTGAAGCTAACAATGGGCTTCTATGGGTCCCATTGTTGTCATAGCAAGAGACACATTCTGTGGGAAAGAGTAAGGTTCTTGCTCGCCAATCTATCCTTGGGTTGTGCGTCTCTAGCCACAGTATCCCAAGAATCAGCTGGAATTGGGGTGCTGCGATAAGGTTGAATCTAATACCTTCCCTATGACCATCTTGGAAGATTAAGGTGAGAGTGGAAGTACACTGTGTTACTGGTCCCGAAAGCAGTTGTGTGCCATCCACAGCTGTTACACTTTCAACAGTGTCCTTACGATGGAATTCCAATCCCAAGGTCTTTGTGGTGTTTACATCCAAGTAGTTCCCGATAGCCCCACTGTCTATGAAAGCCTTGAAGGCATGCATTCGGGTGGGTTGTGAAGGATCTACCAGAACCACAGGAATAATGAAATGTGAGAGCTGAGTGCTCTGTTCTTGGCTCGACAGACCAAACTCTACATCTGCCGGGCGTTGGAGTTTTCCGCTTCTGTGTCTTCCCTTGTGTTATCCACGACCCCCATTGTCTTCCGTGGGGGTTTAACCGTGCAGTTCTGGAGGAAGTGACCAGAATGGCGGCAATATAAACAAAGTCTTTCCTGACGCCTCCGTTCTCTCTCTGCTTTGGTGAGTGGGCCTCTGAGGACACCCAATTGCATGGGCTCTGAGTGTGTTTCGGAGGCCTGTCGATTGGACGATTCTTTCGGTCAGACATACACTGGTCTATGTTCTGATCTTCTTTGGTAGGCCTTTCGATCCTGTAACCGGTGGCCTAGTTGCATAGTCAGATCGATGTATTCGCTACAATCTTCAGGAGGATTAACTAGTTGTGCCAAGACATCTTTTAATTCTCCTCTCAGTCCTCGATAAAATAATGTTATTCGTTTCTCCTCTGGCCAACCTGATTCGGCTATTAGACGATTGAATGTGGCGACATACGAAATAAGATCCTGACCACCCTGTCGCAGAGAGAGCAGCTCATCATCCAAGGCCTGACTACGAGTCCGATGGGCAAATAGTTTTTCCAATTCGCGTTGAAAACCTGGGTAATTTCTCAACAAGGCGTCGTCCCTAAGCACTAACGGGACAGACCAATCCGCCGCGTGTCCTCCTAAATAGGAGAGGACGAAGGCTACTTTAGCCTGGTCGTTCAGAAAAGAGTTGGGTTAGATATGAAGTGTAGGTGGCATTGATTCATGAATGCTCCAAATTTCTTGGGATCCCCAGAGAAACGTTGTGGGGGTGCTAAAGGGATAATTGCCTGGAAGGAATACCTGAACGGGTGTTACTACAGGTACCACGGTAGGCTGTCCTGAGGGGCTCCACCTGGTAGGGGTGCTAGACTGGCTTGGGTCTGTAAGAGCTGTCTTGCCAAGTCGTCTGTTTTGTCCCTTTTGACTTCCAGTTCGCGCCTTAAGGCATTAGTCTCTGAGCAGGCTGCATGCACCCCAGCCCGTAGTTCGCCTAACAATAGGGAAAGCTGGTCTATCCCAGAGGTTTCCATCACTCGGGCAGAGTTTTTGAGGACGCCTTCATGTTCTGTCACACTCACCTGTGTCTCTGCAGGAGTGATGGATGAGCCTCCTTTGACCACGAGTTCTCACTTCCCCTGTTTCACCCGGAGGAACACCTTTCAAATATAAGATGCACACTCAGATCTGGGTTCACCTAATTCCCCTGGGCCCCTTCCCTTCTCTCTACTATGTGCTGTGATGTCCCCTAAGGGCTTACCTTGGTTTTTAGTGGGGTGTGCACTCCATCCTGCATTCCCAGGGGTGCGATTCTATGGGAGATTCACAGCCCTACACTTGTAGGGATGATGCAAATGTCTGTTTGCCAAGTTCTGATGCCACACGCTGTTATATGCCTTCACAGCGAGGCAGAGTGTTCAATGTGCTAGTTTCTTCACTAGCAAGAAAGTCCTTTCCACAAGGCGAATGTTGCGCGGTGGATTCAAGAGTCCGGTATTGTCCGAATTGTCTTTATTTTGCCAAATGTATCTTGGGTGCATAGGATATGCTGACGATCTTGATGCCGTTTATTATTGGTAGGAAATTACGATCTTGATGCTGTTTATCATTGGTGGGAAATTACATATTAGATGTAAAGTAGGTTCCAAGTCAGCTGTGTAAGTATTATAGAGAATGAGGCCCAGGACATATCCATTCTTCAAGCCCCGATTTATTAGGGAATATTTGGAATAGTGACCATTGAGCTGAGTGGGATGGCTATTGAGGTGTTTGTAAAAAGGATTCTATAAAATACAGCATTTGTGGGTCGATTCCTTATTTCTTCAGCTTTTCCCATAACTTGGATCTTGAAACCAAATCGAAGGCCTTAGTAAGGTCCACATAACAGCAAAACAGTCCTCGTTCACACCCTTTAGCACAAGCTGAAAGGAGGAATTGCAGCGTGGCGATATTAGTTGTGGTGTTAAACGTTTTTCTAAATCTTGTTTGGAAGATGCCCAGGATGTTTTCATCTTCCAACCAGCAAGTACGTTTTTCAAGAAGAATGTTAGCAAAGAGCTTCTGGCTAGAATCCATCATTGCCAGGAGGCGGTAATTCAATGGCTCTAATCTATTTCCCTCTTTAAAACTAGGGACCAGTATGGATCTCTGCCAACTTTCTGGTATAATACCAGACTGAACAGTGTGATTAAAGAAGACATTCAGTACTTTTGCCCACAGAGGCGGGTCTGCTTTGGAAACTGTTAGGGATTCCGTCTGGGCCAGGAGCCTGTGAAGCTTTAGATTTACCAATCAGCCTCACTAAGATTCTCTCTTCGATATCGAATTAAGAGAGGCTCTGAGGCATAGCCATTGTAGCTGACAAATTGCTGTGGTCATCTGTGTTAAATTCAAGAGGGGATTTAGGCAGACTGAAAAAAAAGTCTGAATTTGTAATAGCCATGATATGATATGGCATTTGTAATGCGCCTATACACAAGTGTTTCAAAGCGCGACGAGGCAAGGAAGGGGGAACAGGAGACAGACAGAGACAAGAATCCAGAAAACAGTCCCCAAGTGCAGGGGTTGCCAAGAAGGCAGTGCAGGTGTGCGACTAGTGGGGGAGAGGGGACCTGGGCCCGAGATCAGAGGGTGGCCATGTGACCAGTGTAGTTTCAGTTTTAGCCAGGAAAGTCAGCAGGGGAGAGGAGGAGAGAAAGCAGAAGCAAAGGGAAAGGTTTTGAGGTGCTTCCGGAACCAGAGATGATTCTCCTCAAGTTTCAGGGAGGCAGGGAGGATGTTCCAGAGGGAGGCCCAAGCCGAAGAAAGAGATCTACCACCAACTCGTTGCTTGGAGAAGCGACTGACCCTGAGGGAGTTGGAGGCGGATGAGCGAAGAGTTTGAGAAGGAAGATATTTAGGAAGAGAGAGTTGAAGGTATTGAGGCCCCAGGCCACAGAAGGCCTTGTGGACAATGCAGAAGGGGTTGAACTTAATCCTCGCAGCCACTGGGAGCCAGTGCAGAGATTTCAGTCCTGGAGAGATGCGATCCCTGGGCTTGAGGCCAAGGACAAGTCTCGCAGAGGCAGTGAGCTACTGGTGGAAGGCGAGGAAAGGAAAGGAAGAATACCTATGAGGAGGTGCAGCTGGTAGTGTGACTTCTTAGAGATGTCAGAGATGTGAGGAGAGGAGAGTGTGGAGTCGAAGATGACCCCAAGGTTCTTAAACTCAGAGGTGGGAGCAGGAAGAGGGCTTAGAGAGGCCGGCCAGAGTGTGACAGGAAAGGAGGGAGCAGGTGTGCCGATGAGGAGAATCTCAGTCTTACTGGCATTAAGGCAGAGATCATTGGCGGCACACCACTCCTGGATGGCGGACAGACAGTCAGAGATGAAAGAGGGAGAAGAGGTGGCTGAAGGTAGCCTGAAAATGAGCTGAGTGTCATCCGCATAGCACTGGAAGTTGGGGCAGAGCGCGGCAATGCGGTGGGCATGAAGTGCCAGGTATTGGTTAAACAACCAGGGAGAGAGGTTAGACCCCCTGGGGAACACCACAGGTAGAGATGGAGATAGAGGAGAGGAAGGACCCAAGCTGAACTTGGGAGGGTCGATTAGAGAGGAAAGAAGTCAGCCACGCCAGGGCCTGACCGGTGATACCGAGGTTATCACGGAGACGGTTGAGCAGGATGGCATGGTTGACCGTGTCAAAGGTAGAAGATCAAGTTTGATGAGGACACAGGGGGTGTTGGAATCAAGGTTGGAGAGCAGGTCTTCACGGATGATCAGGAGAGCAGTTTCCGTACTTCTGGCAGCTCTGAAGCCAGACTGATGATCATAGAGACAACCCATAGATTCAGTGTGAAGATTGAGCTAGGAGATGGCCACCTTTTCCAGGAGCTTGCCCAGGAAAGGAGTGATGGAGATTAGGCGATAGTTAGCTGGGCAGGATGCGTCGGCAGAGGGTTTCTTAAGAGTGTGCACAAGGGAGTGCTTCAGGGGGAAGGGATGACTCCAGTGGCGAAGGAGTGGTTGCAGAATTCGGCCAGAGCAGGAGCCAGGAAGTCAATGTGGTCCTTGATGGTTTAGGAGGAACAGGGATGAACCTGTTTTGACGAGACTTTCATAGATCGGACTTGTCTAGAAACCTTATCTGGGTAGAACAGGGGAAAGGCAGAGAAGGGGGGAGGAGAGGTAGCCGAAGAAGGGCCGGAGGAAGAGCAGGGAGTAGAGGGAGGAAGGGGAGAGGAGTAGAGAGATGACAGGATGTCCTGAGTTTTAGAGATGAAATGGGAAGCCAGTGCCATGCAGATGGCCTGGGTAGGGACAGGAGAGGTAGAGACTGCAGCAGGATTAGCCAGTTCCTTGCAGATTTTAAAGAGTTTAGCCAAGTTGTTAGATGCCGCAGAGACACAGGCTTCGATGTGTGCTCTCTTCTTAGTCAGGACAGAGAGCCAGTATTGCCTTTCATGCAGGCGGCAGGCCAGTTTGTCGGAGGATATGCCAGAAGCACGCCATTTCCTCTCCGCCAACTAACGTTTGAGGGTGACGAGGTCTGAGTCGTACCAGGAGTAGCACTTGGCTTTGGGCTTCAGGCGGATCCTCATGACAGGGGCAAAAACATCAAGAGTATCAGGTATAGCAGAGTGGAGCATGGAAAGGGCTGTGTCAGGGTGTGAGTCAGCCAAAGGGGGACAGAGGGGTGAGAAAGTGATGTTGAAAGCCTCAACTGACAAGCGCTTCATTGGTCAGATGACCGAGAAGGTGGGTGACAGTGCTGCAGTTGGCTTGGCCTGAGGGGTAGAGAGGGTGAGCTGGGAAGAAAGGAGAAAGTGATGCCTCCAGGAGAGAGGAGTGGTGAGAGGTCTAAAGGCCCATCCCCATCTTAGCACGTGCAATACAAATAGACACACCCCAACGGGGAATGAGACTAAGAGAACAGGTTGTGGGAGTTAGTCTGTTTATCAAAAATAGGCATCCAGAGAACTCTGCTGCCTGAGAGCGCTCTGGCAAACAATACACTTACGATTGATTATAAGGGCATGAAACGTCGTAAATGATGTCAGGCAGGAATGTCACAAAGTTCAACGTGGTTGGACACAGCTCGTTTTGTATAGGTGCATATAGGTGTTGCTCCTTCGTGGTTGGCTGTTGAGTTGGCAGGAGGGTGAACGTCATGAGGTTCATCTGTCTGAGTCCAAGCGGGGGTGAGGGGCAGGGTGGCCGCTAACTAAGCTAACATAATACACTTCCGTAAAACATACACTACATAATAATCATTGCAACTCCTTTGAGCAAATCATCATAAACCTATAAATTGTATTCGTGTAATCGCACCATTACTTATCGGGACTTATATGGGGTACCAGGTTAAGGGTCTTGACCAGTGTGATAACCTCGATTGCGGGTGGGTCTGGACTTATCAAAGAAGATGAAGGGAGAAAGTTGACGTTTGTTAGTACAGGAGGCAATATACTGTGACAGAGGTCTGATTTTAGCTAAGGGTATGCTGGGGTGGGCTTCATGGCAGGGTCACATATCTGGTACATCAAGAGACTACCTTGCAGGGACACGAGGTTACACTGGCAGTAATTTTCCAACAGCGAGGGTGAGGGGGCACGGGCAGGTTTGTGGAGATGGATGAGCTACAAGGCTTGGCTCAGGCCGGTTCACACACGGGACAATGATCTCAGAGGAAGAGCAAGATGTTACATTTGTTTTTGTTACAATTGCCTCCGGCTCGAGCGTGAGAATGGAGCTGCAAAAACTTTCAGACATAGTGAGAAAGGGTGAGAGCCTGTGCGCTGTGTGCGCGGCGCTGCCAAGGGGAGAGAATCCTTTTCGTATTATCGCAGTGAGGCCTAGTTAAAAAGATGTCGTCGAGGGTGCACAAAATGGATGCCATGTGTCCCGCGTAATAGCCCCATCTATGCCAACGCCAGCCTAAGGCTATTAACATAAGGGCGATGGAGGCGTCCCCCACCATTGGGAGGCACATGGTCCAAACTGTACTGAATGCATGGGGGGGGCCTAAACAACCCCTTACTCCCACACATTTCCCCCCTTTCGTTACATCTAAAGTAAGAAACTATTTATTGTTCTTGTTCTCATTTCGATAATACTCTGCTTCTGCAACCGCTTCATCCCAGGCAGGTGTTCCCTTTATTGGCATCCATGCCTTGCACACACGTCTTAAACTATGGCCTTTTCTTGCATATTCATCTGGGGTGCATGTCATATATATTCCTCCATCCCATCCAGGTCCACCCACACTTCCCTCCACCACTGCAGCTCCCTTGGCTCTTTTATGGTGGAATGATATAGATTATCTACCCTATTCCCATACTGGCGATATACAGCTGTCATGCGATACTTTGGTGGGTTACGTTCTCCGTTTGCATTTGCATTTGTGCATCTGTCATGGTAGTCTCCGTTGTCTGTCGGCCCATCGTTACCATCATCATTGTTGAGTTAGGCATCGATTTTGCACAGCATCGGATACCTGGTTGGCACACACAGAAAAATAGTAAAATAAAAACGATGACAGGAACAAAAATTTTCATTACGGTATTGAACTAGGATGGTATCCAGTTGAACATATTGTCAAACCAGTTTCTTGGTTCTATTCCTCCTTCTTTCGACATCCTCTCCCCCAGGCTGTGTACTGCTGAGATCACGTGGGAGAGGGTCCCATTATCTGCATCTTCAGAGGGTGCGAATGTACAGCATGCGCTCCCGATTTTTCGGCAAACTCAGCTGTCCATTGGTGTGAGAAGGTCTAGGACTTACCGGTTCTGCATTGTCATTAGGCGCAAGGCACGAAGTTCCACCTTGATCACATTGAATCCCTCTTGCGTGTCATTGGCCAGTTTGATCAGCTCCCAGCGGACGATCTGTAGCCATTTGGCATTTGTTTGTGTCTGGAGTCCTGGCGTTAAGCGGGAAGCAAAGAATGTCTCAGCAGAATTGAAAAGTTTATATTTTGCTGGGATCTCAGCGAGGAGAGCGGATGATTCGTTGGAAATGTAGTTTGATGACCGCTTTTTGCGGGAGAGTCTGTAATTCAGGTCACTTTCTGACAACAGATCGTACGAAGGAGGTTCTGTTATTGCTAGTTGGGGCACTGCCGATGTGCCAGCCGATTGCCCTGCTGCCGATATGCCAGCCAAACCTTTTCCTCCTTGGATATGGCTTTCTGGAATTACCATCAGAGCTGAATGCAGGGTGGCAAGGGCGCAAGTACCCCTCCATGATATCGGTAGATGCAGGTAGGCTTGTTTGCCACAGACCCAATACATGTCCATTTACGCAGCTGTACCTTTTTCATATCTGGAATAATGATTGTTTAGTTGCATTGTTTGTTGGCACCCATGTGTACCTTCCCTTTGCCGTGAAAACAAACCTCATGTAGTATTTCCTTTTGGGTCTTGATAGGTTTTTCTAGTGCGGTAACCCAGGTCAGTTTTGCAATATGCTGGGACCAGATAGGAGCACATGTTTCTTTGACCCATTGAAAGTTTTCTTCAGTTAGTCCGCTAAGTGCTTCAGCTTTGCACTCGATCGTTTCATCATGCCACTTGTTTTCTGTGAATCTTGTTCCTTTTATGACGAAGAATGGTTCTTCAATGCAGATTACTCCTTGGCGCCTGCTTGTGCATGTTTTCTCATTCTGCAGCAATTCTATTGTAACTGTGTGTGCCTGGAAGGTACTCCGAATTCTACATAATACGAGATGAATTAAACGCTGGGCGTCTGACAAGGGTACTTCCTATGGCACAAGTATTTTGGGTGTGCCTGATGCATGCGGTATGAGAGAGCAGACGTAGCAGCTCTCGTTGGTGGCTTGTTTTGCCCTAGCACTCATGTCTGAGTACCATTTACTTGATTGGCCGGGTGGCAGGGGTCTTCAATTTCATCTAATCCCAGGCCATGGTAAATATCATATCTTTTCCCTCCCATCCCCCTTTTACGTCTCCTCCTCCCCCCTTTTAGGTTATTCATTGTTTTTACTTTTTGATAATTTATGGGAAAGACTCCTGCCCATATAAGTACTGACCCTTCTCGTATTAGCTGTGCCCCGCTCCCCCCCTTTTTCATGTCCTCTACAATGAAAAACACTGTATAGTACCATGCCATAATAATAATAATAATAATAATAAAAATAATTTGGCATTTATATAGTGCTACGAACCCTCAGGTATCTGAGCGCTGCTTATTATTACCCACGGTGTGTGGTGCTCATTTATCGACCTCGGAAGGATGAAAGGCTGAGTTTGGCCCTGCCGGGATTCGAACCTGGGTTAGCAGGCTCTGCACGGATGTCAAAGCGAGCGCTCTACTCGCTGTGCCACTTGACCAGCTATATAAAAAATAGCATAACCGAAAACAATATTGCACAATACTTCACACCACATTCTATATTATAATATTTATTAGCTCTATTAACTACCCTATAACTAACTAACATTGTGCTGTTATCTGTGAGTGCACTCCTTTCGGCCATTGTGTTACCTGGAGGGGGGATATGAAATGGTTAAGTGACGGGCATACATTGAATTGTTAATTTCATTACCTTTGTTATTTCATTACTAATCTCTACTTGTTGCTAAATACTTTCAATGTTGTACACACCTTAATGCTATTTTTCTATATTTCTCGTACATTCAATTGCTGTTATTTGTTTATATTAACATCATTTTCTTTCAATAATGAGCATCATTTTTATATACATACTGTGCATTGTCATTTCATAAAATATGACGCAATAGAAACGAGAGAGAGACATTTATAACCACTTTGTTACTTAATGTTTTATAATTCTTTCTTTTCGTCATTTTGTACTCTTCATAGTTACTTTCCTACCCACTAGCAACTTCATTGCTGTTAGCTTGCTCACATTGAGGGATTGCATTATCGCATGCTCTTTTCACATCTTACAGATGCACCCAATATTTCAATCCCTTAACCTTCACATCAGTAGGTGTGCAGTAAATGACCTCACGTGGGCCATGAAATCTTGGAGAGTTCCACCTCCGAACAAAACTTCGCACATACACATTTTCTCCTGGCATTAATTGACCCTTTGGACTGTCGTGGGCTGGCATTGCCGTGTCTGTTGGGCATTTTCAGTAAAGGGTGGTGCAACTTGGCGTGCGATGGTACGCACTGCGCGTGTTAACTGAGTAAAGTATTCCTTGAATTCTTCCCCCAGCACTGTGGCAGCTCTGTGCGCATCTGAAGCTTTTCTTACTGGGGAGAGAGGAATGTGAATACGTCTGCCCGTCACTATTTCGTGCGGGCTAAAATGGTGATATTTACTTGGCTGTGTTCTGAGTTGGAACAGTGCTAGGGGCAAGGAATACACCCAGTTCTTTTTGAGCGTGTTGCACAACTTTTATAATTTACTTTTGAGTAGGCCATTGATTTTTTTCCACCACCCCGTTAGCGATAGGGTGATCAATCGAACACAGTTTGTGCTTGACCCCCAGTAATAAAGATTGCCCATGCTAATAGCTTAGGAAAGTCTTCATTCTATTAAAGAGAAGGAGGCGAGCATTATGCTTTTACTTTCTTTAATATTGCCAACTCAGCATTTTAAAAGTTCAACTTTAACTTTTTCGATTTTAGTTTTTCTCACATATCCTTAGAAAAATAAATGTAAAAGTTTCAAGTTTCTTAATAGAGCAAAATTTCACCAAGTCTCTTAGGACCACTACTCCCATGATCCCGAGGTCCTTTGTAGTCCTGACCTCCTCCTTCCCACCAATCCGGGCATAGGTCATGGTATAAACGCTCTCCCCCCTTGGGTCCAATCCTCTTTCTTTGCAATCTGAGACTAACTCCATAACACTTGAACTGTCCAACTCGTATCACCGGAACTGTCTCGGTCCGAAGCTGGCGTCTTCAAATGGTCCAACGGGGACAACTTGCTCAAATGAAAACAGCTCATTGATGCACGAGCTCACAAAGTCTTATGGTCGTCTCCTACGAGAGTAGAGAATAGTCACATGAGGGTGGGAATGCATTCAAATGTTACACATATTCTCATCTTGAAACATTCGGATGTCATTTTTTTCATTATTCATTTTTATCATTCCTTTCGTCAAACTGGGTGGGATATAATGCTCGCCTCCTTGTCTTTAATAGAATGAAGACTTTCCTGAGCTATTAGCGTGGGCAATCTTTATTCTATGACAATACAGGAGGCTCGCATTATACTTGTTCAAAGCTTGCTAACACTCTATTCGAAATATCAGATACTGGTTTAAAATAGAACGTCTTAAAGGTAGACTCGGAGGACCAATCGGCTGATTTCATAATATCTTGTAATGGCACTCCTGATGCAAATGCCCCAGAAGCCATCGCCCCTCTTGCCGAATGCGCACCAAATAAGGATAAATCTATTCCTGCCCAGTGCATCGCTTCTCTTACCCACCCCGCAATGGTTGCTGAGGCTACCGCATGATAGGGCTTCCTACGTGTGCTATAAGCAATTGTGTTACGCCGCACGGTCTAATCTGTGCGGATGCTGCTTCGTAATCCTTAATGCATTGCACTACACATAGTTTTTTATTTTCTGTAAAATACGGATAGGAAATCACTCTTGAGTCGGTCTTTGTCCTTTTAACGATATTAAAAGCTACTCCTTCTGGATAAAATATCTTCCTATCAATCGCTAATGCCTTAACATCCGATACCCTCCGGCAGGCTACGAGGCACAGAAGCATGGCTAGTTTGCCTGACAACTGCGACCGTGATAATGCGTCATTCTCAGGCCACCTCTGAAATAACTGAAACACGTCTCTGACGTCCCAAAGAACCACGTATTTGGGCTCTGGCGGTCTCTGCAATTTCATGCCTTTGAGGAGACGCAGAACTGCCGGATGTTCTCCTGCTGGCCTATTCTCCACCTTGTCATGGCCTGCTGAAATTGCTGATCTGTACACCCCTATAGGCGCAGTTATCCTGAAACTTTGACGCTAAGAAATTTAGAATGTGTACTAAAGGGGCTGAAATGGGATCCAGACCGTGCTGTGAACACCATCGTACCCAGCCGTTCCAAGCTGTGTTATAGCTCCTAACGGTGGAAGGCGCCCAGGAATCTCGGATACAGTCTGCAGCGAGTTCTGAAATTCCTGGCAAGTTCCATCTTTCCCTGAAACCCAGCATGCCATGAACTGTAGCGACCCTGCCTATATCAGCGGGTGGGTCCGACCGGTCGGATCGAGCAGAAGGCGCTGCATGCTCGGAACTATCCTCGGAAAATCCGTAGAAAGTTCCAGCGCTACTGGAAACCAGGCTTGAGTCCTCCAGTAAGGCAACACCATCACCAGCTCTGCTTTGTCTCTGTGGACTTTCACTAGCGCTCTCGTGATCATCACGAACGGGGGAAAGGCGTAATGCACTGCTCCGTTCCATGACTGCAGGAAGGCGTCTGTACCCGCTGCACCCGGGTCTATTCTCCAGCTGTAATACTGTGGGGTTTGCGAATTCAGCCGGGAGGCAAATAGGTCTATCTCTAGGGGTCCCCATATCTCTTTCAGGCGTCTGAAAATCAGGGGGTGTAGCCTCCAATCGCTGGAGTCTACAAGATATCGAGAATTCCAGTCTGCTATACTGTTCTGGCTCCCTGGAAGATATTCTGATGTTACTGCAATGTTGTTCTGCAGGCAATAATGCCAAAAATCCTTTGCTAATTCTGCTACCATCTTGAATCTCGTGCCTCCTAGTTTGTTGATGTAACTGACTGCTGAGATGTTGTCCATCTTGAGCAGTGCGCAACATCTCACTCTGTCTTTTCGTAAAGGCCTGAACTGCGAATGAGCCTGCTAGGAGCTCGAGACAATTTATGTGGAGATTCAACTCTTCCTCCGACCACTTCCCCCCTGTCTGAACTTGTGCGTACCTGGCTCCCCAGCCGGCCCTGCTCGCATCGGACTCTATGATCAACTCTGGCACGTCTCTGAAAATCGCTCTCCCATTCCAGGCTTCCATGTTCTCCAGCCACCGTTGTAGTTCTGCTATGGCTTCCTGATCTAGATCCACTGCCTGATGGTATCTCAAGCCTCCGCGGAGGTGTTTTATCTTCAATCTCTGCAACGCTCAGTAATGCAATGGACCCTGGGAAAATGGCTTGAATGGATGCTGCAAGCAGCCCCACTACTCTGGCCAGATTTCAGAGAGAAATAGATTGCTTCGCTATACCAGCTCTGAGCTCCTTCTTTATCGCCCTCACTTTGCGGCTCGGGAGCTGCAAGATTGCTTTCGCTGTGTCTATGGTGAAGCCTAAAAATTCCAGTCTCTGGACTGGCGCTAATTGTGATTTCTCTAAAGTCACTAAGAACCCTAGAGAGGATAGGAAATTGAAAATCCACCGTACGTCTTTCGTGATCGTCTCCTTGTTGCATCCCATTACTAGGATATCGTTGTGATGCTGGAAATGTATCAGAGGGACAGGGCCTCTGAATCCTTGTCCTCTTCTGCCTTTTATCGTGTGTTCTGTTATGTTTTCTGCCCAGGAATCCATTTGGGACTCCTGGCAGTGCAGCTCTCTCTTTTGGTTTGGTGAACAGACCCCTGGGATACCCTTATGGCACCCATGGGTGGGGGGGGTACAACCCTGTGCCCCTAGTGTATGTTTTTGGGCACCTGTGGGTGGCCCACAGAGCAGGGTATGGGCTGGTGGCAGCTCCATGCTGAATTGGACAGGTGCTCTGGGTGTCCTCCATTTTGGGATACCCAGGCCCTGCCATTGGGATCAGTTGATTCCTGATAGAAACAAGATGGCCCCTGTGGCCTCTTGCTTTCTATTGCCTGTTGTCTTGTTTTCCCAAAGTCCTGGGATGCCCTGACTCTGTCCCTTCCCCCTGACTGGCTGTTGGGTGGAAGTTCCATATATGGTGTTGTTGTGAAGGCCCAGCTAGACTGACTGGAGCCTTCCCAGTGACTGTATGTTGTGGGTACCTCCTGTGGGTGGGACCTGGGTGAATGGAGTGTGTGACCAATATACACTCCTTGTTGTGGTTGTCTGGTTTCTGGCATGAGAGACAAAGACTGAGACAGCCCTGCCCGAAACTGGCCTGAATGCAGTGTGTAGTGTTGAATGGCTGGGTACTTGTCCCAATCCACATTCCTTGTGGTGAGTGTCTGAAAGGGAGGAGTGTGGCCTGAATGCACTGTGTGCCTGATTGGCTGACTGACTGCATGAATGCCCTTCTGTGTGATTGGCTGCTGTGTGTGTGCCAGCAGTGTGGATGAGAGACAGAATAGTATATCTGGGGACCTCTCACCACTGGAAATTGTTCAGAAGCATTCAGAAGCTGAGTCTCCACTCAAGAGTAACTGGATTTGCTGATCCTCGACGTCCAGCTGGAAGAAGAAGACTTGCTGTGGCATTTGCTTCGACGGAACTGAAGGTTGTCGAAATCGTCGAGGACTGACCCGAGAGAGGACCTGGTAAGGCGCCCTCTTCCCGTGCTCCGAGGGACCATCGAGCACCGCTGAATCTTCGCCGAAGCGCCCTGGAAGTCAGACCCTCGAAAGGCTGCCGACCCGAGACGGGACCGCCGAGGAGATCGAAGTGAAGCACCCGGACATCGACGCTGTCGAAGTCCATTGCCGTCGACCAGGGTTCGCAGGTCTGTGTAACCGCTGGAGGCCCGTCGAAGTTGTGTTGCCCAGCCGTGGGAACCACTTGACGCCGTGCCGCCGACGATCGGAGCCGTCCGCTCCATTGCCTAAGAACATTCAATCGAAGGACTCTCTCGACCGCATCGTCGACCGCTTATCCTGCCGGAGAAAGTCGAGGACGACCAACGCGCCGAGGAGAAACCTGCCGGTGGGTTTCCCGCCACCCGACGACCCCAAAGACTCGGACGACTCGACGCCCTTGCTGGGCTCCCGTCTCTACAATCTTTTGCGGTCCAGAACTATTGTCATCGAGGTGCCCCGCACACCTCCGCCTTGCAGGACGCCGACGCCCCGACGCCGACGAGCACCGCTCGGACGGAGCTGCCGCCTCTTCGACAACGTTCGGCCTCGTTCGTCGACGGACGTTCGACGCCCCGTGCCTCCCGCCTGAAAAGGAAGGCATTCAAGAAGGGCCGTCGATTCCCCGTCGCCGAACAGCGAGTCCCTCGACGCTTGTCGACGCCTTTTCGAGGAACTCGACTCCACCAGGTACATTGGGGGGGTAAAAACATTATAGGAGAAAAATAGACTATTGAACAATATCTGGACTGGGCTGGGGTTATATCTCTTTATTTTGCAGGTTGCCCAGGTGGGGGGATCTCCACACAGAACTGTGTCCAGTAGCAAGGGCCAGTATTCTGCCTATTGTTTCAACCCTCTGTTATCTCTCCTCTCTCTATTGCTGGTTTCCTTCTTATTGATCTGTGTGCCATTTCTACAGTATTGTGAATGCACTTTAATGAGGTCTAATATTAGTGGTACCACTTTAGAATTGTAGATATTTACCATTGCTGATTTTCCTGAGCACAAAGTGCGTTATTGTGATAAGTGTACATAACCCTTGAATATTAATTATATAAAGACTGTGTTTTCAGTAATACAGTGTGTGGACATTCCTTTGTGGGGGCTTGGGGATACACTGTACTTAAGAACCAGCCTGCATCACCTCCTGAGAAGCTAGGCCTTGATTGCTCGTCCATCGCTACCGTATTAGAGAATCTTGGCTGGGGTCCTCTGTGCCTCCCCTCTACCATATAGAGAGCAGAAGTACAGACCCCCCCACCGGTCTTCTTTACAAAGCTGGTGGCAGCGGTGGGATGCTTATGGTTTTAAGACTCAGTGTATAACCGTGCCACTTACAAAATATCCGCACTTTTATTAGATTAAGGTTTGGGTGTGTACCAAATAACTGCATTACAAGCAATGGAGGCCATTGCAAATGGTAAATTGACTCGGATGAGCTTAGAGGCTCTCCAGAGTGCTTGTGAAGCCAGGGAGTTAGACTTTGTGGATAAGTCTAGGGCTGAGCTGATAGCTGCCCTGGTGGATTACCAGACTGATGGTGAAACTCTTGAGGAAGGGGGGGATGCAACCAGTGAGGACTCTGCCCCTGGGGTTGTCGCTGAATCTGTTTCTGGGAATGCCACCATTCCTGCTGCCTCTGTTCCAAACCCCAGCAATTCCATGGAACTTGAGTTATTGAGGATGAAGTTAGCCTTTGAATATCGCAAGTTGGAAATAGAAGCTGAGCTTAAGAAAGAGGAGCTGGCACAGCAAGTGGAACTCAAGAATAGGGATCTTGAACTCAGAAATAAGGACCTTGAACTCAAAAGCCAGGACACTGAATGTCAGAGAATCCAGCTAGAGAAAGCCAGAGTGGAGACTTCAGCTAGATCCAGTGGGAGTGTCAGGTCCCCAGCCACCAAGTTTATGAAAGATTTGGTTGGTGTGTTTGTGGAGGGTTCAGATATCCTCCAATGGATTGAAGCGTTTGAAATGGCTTGTGCAATTCATGATGTAGATAAAAGAGATTGGGCTAAGTGTTTGTTAAGCAGAGTGCCTCAAACTGGATATGACTGTATTCTGAAGCTGAGTGTGGAAGAAAGGGGTCAGTATGAGTGTATGAAGTCTGCTTTGATTGCCAAGTTTGGCAAGACACCTGCCCAATACCTTAAAAGGTTCAGGGAATTTAAGAAAAGAGAGAATGTGTCTTGGGTTGACTGGGTGAGTACTGCGCACATGAACATGATGGGGTGGATTGATGGATACAAGGTGAAAACTTTTGTTGAGTTGTCCCACCTCTTGTTTTTTGAGCATTTTTCTGAAGCCTGTTCACCAGAGCTGCGTCAGTATGTGGCTGACCAGAACATTTTGGACCCCTTTAAGCTGGCTAGGTTGGCTGACAAGTGGGTCTCCCACCGGGTGTCCCCTAAGGACTCCAGTGGGAAGGACAAGGACAAAGAAAAGGGGGCCTCTCAGAAAGCTGAGGAGTCCCAAAAGCAGTCACAGTCGGGTAAACCAAAACCTTCCTCTCCTAAGACCCAAAAATCTAGTGGGGATAAGTCCTCTGTGGGTGGGAATAAGAGTAGTGGTCCACCTGCTGCAAAGCAGGCTCCCAGTGGTTCCAGTACCGTACCCCGCACTCCTGGCACTTGTTGGGATTGTGGGGCTCTGGATCACAAAAGGGGTGACCCCAAGTGTAAAGGTAAGGCACTTGGAGTACAGGCTGTCAGCCTGACCTACCCTTACCCCGTGTCTGAGGTGGAGGCCACTGTCCTCCCCTCCTCTACAGGAATCACATTTGGTGCTCCAGTAGAGATTTCCTTAGTGTCCCTTGGGGCCTGGGACCAGTACGCAGAAGTACTGGCGACTATCCCGCAGAACACCCGTAGGTTTTTGAGAAGTGTCCTCTTGAATGGCCAGCCTTCTACTGGTTTGAGAGACACTGGGGCAAGCATGACAGTGGTGGACAGGACCCTGCTCAAGCCAGAGGACTATGTAGGTGCTCCTCTGAGAACCACCAGGTTAGCTGGTGGGCCTCCCAAATTATCGCCTGTAACCCTAGTCACACTCATGATTGGAGACAAGACAGCAAAGCTTCCTGTCCTGGTTCAGGACAATGTCCCTGCTAACATTCTGTTAGGAAACGATCTAGTAGAGTTGGGGTTGATCTCGGATGGTCTTCCCATGACTGCTGCTGCAGTCACTAGGTCACAGGTGACACCGGGTCTGGCTGTGAGTCAGGTATCCGAGCCAAAGGCGAGGCCTAAGGCAAGAAGAAGGAAGACCAAGAAGGCCACCTCTGTGGAGGGAACACCTTCTCTTCCTGCTGTTCCGACAGCACCCAATGGGATCCATGCTCCGGACGGGCTGGGTCCAGCGGAAAACCCAAACTCAACTCCTGTGGGAGAAGAGACAGAAGACTCTCCTGTGGGAGAGGTTCTCAACCCGGAGGATCATCCCGACCTTCAATGCTTGTTAGCTGAAGGGGGACCCTCCCGGGCAGACTTCTGTAAGGGACAGAGAGAGTGCCACTCTCTCGAGGGCCTGAGGAAACAGGCCCTGTCCCAGGCACAAGGTGAAGTGCCTAGGACATTCAAGATTTATTGGGAGGGTGAGCTCCTTGTTAGTGAGCCCACTAAGCCCGAACCTGGTGCCCGCAAGAGGTTGGTGGTACCCCAGGTTTACAGGCCCTTCCTACTGCAGTTGGCGCATGAGGTGCCCTTGGCTGGTCATCTTGGGACCAAGAAGACTAAGCAGAGGCTCTCTGCCCATTTCTACTGGCCACGGATGGGAGTAGAGGTGGAGTCCCACTGCAGGACCTGCCCAACTTGTCAGTTGTCTGGCAAGACTGGAGGCAGGGTCATTGCCCCACTGCAGCCATTACCAGTGGTTGGCACCCCATTTGAGAGGGTGGGCATCGACATCGTCGGTCCCCTTGACCCTCCCACTTCAGGTGGACATCGGTTCATCCTGGTCTTGGTAGATCATGCCACCAGGTACCCTGAGGCAATACCCCTTCGGACTGTTACTGCCAAGGTGGTTGCCAGGGCTCTCCTGGGCATTTTCACCCGTGTTGGATTCCCCAAGGAGGTTGTCTCTGACCGAGGATCCAACTTCATGTCTAGTTACATGAAAACCATGTGGAAAGAGTGCGGGGTAACCTACAAGTTCTCCACCTCTTACCACCCCCAGACCAATGGTCTGGTTGAGAGATTTAACAAAACTCTCAAGGGCATGCTAGGTGCTTTGGAAGAGCCCCTAAGGAGGAAATGGGATCTCCTCCTGCCATGCCTGCTGTTTGCTTACAGAGAGGTACCTCAAGAGGGTGTTGGTTTCAGCCCCTTTGAGTTACTCTTTGGACATCCCGTGAGGGGGCCCCTCGCCTTGATCCGAGAAGGCTTGGAAGCCACCCCTCCAGGTCCCGCCAAGCAAGTGGGGGACTATGTGTTAGGCCTCAGGCGGAGGATGACACAAATGATGGGTCAGGCAACAGCAAATCTCAAGGCCAGCCAGGAATTGAATAAGTACTGGCATGACCTGAAAGCTTCGCAAGTGGATTGGACTCCGGGACAGGAAATCCTTGTGATGGAGCCTACCAAGCCTAGAGCTTTGGCAGACAAGTGGACTGGACCCTTCAGGATCATCTCCAAGATGGGCGAAGTCAATTATCTGGTGGACATGGGAGCCTCTGGGGTAGCCCCCCAGGTATTCCATGTCAACAGGCTCAAGCCTTTCCACAGGCGAGCAGAAGTCTCATGTCTCTTGCTAGCTTCAGGGCAAGAAGAGGATGAGAGTGAGCCCCTTCCTGATTTGCTGCATAGCAACCCTCAGGATGGCTCAGTGGAGGGAGTACAACTCTCTCCCGATTTGACAACAGAGCAGCAGAGGGCCTGCCGGGCTTTGCTCCAGCAGTATGCCCCTCTGTTTTCACTGACACCGGGCCTTACACCGTGGTGTAAGCACGAAATTGACACTGGTGACAGTGTGCCTGTCAAAAGCAGGAGCTATCGTATGTCAGATACCGTCAAAAACCACATCCAGGCTGAGGTCGCCAAGATGTTGGATCTGGGTGTTATTGAACCCTCCACCAGTCCCTGGTCCAGTCCAGTGGTCCTTGTCCCCAAGGCAAGTTCCCCGGCGGGTACCAAGGATTGGAGGTTCTGTGTGGACTACCGAGGAGTCAATGCCGTCACCAAAACTGACGCGCACCCATTGCCCAGGGCTGATGAGCTCGTGGACACTATAGGTGCTGCCAAATTTGTGAGCACCTTTGACCTTACCTCAGGCTATTGGCAAATAGCTCTGACGGACCATGCCAAGGAAAAGACGGCATTCTCCACACCTGAGGGACTCTACCAGTTTAGGGTCATGCCCTTTGGGTTGAAGAATGCCCCTGCCACCTTCCAGAGATTGGTCAACCATGCGCTCAGTGGGCTGGAAGCCTTTTGTGTGGCTTACTTAGACGACATTGCCGTCTACAGTTCCACCTGGGAAGAGCATTTGACACATCTGGATAAGGTGTTGCAGGCCTTGAAAAGGGCTAACCTCACTATCAAGGCCACCAAGTGCCAGATAGCTCAGGGGAAAGTTACCTATCTTGGTCATGAGGTAGGAGGGGGTCAAATCCAACCTCTCTCCAGTAAAGTACAGGACGTACAGAACTGGGAGACTCCCACTACTCAAACCCAGGTGAGAGCCTTTTTGGGCCTCACTGGGTACTATCGCAATTTCATGGCAGACTATGGAACCATAGCTGCACCCCTGACAGCTCTAACTTCACCCAAACAGCCTAGGAAGGTTAATTGGACTGAAGACTGTCAGAGGGCCTTTGATGGCTTGAAAGAAAGTCTGTGTAGGGCACCTGTGTTGAGTGCGCCTGACTACAGCCGACCCTTTATCGTCCAGACGGATGCCTGCGACACCGGAATTGGAGCTGTCTTGTCCCAGTTAGATGACAAAGGGAGAGAACATCCTATCATATTCATCAGTAGACAACTCAAGGGTAGAGAACTTAGGTGGGCTACTGTTGAAAAGGAATGTTTTAGTATAGTTTGGAGCCTTAGGCGTTTTAGGCCCTACCTTACGGGGTCCACCTTCAAGGTCCAAACAGATCATAAGCCCCTGAAGTGGCTTATGCAGATGAAGGGTGAGAATCCGAAATTGCTCAGGTGGTCGATTAGCCTACAAGGGCTAGACTTCACCATAGAGCACAGACCAGGGAAGAGTCACGATAATGCAGATGGCCTTTCCAGAAGGTATGTTGACCGTCTGGATGAGGGTGTCTATCCCGTGGGGGATTAGGCACCCTCCACCTCAGTCTGGGGGGGGCGACTGTGATGCTGGAAATGTATCAGAGGGACAGGGCCTCTGAATCCTTGTCCTCTTCTGCCTTTTATCGTGTGTTCTGTTATGTTTTCTGCCCAGGAATCCATTTGGGACTCCTGGCAGTGCAGCTCTCTCTTTTGGTTTGGTGAACAGACCCCTGGGATACCCTTATGGCACCCATGGGTGGGGGGGGTACAACCCTGTGCCCCTAGTGTATGTTTTTGGGCACCTGTGGGTGGCCCACAGAGCAGGGTATGGGCTGGTGGCAGCTCCATGCTGAATTGGACAGGTGCTCTGGGTGTCCTCCATTTTGGGATACCCAGGCCCTGCCATTGGGATCAGTTGATTCCTGATAGAAACAAGATGGCCCCTGTGGCCTCTTGCTTTCTATTGCCTGTTGTCTTGTTTTCCCAAAGTCCTGGGATGCCCTGACTCTGTCCCTTCCCCCTGACTGGCTGTTGGGTGGAAGTTCCATATATGGTGTTGTTGTGAAGGCCCAGCTAGACTGACTGGAGCCTTCCCAGTGACTGTATGTTGTGGGTACCTCCTGTGGGTGGGACCTGGGTGAATGGAGTGTGTGACCAATATACACTCCTTGTTGTGGTTGTCTGGTTTCTGGCATGAGAGACAAAGACTGAGACAGCCCTGCCCGAAACTGGCCTGAATGCAGTGTGTAGTGTTGAATGGCTGGGTACTTGTCCCAATCCACATTCCTTGTGGTGAGTGTCTGAAAGGGAGGAGTGTGGCCTGAATGCACTGTGTGCCTGATTGGCTGACTGACTGCATGAATGCCCTTCTGTGTGATTGGCTGCTGTGTGTGTGCCAGCAGTGTGGATGAGAGACAGAATAGTATATCTGGGGACCTCTCACCACTGGAAATTGTTCAGAAGCATTCAGAAGCTGAGTCTCCACTCAAGAGTAACTGGATTTGCTGATCCTCGACGTCCAGCTGGAAGAAGAAGACTTGCTGTGGCATTTGCTTCGACGGAACTGAAGGTTGTCGAAATCGTCGAGGACTGACCCGAGAGAGGACCTGGTAAGGCGCCCTCTTCCCGTGCTCCGAGGGACCATCGAGCACCGCTGAATCTTCGCCGAAGCGCCCTGGAAGTCAGACCCTCGAAAGGCTGCCGACCCGAGACGGGACCGCCGAGGAGATCGAAGTGAAGCACCCGGACATCGACGCTGTCGAAGTCCATTGCCGTCGACCAGGGTTCGCAGGTCTGTGTAACCGCTGGAGGCCCGTCGAAGTTGTGTTGCCCAGCCGTGGGAACCACTTGACGCCGTGCCGCCGACGATCGGAGCCGTCCGCTCCATTGCCTAAGAACATTCAATCGAAGGACTCTCTCGACCGCATCGTCGACCGCTTATCCTGCCGGAGAAAGTCGAGGACGACCAACGCGCCGAGGAGAAACCTGCCGGTGGGTTTCCCGCCACCCGACGACCCCAAAGACTCGGACGACTCGACGCCCTTGCTGGGCTCCCGTCTCTACAATCTTTTGCGGTCCAGAACTATTGTCATCGAGGTGCCCCGCACACCTCCGCCTTGCAGGACGCCGACGCCCCGACGCCGACGAGCACCGCTCGGACGGAGCTGCCGCCTCTTCGACAACGTTCGGCCTCGTTCGTCGACGGACGTTCGACGCCCCGTGCCTCCCGCCTGAAAAGGAAGGCATTCAAGAAGGGCCGTCGATTCCCCGTCGCCGAACAGCGAGTCCCTCGACGCTTGTCGACGCCTTTTCGAGGAACTCGACTCCACCAGGTACATTGGGGGGGTAAAAACATTATAGGAGAAAAATAGACTATTGAACAATATCTGGACTGGGCTGGGGTTATATCTCTTTATTTTGCAGGTTGCCCAGGTGGGGGGATCTCCACACAGAACTGTGTCCAGTAGCAAGGGCCAGTATTCTGCCTATTGTTTCAACCCTCTGTTATCTCTCCTCTCTCTATTGCTGGTTTCCTTCTTATTGATCTGTGTGCCATTTCTACAGTATTGTGAATGCACTTTAATGAGGTCTAATATTAGTGGTACCACTTTAGAATTGTAGATATTTACCATTGCTGATTTTCCTGAGCACAAAGTGCGTTATTGTGATAAGTGTACATAACCCTTGAATATTAATTATATAAAGACTGTGTTTTCAGTAATACAGTGTGTGGACATTCCTTTGTGGGGGCTTGGGGATACACTGTACTTAAGAACCAGCCTGCATCACCTCCTGAGAAGCTAGGCCTTGATTGCTCGTCCATCGCTACCGTATTAGAGAATCTTGGCTGGGGTCCTCTGTGCCTCCCCTCTACCATATAGAGAGCAGAAGTACAGACCCCCCCACCGGTCTTCTTTACAATCGTCCAAGTAGATGATCATCCGTATTCCTCTCTCACTGATAGCAGCGACTACCGGCTTCATCACTTTCGTGAAGGCCCATGGGGCTGACGCTAGTCCGAATGTAAGACATGTAAAGCACCAGATCTTTCCCCCAACGGAATCTCAGAGGTCTAGAAGCGCTAACCAATATCCTGAATGCAATAGATCTCGCAGGAGGTGAATGCCCTCCATCTTAAAGTGATTGTATTCTAACCAGCTGTTCAGATCTTTCAGGTTTATGACGGGACGGATCTTGTCCCCCCTGTGCACTAAGAACATGTTGCTAAGAAACCCTTGATCTATTACGCGCTCGCGCTTTAGCGCTTTCTTGTCTGCCAATTTTGCCAATTCGCTGTCTAACAGCACTAGCTCTTCTTGAGCCATATGAATGGGAAAGGGTTCCCTGTCTTGCACGGGGGTGTCTGTGAAATCTAGATGCATCCCCGCTACCGCCTGTAAGACCCAAGCATCGCTTGATAAAGCTTGCCACTGCTTTAGAAAGAGGAGAGTCCTCCCCCCGATAGGAGTATATGGTGTACTCACCGCCTGCGGCACCGGGTTGGCGGAAGGAGCCCCTTCCTCTGCGACCTCTCGGATGTCTTCCTCTTGCCGTGAAGAAGGTGTCTTGTTGGCGCCCCTCCCAATATTGGGCGCGCGGACCTTGAGGCCTTCTCTGATAGTTGAAGCAACCGGACGAGCCACCTCTGGAACGCCCGGTCCCGGCAAAAACACGCCCTTGGCAAATTTTTCTTATCGAGCTCTGGACTCTTTCGAGGGCTGTGTATGTACCCACAAACTGGGACATTTCCTTTGCGAAGGCTTCTCCAAAAAGAAGACCGTTGGAGCCTTCGCCGGCTTCGTATGTGGCTAGGTCGCTAAGATTTTTATCAATCTTTAAGAGAACTCCTCTCCTCCTTTCTGATGATAACGCTCAATTGGCGTTGCCTAGTAGGCACACAGCCCTCTGGGCCCAGTTGCCTAATGCTTGGACATCTAACGGGGTGCCTGTGTCCTTTGCTTTCTCTACCAGATCCATAATTTTTGCAAGCAGCCCTGTCAGATCCAGGAGCTTGTCTTGGCAACCCTTCCAAGCACGATCCACACCTTTTCGAATGTCCTGCGCAGATTTAGTAACAAAGGTGACCATCTTGGGATCTAAGTCTGGTGTATCCGTTAATCTTCCTGGCAGCTCCGGTCTCGGGCATTCCGATCGCATGCGGGATCGGACTTCTCTGTCCAGCGGTTTCCTAATGTGCTGAGAAATGTACAACGCCACTCTGGGCGAGGGCACCCATTCAGACGACTTAGGGTGTCTAATAGCTTCCGGGTCGAACATATCGATGATACTGTCTTCCTCTTCATGGGCACTTTGTGCTATAGGTTCAAACGTCTTCTCCTCCTCGCCACCCTCATCATCGGGGGCGTAGCCTTCTTCGTAATCCCTTGAATTGTACACCCCTAGGGCAGGGGGTCTATCATGGCTCTCGGACATTTTAGCTAGAAAAGCTTCTTTTAATCTGGCGACAGACTGAGGGGAATGGTGTTGTCCCTTTCCTCCGTGCCCGCGGGGGTCAAGGAGTCTAAGCTTTTTTTACACCGCTTCTTGTCAACCCTTTCACGAGGGTGTCCAGCTGACGTTCCCTCCCCAGGGCTATCCGCCCATCTTTTCCTGGCTGCTAATTGCTCTCGTTGTTCAGCCAAGTTTGCTTCAAGCATCTCTAACCTCTGCGTCAAAGGTTGCACTCCTTGAGAAACTGCTTGAATAAGAGAATCACCCAGTACCTTTTTAAAACTGAGGGACAAATCGTCCTCTTGCCATGCGTGGTCTTCTTCCCATTTTTGCTCGCTCCATTCAGGTGTGGTGAAATGGGAGTCTCCTGGGTGAGATGAATGAGCCATAATCAAATGTTAGCAGGGCTAACTGCTTGGGAGTCAGCTTCTAAAAAGGCTCTTAATCAGAGTTTGTTTTAGCACACTCTGAGCTTTTCCAGCTACGTGCCTCACTTTTCTTTTTCTTTTTTAAAATTTTTTTTTATATATGAAGCCAAAATCTTGAACACACGCTCCACTACTCTCCCAATCCTTCCGCGGTATTCCTCTGTGAAAACAAACGTTCGGGAGACACGAGGAATGCTGGGAAGATTGTTAGGTAAGGTTGCTGCTGGGTCCTAAAACCCTCATACGCAGCGGCACGATCCAGCTGCAAACCTATGCGCGTAGGCTGACTCGCGCCTCTGGGTCCTACTGCCCTGTTTGTTCGGCGGCGCAGCCGCCTCTATATCCCTCACGGAGAGTGGGGTGGCTGCCAGAGACGAGCAGCTTTGCTCGCGGCTCCACCCCGTCTCTCCTCCCGAGACATCGAGCGAGTACCCGGCGTTCGGACAAGTACGCGCTCTGACTGAAATACTGCGCGCGCCTAAATATCTAAACAAACTCGTCCAGTCTACACGACTTAAACTATGAATCAAAAGACTATAATACACCACAGAACTCTAGCATAAAGTCCTAATCATTATTACCCTGCAAATACCATAATAGCATGAAGGAAACACTTATCTCTCTGAGTCAGCAAAGGAAAGAGGATTGGACCTGAGGGGGGAGAGCGTTTATACCATGACCTATTCCCGGATTGGTGGGAAGGAGGAGGTCAGGACTACAAAGGACCTCGGAATCATGGGAGTAGTGGTCCTAAGAGACTTGGTGAAATTTTGTTCTGTTAAGAAACTTGAAACTTTTACATTTGTTTTCCTAAGGGTATGTGAGAAAAACAAAATCGAAAAAGTTAAAGTTGAACTTTTAAAATGCTGAGTTGGCAATATTAAAGAAAGTAAAAGCATAATGCGAGCCTCCTGTCTTGTCATAGAATTTCGTTACTTCCTTGAAGAGGTCATTCACAAAGTGTATACCATTATCTGATCTTATAACATCACATATGCCCCACCGTGAGAACACCTCTCTCACCAAGAACTTTGCTGCACACTTCACATCTGGGTGGGGGCATGGTCCAGCTTCTACTCACCTTGAAAAAGGGCAAACTATCACAAACCGGTATCTTGCTCCATTACATCTTTCTCCCATATCCGCGTAATCAATATGAAGCTCTTAAATGGGCCTACGGGATGCGGTAATGTTCCTCGTAGTGTTCTCAATGTCATTCCTGAACTGTACGTCTGACAGGTGGTACATTCTATTGTACATTTTGACAACTGTTCCTGTATGTTCGGTATGAACCAATGTTTCTGTATGTCTGCTGCTATATGTTGCTTAGTTACATGTGTCGGAAAGTGTAGCTGTTGGAACGCTACTTCCAGCAACTCCACTGGCATCAACACTTTCCTTGTTAGTTCCTGTGTCCATATTAAATCTGTTGATGACTGCTTGCACCCTCTCTTGGCCCACAATTCTTGCTCTTCTATCGATGTGCGCCTTTGATGTTCTATTATTTGGGATAATGGTGTATGATTGTATCCCTCTTCTAATGTGTCTGTACTCGACGTTTTGATAATACATTCAATCACTGGTGGGACATTGAAATACGCAGTGTCTTTCGCTGCTGAGTCAGCTGCCGCGTTTCCCAATGAGATTGTGTCTGTGTTGTTGGTATGGGCTTGGCATTTCACCACTGCCACTACTAATGGTTCTGCTAATGCATCTATTAGTTCATTTAGCAAAACAGCATGTTGTACTGGCGACCCATCTGCCCTCCGGAATCCTCTCCTTCGCCATCGTGACAGCCCTGAGTGTACTGTTGTTGTTGCGTACGCCGAATCTGAATATATCGTTACTGCACATCCTTTAGCAGTGTGCAATGCCTCAATTAGTGCAGTCAATTCCGCTGCCTGTGCAGAGTAATGAGAGGGGAGGCGCTTTTGTACAATTATTTCATATCCTTCTTCCTCCATTCTTACAACCGCCACTCCCACGTGCCTTTGCCCTGTTTCACTGTCTATTGATGCTGAGCCGTCTATGAAGTATATTTCTCCTTCCTGCAATGCATTTTCACTCGCTTTGGGAATATATCATCATCTTCTCCTTCATACGTGGCACAATTTTGTTTCTGCATATCTTCTACAGTGCATGGTTCAGTGATGAATGTGGCGGGGTTTTGTGTCTTACACCTAACCACATGGACATTTGGGCTGGATATTATTATTTCATAGGCTGTTGCCCTTTGTGTCGTTAATGTTGATTTTGATCTCTCTAGGATAGCAAAGAGCGAGTGTTCTGCATATAATGTCGCTGAGCATCCCATCACAATGGTGGCACTTTTTTCATTTGCGAAGGCCGCTGCAGCGAAAGTTTGTTCGCATGCAAAGTGTCCTTGCATCACTGAATCCAGTGTTCTGCTGTAATAGGCCAGTGGCTTATGGCCTAGCAATGATTTTTTCTGTGTCATCACGGCAGTCATTAAATTACCGTTGCAGTGTGAAAATAAGTAGAATTCCCTGTCATAATCTGGATTCGCGAGGACTGGTGCGTGTGCAATGAGATCTTGCAAGTTGAAATGCTGTCTCATCATTTCATTTGTCCATTTTATTGGGACATTATTTTATGCTTCCTTCAGCGCTTGTAGCAGTGGGTGTGTATGCCACGTAATCAAGTATCCATGCACGGCAGTAATTACAGATGCCGAGAAACTTTTGCATGTCCTTTACTGTTTTTGGTATTATCGTATGGCATATGGCTGCTGCCCTGTCGGGCAATATCCTCTTGCCATTTTTTGAAATTAGCTGTCCTAAGTAGAGCACTTCTGCTAGGCAATATTGCAGTTTTCCTTTGTCTACTGTGTACCCTTTCGTGGCTAAAAAGTTCAGCAATGTTATAGAATCGGCCCTGCACTGCTCTTCACTCTTGCTGCAGACAAGTAAATCGTCTACGTATTGTATTATTTTGCTTTCCACATCAATGTTTCCGAGATTTTAATCCTATTAAAAATGCTGGGGCTTTCACAATATCCCTGCGGTAATCTGCAATGTTCATATCTGTTCCCCCCTAGCGTGAACGCTGTGAGGTACTGAGAGCTTGGGTCAATTGGAATAGAGAAGAAAGCATTCTTCAGATCCACTACTGTGAAATGTGTGGCATCTTTAGGTTCGCTACACAATATTGATGCTGGATTAGGGACTAATGGGAATTCTTTAAGGATGACGTCATTAAGTGGGCATAAATCCTGGATCATCCTTCAAGCCCTGCCCTCTGCTTTGTTAATTGGAAAAATCACTTTGCTACATGGCGAATTGGATGGCACTATTATTCCTTGTTGTAATAGGGCGTTTATTGTTTCTTTTATTCCTTCCTCTGCTTCCCTGGAAAGTGGGTACTGTTTTACTCTGGGCAATATGGCTCCTGGTTTGAATTTTATTTTGATTGGTGTAACTTCGTGTAATAGCCCTACATCATGGGGGCCTGTGGTCCATATTTCCGGCAACACCTTTTCCATGTCATTCTCAAATATGGTGGGTAGCACGTTAACACTATCCATAAAAGGGTTGTGTATTTCCCTATGCTGGATCATGATATCACAGGGAATACTCTCCTCCATTATTATTTCCCCGTCACTCTCACTGTCAGTGAACAATTCTTCATCAGTTAGGTCGCGCAACATTATGTTTGGGTCTATGTATAGCACTGTTCTCCACTTTCACCCGTGTGTGTCCAGTCCTATCACTACGATACGTTTGTTCGAGACCTGCACCCCCTCTAAGTCGATAGACAAAATTGTTCCTGGTACAATGTCTGTATTTACAATTGGGCGGAAGACAAAATCTGAGGGTACCTTCCACTCTTTCCTTGTTATCTCTGGCACCCCTCGTACTAACTCCTTGATACCACGAATGAACATATCCATGTCAATGGGCACACCTCTTACCGCAACTTCGTTTGTCATTGTACTTATCATCAGCATCTTCCGTGCAGGCCACACTCCTGGGGTGGAACAAACTATCCCCCGTTCAGTAAAGGAAATCGTCATGTTTAATTTACTCAAAAGCTCTCTTCCTAGCAAATTTATTGGCACGTCTTCGTGGTACAGTAGAGGTGCGCGCACTGTTTTTCCCCCCACCGTTATGTCAAGATCTTTTGTGTAAGGAACTTTTAAAATAGCCCCAGAGAACCCTTGCATTTCCAAATTTCTTCCTTAGAGCGGGAACTGACCTTCCATAAGGCATGATTTTTCTTCTCCCGAATCTACCATAAAGATGAACTGTTTGTTGCCTATCTCTGCTCCCACTAGTGGTTCATCTTCTGCACGTAGGGTAGTGGATAGGACTGGACACGCAAGTGCTTTCTGTGGGCTGTCCTAATCTGCATACGTCTCCGTTCCTGGAACTGAGAAGACGTTATCTCCTACCGCTGCTGCACCGCGAAAAGGTGCAGGTGCGCAATTAGCGGATGTTGCAAAAATGTTATTGTTCGCATTTCCTATAGTATTTTGTCTTACCATATGCTGCTGCATACCCCTCTGCCGTGGCTGTTGTCGAGGCTGCTGCCTTTGTTGTATTTGGGGCTCATTATAACATTGCTCGTTCTGCCCACCACCTCCCATAGGTAACCCATAGGGACTGCCTGGTTGTGGGTGACCATACTGCTGTTCATTTCCCAATGGGGGGCTGCCCTTGGTAGTATCCCATAGGTCGCATTCTGCACTCTCTTGAATAATGTCCCCACCTCCCACAGTTCCAGCATGACCCTTGCGGTCCTACCCTCATCCCAGGCCCTCCAGATCCTCCGTTTCCCATTCCTCTGAATCCCCCTCTTGGTCCTCTGTACCCACCTCGTCCTCTTGCAGGCCTCCCTTGCCATTAGGGCCCTCCGTACTGCTCCTCTCCGTCCCACTGCTCCTGTCCATTTGCAGCCCAGTTGCGGCCATTCTGGCTGGTGCGTTTCCCCCTCCCTCTTCTCCTTTTCCGGTCCTGTCAGTTGATGTTGTTGCGTTGAGCGCTGTGACCTTCACTAATTTATTTTGTACTAACTTTGCTTCGTCTGCCAACCTTCAGTGTGCTATCTCCTTTTCTCTTTCTTTGATCCTCCTACAATGGTGCACAATTATGCTGTGACTCTCGGGCCAACCCTTGGCTTCTATCCCAGCTATTTTATCCAAGGCCTTCTGTACCTCCTTTGGAAGCCCTTTTTTGATTATGAAGTAGAACAATGCGGTAGATTGATCCCACGCCGTACCCGTTTCACTTCTCCACAAGTCTTGCACCCGGAGGATGAATTGCGCAGGCTCCTCCTCCTCTCCCATGGTGCACTGCATCACTAAATGCAAATCTGGAATATCTGGAAATGTTCTCCGCAATGCATCCCATACTTGTGCTCTACTGTTGTTAAACGGCGATCCGTCATGGCGGTGACAGCTCATCGTCACTCCCGGGAACCCTGCCTTCACCCACACGGTGTCTGCTTGATCACCAACAGCGGACACCAGCAAACTTTTCACATTTCCTATGGCCAATGGTACTCCCTCTGTGTCCTTTTCGAATGCATGTATCCATTTCTCTGTCCCACCCGAAAGTGGAGGGAGAAGTTTCAACAGGTTAACCTTGTCCATCTGTGCCCCTGGGATGTAGTGGGGCCTCCCTGCTCCTTTGTGTATTAGGGGCATTTGCAGCTTTGTTTTTTATCCTTTCTTACTTACCGTTCCCTTCCTTGTTTTACTTACCAGCATGTTTCCTACTTTTTGTCTTAACCTCCCCTGCCATCTTGGTGCAGCTCTTTCATCCTCTTCGTCGAATGGGAATGGCAATGGAGATCCCGTTGCTGCCACTCCCTCTTCATACTCATCTAAATCACTCCATACTTCCTCTACTTCCTCCTCTTGTTCCCTTCCTTCTTGGGCGTCCCCTCTCTGGCTATCCGGTGTTGCTGGCCGTATTATTTTCACGGGTTTGCCATTTAAATGGAATAGAAACTCACCTGATTGCCATTCTTGTTCTTGCCCTTTTGGTATTGGCGCTGACGGTGTTGGGGGGGGGGGGAGAGGGGGAGGTGGTGTGGATCCCCCTGCGCCACTTGGTGGTGTGAGGTCACCCAACGTTAATGGTGGTACTTCCCCTCCCCCTGGCAACATCTGGCCCCTGTCACACAAGGCCCGTATCCGTGTTATTTCCAATTGGGCACGCGCAAGCTGTCTGTCTAAATATCCTGTTAACCGCACCAAATTCACAGGTGGGCACTGGTTGGGCCGTACAGCCCTCCTCTTTCATACTGAGGCGGCACAGTGGCAGACCCTGTTGCGGGGGTCGTTGGTGCTGTGCATGTTGGTACATACAGGTGCTCACTATAACCCACTGCAGGCCTAGTCGTGCATTCTCCCCCAGTGGCCCCATCTCCTCCCTCCGGCACCTTCTTTTTTTCAACTATCGCGTCCTTACTTACCTCACCTGTAGGCGCTATTTCTTCGAACATTCGCCACAAATCTAGCACTTCCCTTCTCTTCTGTAATTGCTTTCCCCTGTACTTCGCGAGCAAGTGTGTTGATTCTAGATCCAATACTCTCTTGTCGAATGACCCTCCCTGGCCATATAGGCGTTACACTGTCTCCTTTTATTTCCACCACCCACTGATCGAGATACTTTTGTATTTTCTCACTATACAAAGGGAGATGCTGACAAATGTGCGCTAATGGGGGTGTTCCTCCCATGATAGCGTGTTTGTACTCTTATTTTTGGTCACTTCACTTTCTGTGGATGAATACACAATCAATCAGCCAACAATCTCTATTCTGCAACGTTTCTTATTCAACCTGTTTTAACCGTTGGCGTCAACAATATTTCAACAACCTTTTTACTTACACCACCTCGCTGGAACCATAAAGTGTTTTAAAAAGTATTCATTATTTGCCACTATTCAACATGTTTATCGTATCATTCACACATTTCATTACCAATTTTATTTCCTGGCCAACCTTAATTCTTTTTGATTCACAGACACATAGGCACTTACTTAACAGAACAACATGTCACACTGTTGCAAATGGACATAAAACACATAAACATATAACATGGACTACCTTCGCTTTGCTCCCCTTCTTAATTGTTTAAGCTTATACCCCCTTAAGCTTGCTTACTCATGCACTCCCCACTCTAAGCCCCCTCAGCTACCTCACCAAGAGTTCTGCTCACACGGAAAAAGAATAATCTAAATTACTACTCCGAACCTACTAAATATATGAGACTCCGACTATTTTCTCTTTATTGTCACTAATTTACCTGCACTTGACGAGACAATGCTACGCGGCACCGCTTTCTACCCCTTTCGGTCTAGGATCCCTTGTACCTCTTTTACCTCTTTTTTTCTTCACATAAATCTAATGGCCATATAAAAGATAGATAAGAAAAAGCCTCAGTAACATTCACATAGACCTTGACTTTGCCCTAACTTTTGTATTACCCACTCCGTTATCTGTTCCCCTTTCCTTACCCCTCTTTTTCTCCCTCCGAAATGTTCGCAACTGGTACTCACGTGTTCAGTCGGGTGGTCCGTGAGCCACTTATCACAGTCTATCCACAATCTGGTCCGCACCCCAACCAAGCCGTGGCCCGCCTCGGCGAGCAGTTTTTAGTTGGGTATTCGGTAAATGGGAACCCTTGGACCCTCTCATTGTGCGCACGGGCTGGTCGACCGCGGAGGCAGTGGTTTTGCTGGGGGGACATCCCGGATCTCGCCGCACGGCACTGTTTCTCGGGGCACCTGTCCCAAATCACGTTGCTGGTGGTCACCAAATGTAAAGGCCCATCCCCGTTTTAGCACATGCAATACACATAAATAGACACACCCCAACGGGGAATGAGACTAACAGAACAGGTTGCGAGAGTTTGTCTGTTTATCAAAAATTGGCATCCAGAGAACTCTGCTGCCTGAGAGCGCTCTGGCAAACAATACACTTACAATTGATTATAAGGGCAGAAAACGTCATAAATGATGTCAGGCAGGAATGTCACAAAGTTCAACGTGGTTGGACACAGCTCGTGTTGTATAGGCACATATAGGTGCTGCTCCTCTGTGGTTGGCTGTTGAGTTGGCGGGAGGGTGAACATCACAAGGTCCACCTGTCTGTGTCCAAGCGGGGGTGATGGCCAGGTCGCTGCGAGGCAGGGTGGCCGCTAACTAAGCTAACATAATACACTTCAGTAAAACATACACTACATAATAATCATTACAACTCCTTTGAGCAAATCATCATAAACCTATAAATTGTATTTGTGTAATCGCACCATTACTTATTGGGACTTAGGTTAAGGGTCTTGACCGGTGTGATAACCTTGATTGCGGGCGGGTCTGGACTTATCAAAGAAGATGAAGGGAGAAAGTTGACGTTTGTTAGTACAGGAGGCAATATACTGTGACAGAGGTCTGATTTTAGCTAGGGGCACGCTGGGGTGGTCTTCATGGCAGGGTCACATATCTGGTACATCAAGAGAATACCTTGCAGGGACACAGGGTTACACTGGCAGTAATTTTCCAACAGCGAGGCTGAGGGGGCACGGGCAGGTTTGTGGAGATGGATGAGCTACAAGGCCTGGCTCAGGCCGGTTCACACACGGGACAATGATCTCAGAGAAAGAGCAAGATGTTACATTTGTTTTTGTTGCAATTGCCTCCGGCTCGAGCGTGAGAATGGAGCTGCGAAAACTTTCAGACACAGTGAGAAAGGGTGGGGGACCTGTGCGCGGCGCTGCTAAGGGGAGAGAAGCTTTTTTGTATTATCGCAGTGAGGCCTAGTTAAAAAGATGGCGTCGAGGGTGCACAAAATGGATGCCACATGTCCCGCGCAACAGCCCCATCTACGCCAATGCCAGCATAAGGCTGATATTAACATAAGGGCGATGGAGGCGTCTCCCACCATTGGGAGGCACATGGTCCAAACTGTACTGAATGCATGGTGGGGGAGGCCTAAACGACCCCTTACTCCCACACAGAGGGATTGAAAGGGGAAGATCTGAGGAGATCAGAACATCCAGAGTGTGCCCTACAGAGTGAGTCGAGCCAGAGGGGAGAATAGAGAGAGAATTGTGGAGGTCATGAAAGAGTCCAGAGAAAGGACAGGAAGCATCCAAGTGGATGTTGAAGTCTCCAAAAAGGAGGAGTTGAGTGGTCGAGACCATGAGGGAAGAGGAGAGGTCCGCCCACTCAGAGAGGAAGGAGGAGATCTGACCAGGTGGCCGACAGATAGTAGCCACAGTAAGGGAATGGCTACGAGAGAGAGCCTGCAGACAAGGCATTCGAAAGAAGAGTAGGCCGGCGTAGGAATGACAGAGGGAGGACTCCATTCGGGGAAGATCAGGGCTACACCCCCTCTGGAAAGGTTGGACCTGGGCGCGGAGAGGCTCTTGTAGCCGTCAGAGAGGAGAGTATCAAAGCTTGTGACAGAGCTGGCCATGGACCATGTCTCAGTGAGACAAAGGATATCGAGGTCAAGTTCCTCAAGAAGGCGGCAGATGTCGGAGGAGTGTTATGACAGCTGAGCGAGAGTTTAGAGTGGCAATATGGACAAGGATACCATCCTTGAAAGACTTCCGGGGAGGGGTACAAATCAGAGATACGCCCAGCCGAGCTGTAGAAGAAGTCCGAGGGGGGGGGCAGAAAAGGAAGGAGGAGGGGCAAGGTGGCCATGGCGGAGGCGAGGAAGCCGTGGAGGGGGGAGAGGGGACAGCAGGAGAAGAAAGGAAATTGATGAGGCACAGGAAGCGTCTATTGAAGAGGAGAAGGTTGGCCTGAGGGCCTTGGACCAAGATGGTACCATTCACATAAACATTAATGATGACCTTAGAGGAATGGAAGGAGGCCAGGAGGGCCTCCCACCAGGCGCCACCATTAATGGGAGAGGAAGAAAGGCCATGGTTCCTGAGATATGGGATTCAATTCTAGCAGAGAGAAATACTTACGGAAGTCATAGTAGTGCTGCCAGAATTTGCTTATGTTATGTGTTTTTAACCAAGAAAAGAGCCTCTGCCAGTTGGCACCTCTAGTGGAAAGCTTGTGCTGTTTTAACCTGTTTCCACGTCACCTTTGTAAGTGCTTTTTGATGTTCAATTCGGCATTCGCTCTGACTGCAGCACACTCGCTCTGATACAATCTTTTTCTATCGGCTATAACGTAGTCAAACGGAGCGGAGTTATTAGTGATATTATTTTTTCTAAAATCTCCATTTCTTATTTTGCAAGGGTTGCGTTTTGGCAGTAACCATTGTTTCCAAATCCCAATCGGTTGTGGCAAAAGCAGCTGTCAATCTAGGTAGATCTTGAGGTAATATCCCGTTTATGAAGTTAATGTTATCAGATGACCATTGCAAACGATTACCAGAGTAATTTGTCTTACCCATAGCGGGAGGGCGCTTTTCAATGTCTTGTTCCAGCCAAGGGCCCCATGGTCACTCAACCTATTTTGGGTAATGGTGATGTGACTACAGCACATGCTCAAGATTGGACTAATCGTCACATAGTCGATATGTGATTTGATAATGCCATTCGACCACATGAAATGAGGCTTGGGATCCATAGTGGGGGAAACATTTAGGTATTTTAAGTCGTAGAAATCCATTCTCTTTAGCCAAGAATTGGGTCCCCAGGGTGCAGACGTGGCTGCCAAATGCAGAACCCTTTTATTAAAATCGCCTATCAGGACTTGGCCAATGGGTGACCTCTCAAGCCAATAGGAAATAGAATTAATCAGGGTAGTCTGAATAGATCTTCTATGGGAGCCACATGGGGGATCATAGATATTAATGATTAGCATTTCATCACATTTTACAGACGGGGGTTGCAGAACACCCATCAACACGTATGAGGATTTTGATTGATTTGGGAATAGTGTTGAATTTAAATTTAAAAAAGAGGATGGCGAGGCGCGCACTCCAGTTCCCAGTCAAATTATACCTGATAAAAAATAACTGGGTTAAATCCCAAAAACAACTTGGTTAGTATTAACAGGGTTGAATCCCAAAACAAAGAAAAAGTATTAACAGGGTTGGATCCCTTCTGCTGTTCTGTTGCTCTGTTTTTGTTCTCCTCCTAGCACTTTCCTGTCACAGCCCTGTGAATATTTTTGCAACAAAATTGCAAATTGCGGTACCGTAATTACCTCGAAAGTCCCTTTGCGGGTTCCTTCCTTAACGGCTGGTAAAACCAGCCGTTAAGGTGGGGACCCGCAAAGGGACCTCGTAATTAGGCGGTAAGGGGTTAACGGCGCCGCCACCTTTTACGGCGCCGTTAACCCCTTGCTGCCTGGGTCGTAATGAGGCCCAAAGTTCCAGCACTTTTCTCTGTCAGGTACACTGCTTATCTTTTGACACTTCTTATCGGAAAGTCTTTTCAGCTCTGGTTACCAGGAGAATGACTCCCTTCTCTTGGTATCTGGATTTTACAGTTAAGCACAACCACAGGGAATGTCTCCCTTCACCTGGTCTCGCTTTCACTTGGTTGCTCAATTCAACATCACTTGGGAGAATGACTCCCTTCCCCTGACCTCCCATTCACTTTGCTTTCACAGTTCAACACTTTCAGTCTTTCACTTTGAGAGTCCCAGACCCAGGCTTCCCCGTCTCCAGACTTGGCCAGACGTAGTTCACTCCCCTGCCAAGTACTGCCATGAGGAAGAGGATTTGTACTCTTCTTCTCTTGTGGGTGTGGATCCCAGATCCGTATTTCTCGGCTGCTTTTATTTGGCAGACCGGGTTCACTCTCCTTCCAGGTACTGCCACAAAGAAGATGACTTGTAAGGATCTTTTGGGGTTGTGGGTCCCAGACACGTATTTCTCTTCTTTGTATTTGGGTACTTGGTACTTGGAGCTCTTTTCTCCCAAGTACTGTCATGCAGAAGATGACTGGTAGAGTTCTCTTGTTCCTGGGTCCTCGACCCTTCTCTGGTGCTCACTGGCTTTAGTGGACCACCAGCCAGAGGAAGATTCCCTCCAGTCTTCACAATCCTCTCGGCAGAGTCCCAGACCCTGTGTGCCCCCTCTCGGGTCCATGTGTGTAACTCTCACACCACCTAGTTGGGTTCCAGGTCCTTCTTGGCCTCTTCCTATGCCTCATGACCCTTGCAGCATATGATTAGGCCCCCCAATCCTCCTTATGTCCCAGCCGGATCGACCGTCACTCCTGTTACCTTGCGCACGGTGGTGGCTCTTCCTAGCACTGCAGTTGGCAGTCGGTTCCTCCTCCGCAGTCCATCTCCTTACAGAGCCTTTATTTCTTCCTGGCCTCAGGGTGAAAGGACCAACTGACGTCCGGTCCTGGAGAGCGGCCTTCTGCAACTCGCTGGTTTCTTCTGCTTTCCGGTCTCCGCCGTCTCTCTGCTCTCGCGCCTCACAGATTCCATGCCTGCTGGTGCTCGGGGCCTGGCTTGACAGCTCGTTTGACAAAATGGTAAGTCCTTGTTTCATTTTTATCGCAAGCGGGCATAGAAGACTAGACTGTTCATTCACGTTTTCACCATTACTTGTCCTTGTTCCGCACCTCCTCCTCGTCCCAGTACTTGTTAAATAGGCCTCCCTAAGGTAGTCCCTGTTCTTCCTCATCTCAGTAGTTACTAAGTTTTTGGACTTACAGACATACAATGAAGTATGGGATATAGAGTAGGGTTCTATGGCATAGAAAGGTGTATAGAGTTTGTGTGGAGGGTTGTCATACCGAGGTCTCCTGAGATGTTCTCCTTTGTCCCCAGAGGGGAGGCCTCGTCTCATGATATCCTCCCACTGAGTAGCACCTCCAAGAGGACTACTGGGTAGCAGCCGGTCAGAGGAGGGCTGATAGATCACCCTCCCTTTGGGAAGGCCTGAGACCTTAAAGGAAGCTGTAATGGGACCCAGCATCAGAGAAGTTAGGGGTCAATTGTCCCCACTGGGTCCCTGAGCCACTTGCTCAGAAGTCTTGAACTAACCACATAGACCGACCCCTGAGAAGCGCACACCTTATGGGAGAGGAGAAATCAGGCTCTTTCCCAAAGCACAGTATTTTTTTTATCCCGCTGAAGATGGGAACACTGTAGCCTGTAGTCCCGCAGAACCAGCATCACCTGCAGTCTCGGCTTTCCTTGTGCCGCTTCAGAATTGCACCCAATTGCACCAAGGAAAAGAGAGTGGCCATAAGCAGGGTGGGAGACAGTCAGCCGTCCATCAATCCTGCAGGAATTCCAGTCTCGACATCAAAGTAGTCCATCACAGGGGTAGGGTTGATCAAGACAACAAGAGAGAGGACCGCCTAAGAGAAGGGGCCAGCCAGCCAGCCCGAAGTTCCACATCAGAACTGGAAACCATCCTTGGGGATAAGGCCAACCAACCCGCCCTACACTGGCTACCTGAAGAGACACACTGGAGTTCCTTTAAACTAGATAGAGAGTGGAAGGCAGGGTCAGGTTATGTCAGACTGTAGAGGCCCATGGAAGGGGGAAGTACAAGCCAATGCTAAGTCCCATATCCAAGATATAAACCATCCGATTGGGTGGAGCTCTACAGCCAACCACCATTGCAGTTTACAAACCTGAATGCCCTTTTACCAGAGAGTGGCTGGAAAGCTGGAACACCGCTTTATAAAAGCCAACAATCTCAGTCTGCCAGTGTGGGAGTTTGGAGAGAGCAGAAGGAAGCTGTAGAACGGAGAGAAGAGAGAAACCAATATGGAACTAGGTAGAGGTTGTGTCCAAAAGCCTAGAACACTAGGGAAGATTATGTGATGATTCAGAGGGGATTATCCCAAGACTCCTGAACAGAGACCCTTCTCATGTGGCCAGGGAAAGGCAGACACTTCCTGATCCTGACCCTGAGGCTGGTGTTCTGCAGGAGGATCACATGAGGGGGGACTTGGGTCAGGAAAATTGGGAAGCCCCCATAAGTAACGTCCTTAGAGATCCTACAGTTTTAATGACGTACTCTAAAATTGAGACCATTTGATATAAAAAGAAAGCAGAACACTGAGGAGTTCAAGTCCCACAATGCCAAAAGTACTGGGCCGAGGAAGAAGGACTTGGAGGCACAAAACTGGACTGTGCAGTTAAATGATCCTAATGACACGCTCCTGAGTGGGACTTTGAGGTATTTAAGGCCCCTTCAGGTGCAGGCCATGAGAACTCGTGGATGGATGGAACATCAGTAGGAGTTGTGAGCAGAAGTTGCAGCAGCAGAGAACTGAAGACGCCAGAGCTGCTGCTGTTGTGGAAGCAGAGTTCGGTCATAAGAGGGCCTTCACAGTGGAAACTCTGAACTGCAGAGGTTACACAGCGATACACTAACAAGCCATGCCTTAACCGAGAGTGAGAGAGAGACACTCTCTACACTGCATGTCTGGTTCTGGTGGCTGGCGAGCACTGTAGTGCAGAAGGAGCAAGACTCCTTTCCCAAGGGGTGTGGCCGCAGGAATGTGTCCAAAGCTGGCAGAGATTCACAAAAGAAGGACGGGCAGCGGCTGAACGGATGCGTGGGACAAGACCAACGAGTTTCCCTGCATTAGAAAACTGTGTGAAACCAAAGGGTGTCTCACCCGCTAGTCCTCAGGGACTTGTCAGCCAGGTGGCCAGGATACGGCTATCACTTTTGGATCCAGTTCCTGGCGGTAGACCAGGGTATGAGGATCATCTGGGTGAGGGGACTTTGTGGAGTGGGGGTGAGGCAGCTGATGGTGAGACGCTGCATTCCCCCCTTTTTTGTACACCTAAGACATCCTCTTTTTTAAGACTCTCTGGTGTCCCAACTCCCCGCCCCCCCTTTCTGCACAAGCACTGGGCCGAGAAAGAGGGCAACTGCTGAGAGTGACAAGACTAACTCTTATGCATCGCACTGGACATGTCCCACTAATTGGGTCAGGCAAAGTCAGGCACTTGACTTTAAGTGTATACACCTGATACCAATTAGCTCTTCGCATACGGATAAAAGGTGTGACATCGAGACACACTCTGAGCAAGGAGGAACGCAAGTAAGAGCAGAACTTCCAGGGCAAAGGCGAACCTACTGGAGCAGAGCGACGGGCCAAGTGATGAGAGCAGTGGGTCAGGAACCCCAGGAGTTCCCTACCGGAGGTCGTTGCCTCCAAAAGGCTGTGAAAGACATGCAGAGAAGGTCCTGTCCCAAAGCAGAAGGCTGCATTGTGTTTCAAGGACGCCAGCGCCCCTCCCAGCTTAACGGCAGAGTTGGGGAGGTGAGGCCAAGCCTGTGGTACTAACCTTGACTCATGAATTGGAAAACTGTAAAGACAAGAAAGAAACGCACACAGCCGGTGAGTTATCAAGCGACCTGAGAGACTGGTGTGTGTAAAGGAAAGATTGAAGTGCAACATTATATCGCAAGTGAAGGCTGCACGCATGTAGCTGAGATGCGAAGAAAGGCAGACCTGTGGATGAACTTTGAAGCAAGGACAGTTGTGAAACCAGTGATACAGAGTAACGGAGTGATCCGGCGAAAAGGAAGTAGCCCACTTGAAAGTCTCAGTGAAAGGTCAATTGTTTGTAGCGATAAAGTGAATGAACTGTAAACATGAAGTGATCAAAATTAACCCTGAGGGAAGGAGAGAATAAAAGCTGAATGTTGAACTTTGAGTCAAAGTGGTCCTGCAGAGGTGCGTAGAGAAAGCCACGCACATTCGAATGTCTTTGACATCGAAAACGGTCTGAGCCCGACTGAGGGAGACACAAAGTGTAATAAACTTGGGTAAGGGAGCCCCCTGCAAGTATTGTTGAACTTCTGTTGTGAAAAGTCTGTACTCTCTCCTTCCCTCAGGGTTAATTTTGATCACTTCATGTGACAGAGGGGGACCAAAGTGAACTTTAGTTTTGAAGAGGTCTGAGCCCGATAGAAGGGGACTGGTGTGAATTTTGTGTTTAACATTGTTTGGAAGACTGGAAAGATCAACTTTAATGTGGAAGGCCAGGTGGGCCTCGATCCACGTTTCGGAACTGTTTTTGAGCTGAAAACCTGTGCCAGAGTTTGTCATTCTGCCTACGGATTCTGCCTTACTCCGTGCTGTCTAACGTGGGGAGGAGAGCTGGTTCAGCCACATTTATTGTTTACATTTGAACACTGATTTTCCTTTACATACTCATCTCCTTTATAAAATGTGTGCACAAGAAGTAGGGTAGGCATCAGGTTTTGTTAGCATAGGCCATTTTGATTTAACATATACTGACTAGGGCTGGTTTATTTATTGTTTGGTTGTCGAGACTACTCCCCTCCTAGTTATAGGGCAAAGTAGGAGTTTTTCCAAACTCAGAAACTTTAATAAAGGTTTTATAAACTGCACCTTTTGTGTCAGTGTCATATTTGTGATACCATGCCTCCCCTACACAACCTTGTAACGCTCAGTAGTCGAAGGCTGTCCACTAATAAACATTTCAAATGCCAAACTAATGAAAGAAGGTTACGTGGGCAAGACACTCACTTTAAAGGAAGGCAAGGCCACAATCATCATTGCCAAAACGAAGAAGGAGCTGTATTGCAACAAAATAACATGCTGCATTACCAAAGCAAAAAAAGGGCAACATTGAAGACTAATAACAACCATTGCCAAAGTAAAGAGGGGTGTGAAGGGCCAGTAATGCGATGCAGACAACTGTTTGAGGATTTCTCAAAATATGCCATTTTTATTATAAAAGAAAATACATCATCAACATGTCTCACTGTCCCTACTGTGCTGAGGAATTCCCTGCCTAACTTAAAGCTAAAGGAATACGCTCTAACACAGGATAACTGGCCCTCACGCTGAACAACAAATACATAAAGAAAACATACAGCAATACAACAAGACATAACCAACATTTATATTTCCTAAATTACCTTCTAATGTCCTGGGAGATTTCCCTTCCCCAGGATTCAAATTCATTGTGGCAAATTTTCTATCAAAGAAAGAAAATGTCTTAACTCAGTTCTTGAAGTTTCAAAGTCAAAGAAAAAGTTAATCAACAAAAGTTCCACTGGCAACAAAAGTCCTCTTTTGGATGAAGTTATCAACTTTCTACTTCTAGCAAAATAGCCCCACTGGTAATCCTGGCCATGATGCTTTGTCACTCCCACAAGAAGATTTGCCACAGTTCAAAAGAAAATACAATATCCACACTGTCAATGAAACACAATTCTTGGTTAACAGTGAGGATTCCTTGAAATATAGTTTCAACATTCCAAAATTCCAAAATGGTATATTTGCCAGGATGACTTCTTAATACTGCTGCTTCTACTTTAACAACTATATTTCTACTTGTGTCACCATGAGAACAGTCACCTTTGTGCCACAGTAGTTCACCTTGGTTTCAACAACTGCAGTGTAGCATCTACTGACAACCGATATACCTCTTTAGTTTAAATTCTTTAAACTACTGCCACAGCTTCAATGACTTTTAGACGAGATAGATTTTTAAAGCACTTCAACCTGCTCAGGTCAGCGAGGCTCTCTTCCTCTCAATAGTTTTCTTCAAGGAAGCAGCGTCTTTGCCTCTCTTGTTTCTCTGCCACAATACCGACTCGGGTTTGCCTTTAAAACTCACTTCTCTCTGGCTTCCACAGCCCTGGGCATTACAGGTAGTCTGCTCAAAATAGTCTTTACAAGCAGCTAATTCCCCTTTCCCAACTTTACCTGAACCTTTCTCCTAGCTTTTAGCCCTACAATTACCCAGAAGCCTTGGTGCCATTCTTTTAGCTTCAGGTAATACTTGCGAACTGTTGGTGTAGGACAATTAACTGTTTGTAACTTCACAGTATTGCTTTTTAACTCTGAGAAAGGTTGGTTTCACTGTTAGAATGTGGTGTCTCTTGGCTTGGGCAATGCTTGTTCTCTTCAACAGTTTACACTCTTTAATGGCTTGTGAATGAAAGGTATGTCACATCTATACAAAGTATAAGGTTCAGTCTTTCGGTAGAAACTACAATTAGGCACATGCGACCACTCTTTGATGTAGTGTTCAAGCTTTAGAGATAGATATGTAATTGTATTCCTGTAGAAGAAAAGGATAGAATCACAATAAGGCACACGCGACCATCTTTTATGTAGTTTTCCCACGGCCGAGATTGTAACTCTTGTGTTGTCAAAGTTAAATGTTCGCAAATGGTTTTACCATTGTTCCCTCTCCTTAATTAGGGACAAGCGAACACTCTTTCGAACAGTAATAGTCTTTGAATAGTAGAACAATGGGTTATGGTAACTTTAGCGTCTTAGGTGAGTCAGAAGCTCTTCGCTTTATACACGTGTGTTACAATTCCATTGTTCAGAGGATTTCCGGTTATAGGAGAAAGGATTGAATACAAAGGATCGAAATGCAATAGTTTAGAGTCAAAAGGACCGGGAAAAAAAGGTTGTTTCTTTTATTTTTTATTTTATTTATTTTTTATTTTGGGGGAGGGGCGGTCCCTACCCAAACCCTCGTTTTTGGTGTAAAAACCACTTTTTTTTCTATACGGAAACCAAAAAAAATATATACATTTAAAAAAAGGCATTCAACCTTTTTTTTCAGTCCCTTTGACTCGATCCTGTTGTATTCGATCCTTTTGTTTTAGATCCTTTGACTGGACACCGGATTTCCAATTCAACAAACAATATTTCTACTCGCTTAAAGTCTTTAGTGAGTGGCCTAAGGAGTTGGTTACTGTTACCGGAAACTTGTGCAATGTTTTAGAAAGTCGTGCTTCACTCACCGACTTCTGAAACACTTGCTCGCCGGGTCGAACTGCTTTCCCGACTTCCAATACAACTTCTACTGCTTCTGGCTCACTGGTGACCTACAACTTTCGCTTGAATAGGTGTCTCTGGTCTGGCCATACGTGTTGGGAGTTCCTCTTTCTCCCGAGATCATCAGCTTGACAATTGCTTCTTGCCTCAGTCTCCTGTACGCCAGCCGCTCATCAAACATGGCAGTCCGGTTCACATGTGGAAAACGATCTCTCCTGCATGTGTTCTGCTGCGCAACCTCTGCACTTCAGAGTTTTGGGGAAAATGACTCTCAAAACCCGCAGGTGAAATCTGCTGTCTCCACATTCCAGTGTCCCTCTTAATCTCCCACTTCTGCTTGGTTGCCAGCCTGTTGCTTTCTTTGTCCTTCCAGTGCTACAGCCTGCACTCAAGCTAATGTTCCAGCTCCTTCCACTCCTCCCTCTTGCCCACACCTGAGGGGTCCTTTATTGCCTCCCAGGTTCCTTCAGGTGTGGGATGTTAGGCCCAATTGCCTGACTACTACAATGGCTGTTAGGCTTGATTGCCTGACTGTTACAACTGCATGCCCCCCTCAGCCCTCTTCCTCATCCCAGTACTTCTGGAATTCTGGCACTTGTAGTTCCCTTCAACAGTTACATTTTGTAACATTTAAGTTATTTAATTCCCTTAAAGTTATTAAGAGGTGAGCTATGAGAATTAGCTGTTATAGAGGGAGGTGCTTTACTGAAGACAGCATTTCCATATTCCTTTACATTTTACCCTTGGGTTGGGGAAAGTGTTTAGTTTGGGATACCCCAAACGATCTTTCTTTTGGTTAAGTTTGCTCAGATTTTACAACCGTAGGGGCAACAACCCTAGATCTAATATGAGGTTTAGGGATATTAATATGACAATAAGCCATTACCACTTTAGGTACCTTGGGAAGATTCTGCCATTTTTCCTCTCTTGCCCTATCGGTCTTGTTGAGGAGGACTCCCACACCCACCCTATACCTGGATACGATTCAGGCTACATTAGTTATAAACCCCCAACCAAGGGGGATCTTGTTGGATCAGAGCCCACCACAGGCTCTTCTTAAATGTCTAGGTCGCACGCTTTTCTTTAGCAGTAGTGGACTTCCAGCTACCACATGGTTGTAGCCCGGCCACCCAAGAGGCTATTCTCTGGACCACTGGCTCTTGCTAGCCTCTGGGTCAAGGCATGAGGCAGGGTTCTTGCACTATTCTCTCTCCTTTACTAATTAATCTATCCGGTCTGTGCCCCAGCCCCATAGCCTGAGGACTCCAGTAGCCTACCTCCCGTAATGGGGTCAGGCCCAAGTATCATGGTGGCTCCTCGGTCCAACTGGCAATGTCTCCAGTAGCTGCATTTGCTACCTTAGGTTTTGTTCACGCAACAAGCATATGCCACTTTTCGTTTGCATTTGTTTTTCCTCAAGCTCCAGGCCATGGTCTACTGCCTGGTGTAGTGTACACGGGTTAATTGTGATTGACACAAAGTTCTGCTACAAAAGCAGCTATATGGATTGAGCCATATGGAACGAGCTTGGACAAGCGCCCGGTTCTGAGTTTACACATTACTCACAATACCTGGGGTTGGTTTTCTTTCATTTTCTTCTCTGTAACACCTCCCACTTCAAGTTAAACTAGGGGACATTTGTCCTCCATTCTCATGAAATATATACCCTGTTAGGACCTGAAAAGCCATATTGTGTAGTAGGAAGCTGCAGGAGAAACCTGGGAGTTTTGGTTGATCCCCCATACACCATACCAAGAGGTTGCATCACATAACTGGAGTCTTCCAGAGTTCCCTGAGTGTTCTCCATGGTCACCCCAAAGGTGAAAGTCACACGTTCCTTGCAGAAAGATCCAATCTAACTCATTTAAATCAATCACATCAACCATCACCTGTGAAGCACCACAAGGGTCAAGCCCATCTCCCTTGCTCTTCAAAATCTCCACGGATGAGGCTCATGAAGGAATATGCTCTCGGAACACACCAGCAGGTACACCTTGGTGGATTCCCACTGGGTCTTTCTGAAATACACAGCAAGAGTGATCCTGCCCTGTTGTCTCTTCTCCCACTAAGCTGCAAAATCAGCCTGTTCTCTTGTAGTCAGGTAAACAAACATACAGGGGTGGCATAAGACTACAACAGAAATGTCAGATTGGGTCCAAGAGGGGATGGGGGTGCAGAACCTGAACGTTCAGAGCAACAGAAGGTTCAAGTAGGTTTCCATCAGTACTAGCAGGTCTCCTGTTCCCTCCAAGTGGCGGTAAAACCAATTCTCTATCTGGCAGAGTCTTTCCAAGCAAACAAACCTGTCTTTCACCCTCCCAGCACCTGACACTGGCCTTCTCCCAGGCATATCATTCACGACCCGCAGCACTGGGTTATGGGGGCATCTCCACTTTCTGCTGGCCTTTCGTAGGTAGTCTGCTTTCCTTCTTCATCAGGTTCCCGCTGGTTGTTCTGCCTGCTTGACCACAATAGAGGTGTCTGAGTCACATGTAAGGGAAAGAAAGGGTTGGGTCGAGATTGCAGCAATTCCAAAAATCCAGAATATGGACCAGGCTGAGTGTGGAATAAGGCAGTGTAAGAGGGTGGCCAACTATTCTGCAAGCTACTCCTCCTGTGGTGATGTTAACTGGTATGCCCACTTCCCTGCCTTCTGTCCTAGTTGCCTCTATCTCCTGAAGACAACCTCAAGCTCAGTACCCCCCCCCCCCCCTTCAAGGATTTCTCCTCCCTCATCCCCTCTTTCTCAAACTTCTTAGTCCACTACTCCAGGATACACTCTTGAATCCAAAGGTCCATTAACTTTCTAGCCCAGCATCTTCACCTCTTTGGGCACTTCTCTCACTGCCTGCATCTTCACCTCTTTGGGCTCTGCTCTCACTGTCTGCATCTTCACCTCTTTGGGCTCTGCTCTCACTGCCTGCATCTTCACCTCTTTGGGCTCTGCTCTCACTGCCTGCGTCTTCACCTCTTTGGGCTCTGCTCTCACTGCCTGCGTCTTCACCTCTTTGGGCTCTGCTCTCACGGGCTCTGCTCTCACTGCCTGCATCTTCACCTCTTTGGGCACTCCTCTCACTGCCTGCGTCTTCACCTCTTTGGGCCCTGCTCTCACTGCCTGCATCTTCACCTCTTTGGGCACTCCTCTCACTGCCTGCATGTTCACCTCTTTGGGCTCTGCTCTCACTGCCTGCGTCTTCACTCTTTGGGCTCTGCTCTCACTGCATTCGTCTTCACCTCTTTGGGCTCTGCTCTCACTGCCTGCGTCTTCACTTCTTTGGGCTCTGCTCTCACGGCCTGCATCTTCACCTCTTTGGGCTCTGCTCTCACTGCCTGCGTCTTCACCTCTTTGGGCTCTGCTCTCACTGCCTGCGTCTTCACCTCTTTGGGCTCTGTTCTCACTGCCTGTGTCTTCACCTCTTTGGGCTCTGCTCTCACTGCCTGCGTCTTCGGGCTCTGCTCTCACTGCCTGCGTCTTCACCTCTTTGGGCTCTGCTCTCACTGCCTGCGTCTTCACCTCTTTGGGCTCTGCTCTCACTGCCTGCGTCTTCACCTTTTTGGGCTCTGCTCTCACTGCCTGAGTCTTCACGCCTTTGGGCACTCCTCTCACTGCCTGCATCTTCACGCCTCTGGGCACTCCTCTCACTGTCTGCGTCTTCACCTCTTTGGGCTCTGCTCTCACTGTCTGCGTCTTCACCTCTTTGGGCTGTGCTCTCACTGCCTGCGTCTTCACCTCTTTGGGCTCTGCTCTCACTGCCTGCGTCTTCACCTCTTTGGGCTCTGCTCTCACTGCCTGAGTCTTCACGCCTTTGGGCACTCCTCTCACTGCCTGCATCTTCACGCCTCTGGGCACAACTCTCACTGTCTGCGTCTTCCCCTCTTTGGGCTCTGCTCTCACTGTCTGCGTCTTCACCTCTTTGGGCTCTCCTCTCACTGCCTGCGTCTTCACGCCTTTGGGCTCTGCTCTCACTGCCTGCGTCTTCACGCCTTTGGGCACTCCTCTGACTGCGTCTTCACGCCTTTGGGCTCTGCTCTCACTGCCTGCGTCTTCACCTCTTTGGGCTCTGCTCTCACTGCCTGCATCTTCACCTCTTTGGGCACTCCTCTCACTGCCTGCGTCATTACCTTTTGTGTCACTGCTCTCACTGCCTGCGTCGTCACCACTTTCGGTACTAATCTCACTGTTGTTGCCTTCATCTGCCCTTTGGGCACACTGCTCTACTGGCTGCTTCTTTACCTCTCATGGCACAGCTCTCACTGGCCTTGATTTCGACACCACTTTTTGCACTTCTCTTCCTGCCCTTTCCTTCTTCACCTCTTTGGGCACTTCTCTCACTGTCCTCACCTTCATTGCTTCTCTGAGCCCCACTCTCTATTCAACTGTCGCATTTATGGTCTTCAACCTGCTAGACACATTTTTCACCTTGGCTTCCCTTGCTAGACCCTTGGTCTCTTGGACCAATACCTCAGGCTCCTACTCCATTCCTTATTCTGAGCTCTAGGGCTCCTGTTCCAGCCGGACTGCTGAGCTCTTGCCAAGGACAAGGGGCCTCATTACGAGTCCGGCGGTAACCGCGGCGGTAAAACCGCCTGGTTACCGCCGGACTCGTATTACCATTCCGCCTCCGTGATTCCCGGAATTACTGGGGCATTACAACCCCGGTTTTCCGGGAATCACGGAGACGGAATGGTGTAAATCCCCATTCCCATTGAGTCCTATCGGACTCAATGGGAATCGGGATCATGGAAACACCGGCAGCATCTCGTAATGCTGCCGGTGTTTCCTCGTCCGCCTGCATGCGGGAGGTGTTAAACCCGCCAGGTCAGACCTGGCGGGAACATCACCTCCCGCCTGCAGGGGTCGGGATCAGGCGGTCCGGAAACAACGGTGGCGGCGGGTTTACCGCCACCGTTATTTCCGGACCGCCAGGGTCGTAATGAGGCCCAAGGTCTCTTCTCTAGTGTTCCAGTCTTTTGGAGGACCACTCTACCCAGTTCCAAATTGGTTTCTCGATTCTCTCTGTTCTCCAGCTCACAGCTCCCCTCTGCTCTCTCCAAACTCCACCACTGGCAGACTGAGCTTGTTGGCTTTTATAAAGTGGTGTTCCAGCTTTCCAGCCACTCTCTAGTAAAAGGGGTTTCAGGTTTGTAAACTGCAATGGTGGTTGGCTGTAGAGCACCACCCTAGTGTGTGGCCTATAGCCTGGATATGGGACTTGGGATTGGTTCATACTCCCCCCATTGGATTGGCCTCCTCTGTCTGGCATAACCCGACCCTGCCCTCCAGTCTCTATCTAGTTTAAGGGAAATCCAGTGTATTTCTTAAGGCAGCTGGTGTGGGGAGTGGCTGGTTGGCTTTATCCCTGAGGATGGTTTCCAGTTCTGATGTGGAACTTCGGGCTGGCTGGTCCCTTCTCTTGGGCAGTCCTCTCTCTTGTTGTCTTGTCCAATCCTGCCCCTGTGATGGACTCCCTTCGTCTATCGTTTCCGGCATGATACTGGGAGTCCAGCGCGATTGATGGATGGATGTCTGACTGTCAGGTCTCCCATACTGATTATGGTCACTCTCTTTTACTTTGTGCATTTGGGTGTGATTCTGCATCGGCACAAGGAGAGCCGAGCCTGCAGGTGATGCAGGTTTCGTGGGACCACAGTTCCTCGCTTTCCTTAAAGGGGCAGCAGCTACAGAGTTCCCCGTTTCAGTGGGATGAAACATTTGGTGCTTTTGGGAAGAGCCTGATTTCTCTTTTCCCATAAGGTCTGTGCTTAAAGGGTATGAGAGTTGGAGACAGTGAATGAGGCAAAGGCCCTATGCGAATCAAGTCGAAGTGAATGAGAATATTTGTTTTGTATCCAATAATCTGAGTAGGCAAGTGCCTACTGTGATGAATGTACCGAAAACATCACTAAAACCCTGTTATGCGCCTTCTCTCATCTGGCCAGGGGAAGGCAGCCGCTACCAGATCCTGACCCTGGGGGTGGTATTATGAAGGAGGACCACGTGGATGGAGACTCCTATCAGGAGGAAGGGGTACCGCCATTAACTCATGATTCCTCTATTGTCCCTGGAACATTGAGGGCCTATAGTAAAGTAGAACCAAACAATGTAACTGCTATTCACATACCATCTCCAAGCTCGGATTACATTCAGTTCACAAAGCAATCAAAACTAAATGAATGTAAAAGAACCAAAACCACTGTGGACTTCAGGATCCATAATGCATGTGGTAGTGGGACAAGGAAAAGGAACCAATAGTTAATAAAGATCAGCGGTAAAATTGAAACTAATGCACTGCCATGTACCTCTATAAATTGTAGTTGTAGGAGTTTTTTTCCTGGCAGGCGAGTAAGGGGATCAGTTGTAGTTAGTCCTGGCAGGTGAGTATACCAGGAAAGAAACATTGATTTTGAAGAAGTGCGGTTGTGCCAAAAAGGTTTTCTGGAAAGAAACTGTTAACTGTATCATCCTGACAAACTGTTGCTTAACAAAAGACAGTTGCTGTGCTATCCTGACAAAGGTATTCCATTGGAAGAATATTGTGGTATCTTTATGTCTGCTTTATATTCTGGGCAGAACACTTTGTGGAGCAAACAGTTGCTTTGAGTTGGAACAAGTGTTTTGTGAAAGGGACATTTACTTTGCCAAGCTGAAGGACATATTGAATGCGAAAGACATGTTGTGTTGAACTGAATAGAACCTTGTTGAATTGAACTCTTTGCAAAATACCTCCTGAATTGATGCAGAGGAAGGGAACCAAACTATGGTCACAAGGAGTACTTTGGGGGAATTATAATTTGATCTTTTGCATTGTATTGTTAATTGAAATCAGATACATTTACCTTGTACACTTTGGTTATATGCATTAGTGTGAGGGTCAGATAGATTTGGACACTGGGTCATCTTTCTTCAGTTTTTTGTTACCCAATGGTATTGTCCTTTTGCGCCAACTGACGGTAGATTAGATTGTTTAAAAAATAACAATTGTTCCAAAAGACAGTCATTTATTTCTCAATTTCTTTATTCTGTCTGGTTTTTTAGGTTCCAGATTTGTCCGATTTTCCAATTAGTGATATAATATTTTTATTCCACATTCATTTATCTCTCAACACGTGTTTCACCACATTCACACAGTGGCTCCTCAAGAGAGATTCTAGAACAATAAAGAGAAAAACAGTTGAACATAATGCTCATATCAACAAACCACATAATCACAGAGTTTCACCTTTTCAAGTTATATACATTTTTACCGGTAATATTTGTTTTATGAATAAGATTGGACCCCCTCACCCTAAACAGTTCCAGTTTTTTTTAAAGAGTTTTCTCAGAATGGTTTAACTTTTGGTGTGTTCAAAAATGATTACTTCTTTCTGTCACTATTTACTTTTTTAGTCTTGCAGTAAAATGTTGAAAAAACCCAAAAAGGAGAAAAGAAAAGTAACAATGTAAGCATTCTTGAAGTCTTCCAATACTCCGATCTCCTTAATGTTATGCAAAGGATGCAGCTTAAATACATTTAGGTCTAACTTAATTTGTTGTCCTTCAAAGATTTGTAGATAGGGGTTTGTCTGCCCCCAACCTGATGCCTCCGATCCATGACACGGATCTGTATTGGTTTTTGCACCCTTTTTATACTGACCTATGTTGCTGCGTGATGATTTCACTACGTCTACTTATTGCCACGTGTCGACGTCTCTATGTATGACTGTGAAGCGGCCATTTTCATCTTTCTGATTATAGTATTTTTCGATGGGATTTTATTAATGTGTGTTTCTTTGGCTTGGTTTTAGTAAAATGTGTTTAAATACTGAAATTAATTTGCCTTTTATATCATTAGCAGTTGGTTAACTGATCAACATAGCATTGTGATGGCATCGTCATGCCCTACTATCTTGGTGCAACGACATAATTGTGCACCAATGCGAGGCGGTTTAACTTCTTTTGCTTGGTTTTATGGGGATTATTGAAGAAATAAGAGTAATATGGCTTTAATATCATTTACATTCGATTTCCATTTTTCTAATGACAATTGATTTCAATGTTCCTCTGTCCGACTTTTATTTGTTCTCTAAGTTATTATATCCTATTCCCATGCTTTCTTCTGTAGCATCAACCATTTTCTTTTTTGTTCTATTTTTGTATTGATTTCATTGACAGTCAGTTTCCATATTTCTAATATCAAATGATTTTAGTATTCTTCTGTCTCACTTATCATTATGTGAAATCTAAGTTATTTCTTTCTCTCGAGATTTGCTGAATAGATACACTAGGCATGTTTCATTCATCCCATTCACATACTTTCTTCTCTGTGGACAACCCGCTTCTTATCAGCCTTTTCATATTTATGTCTATATTTCCAATAACAGTCGATATCAATATACTTCTGACCCAATTATCATTATATACATTCTCTAAGTTATTATTTCTCTCTTGAAATCTTCAAAAATAAAATACATATCAGAGAATTTCCGCCACGCTATTAGCTCATAGCGTCCATCCCCAAAGTTACAACCAATTGTACATTTCATTCCCACAATTTAGACCAGCCTCACATGTGTCCATGAGACAAATCCATTTGGCTTGTTTATTTCGCAAGAGCAATTCTCTGCTTTCTCCACTGGGTAACTCCTTGATACTTTCAAGATCTACAACTCTCAGAAGTTCTGTTTATTTTTAAACCCTAATTGTACTTCCAATATAAAAAAAATGTGCAGGTACATTTTATTCCATAAACTACACATTTAGTGTTACAGTTAATACATTGAAGAATGTATTTTTCTTTTCCATTTGGTAATTGTAGGCTTTTGGTTCTGGTTGTCATCTGGGGACAGAGTTTGCAACCCCCACATCTATGGTTTCCCAAGGTTGGTTTTTGGTTTGACATGCTGCTCAAGTTCTAGTTTAGTTTTTGTTCGCTAGGTAGGAACATTTCTGTTAGAATAGAGACAGATAGGCGTTTATCTCACCCATTATTAATTTTAATAAAATGGCAAACATTGAGAAAACTATACCTTTGGGTCCATCTTGCACTACTGACCCCTTGCACAACAAACGCAACATCCTGAATCTGATAAGAACAAGCCTCACAGAGGGCTCAAGACCCCAGGAGGTCAGGGAACCAGAGCCTTGTTTTTCAAGAAACTTTGTATGAGTGAAAGTGCGTTGAAGAACGATTTGAACTGTTGAGAAAGCTCCAGTGCTGAGCCAGGCAGAGGCTTAACATAGAGACCGTGTTCTGGTCTCCACCTTTCTCTAAGTGGCAGGGCTACGCTACAGTTAGGATTCCACTGACGATTTTGATGTTGGACTTTGACAAGAACCCTTAGTTTTAGGTTTATAAAGCAAGATAGGGGTTTTCTATTTATTGGAATAAAAACCTGTTAAATCATGGCATTAAGTCATCTGACTCCTCCTTGTGGCTCGTCACAGGACTAACAAGCTGCCTGCAGAGCCTGGGAGGCCAGGCCGGCCATGAGAGACCTTTAGTACAGAGAATGCAAGAGGAACTTAATATCACCATCCTCTGGACGCAGTGCCAACCAATGGAGAATCGACACAGAGACCACCGGAGGAGAGACACCTGACCAGGAAGGTGAGTGAATCTGTGGAGAGAAATGCTAATGGCACAGAGAGTCAGCAGGTGTGGATGAGAGGGGAAGCATCGACTAGGCATGAAGCCGCTGAGAATAAACTCTTGGGGGAACTCAGAGAGAGGAGAGAGCAAGAGGCAGGAGAGGAGTGTTTTCCAACACAGTATACAGACAGAGGAAGGGAGCCTGCACTGAGAAATAGAAACATTGTTGCAATTGGGATTGGCAAGTTACATTAAAAACCCCTAAGAAGGGGCCTGGGGTTGCACAGAGAGACACAGTTGCAAGTGAGAATTTTATATTGAATTTGATTAGCCCTGGGGAGGATGGGGTTAACAAGGGCAACCAGTATTACTTAGAGAAATGTGTTTATAATAACCCATAAGGAGGTAGAGGGTAACAGAGAGAGAAAGAGAGTCAGGAAGAAAAGTATTTGCAAATGTCATGGCTGTGGTGGCAGCTAGGATTTCCCCCACAAGTCCTGACCTCTTAACACCTTAGTTCCAAGGCATGGTCGGGGGCGATAATGAACAAGGAGAACGATGGAAACACAAACAAGGTTAAATCCTGCGTCAGTCACCAGAAGTCCAGTTATATAGTCTTTGGAGGTCACCCCAATAGCCAGAAACCAAACACATATCAGATTTACTCATCAGAAACTAAGCAAAGAAAGGACGCAAAAACAAACAAGTTTCCTCAATTTAGCCTTTATTAATGACATTGTGAAAATTGTGGATTTTTACTCCACCGACCTCCGAGGAGGCTCTCCAGTGGAGCATTTCACGGCCAATTACAGCAGTTGCAGCTCGGCTGGAACACCAGCCCCGGGGCACATTCCATGGGGTAGGTAATGTTCTGGGAGCACTGGTAAAACTTGTTGCTGTTGTTTGGATTAACGTAGAACCCATTACTTTTGTCAGCACAGAAATTGAGGTCGATGTCGGCACTCGGGGTTTGGGTTGGTGGAGTTGGCGTTATTGGACCGGGAGTGGTTATCGGTCCTGGAGTGGTTATTGGCGGTGGGGGGGTGGGGCCGCAAGATGGGCAAGTGTTGTCGGAACCTGAAACAAAAAAAGAACCCATAGTTGTTGGAGGATACACAGTTTTCATGCAACATCATCAGCAGCTGTTTGACATTCAAGAATAAAACAAGTCAGACACACGCACATCAGCTCAGACACATACATGTGCTTCATTATTTAAAGAAACAAGACAATATCAACACAGTAGAATGATGGCACTTTGACTTAACCTGAGGCAATTGCATTCTCTCACAAAACACCTGCAGTATAAACCGCTGGCCTGTTTCTTTGAAGAGGACTTTTCTGCTTTCTATATTGATCACAAATCTGGGTTTATCAACTGTTTAATATCTCCCCACCATTTTCCTCCTGCGCTGCTTGTATGTTTTATTGTAACTTAGCATAGTGTTAAGTGTGATTCTTTTAAAGAAACTGATCTATAAAAGTACGTTGAACCTCCTTTGAACAATGTCATGTAGTGTAAGAGGTCTTGTATAGAGCACGTCTGATATATTGGTGACCTGTGTGTAGCTCGGCAAGAAAATCTTAGAGATGCGGGTGTTAGTGTGGTAGAGGGGACGGCAGATGCGACACCTGAAGTGATGATGCGTGGAGGCCGGAAGTTCCTAGGTCCTGAGTGCCGGGAGGCTTCTAGGTAGTTTGCGGAGGTGACACTTGGATTTCTGTTATCTCCAGAGGGAAGAGTTCAGAATTTATTAGATGGCGATTCTGGGACACGGGGTAATCTACTGGGGGTGGAGGTGTGAGGGAGAGGTGTGACAGAGCTAAAGATGTGCGGTCTGGCATGGTTCTGCTGCAGTAAATGTGCTCATATATAAGTTGCCAAGTGAGTACTGATGTGTGCATCTGGCCTGATGGTGCTAGGAGATGGGGAGGTGAGTGGCTTGCTTGAGGAAACAAGGGGGGATTTGGGATTAACGACGTCTATTGGACTAACCCATTTGTGTTGCAATGTGCTACTGACCTCGGAGGGAAGGTTTCATTGTGTTGTCGCCACGCTGGGATATAGAGTTCTTACTGTTGTGGGTTCCAATGTAGGATGATTGTCTGGTAGAGGTGGAGTTTTATGGGCGATAGGTAAGAGAGGGGAGACTGACTCAACTGAGTCCGATCTCTTGGGATTTCTTGATTGGGGCCTTGTGAGCCTGCATATGCCATGTTATGTTGAAGCTGACCCTAAAGGAACCCGTCTCTCCTTCGTCCTGGTTTGTGAGGTTGGTCTAATGGCCAATTGATGTCTTATTTTTAAGAATCAGAAATTCCACTAAAGCCCGTGTTTCGAGGAGCATCATTTGCCATGAAACATTGCACCCCACTAGGATGTTTGCTTTTTTGTTCCCACTGAAACACTTTGCTTACATGTTTTTTTATTCTTAAGAAATAGGGTTCATGTGGGGAGCTCCTCCTGAAAGGTTGTGTACGGTAAAGGTTCATTAATGATGTGATGTGTGGTCCAGCACCTGACACTTAATACGCAAAACACTATGTGAAAATATTTAATGTATTCCTCAGAACAGTGGAAATCTCAAGTGGAAAATGTTGAATGTGAAAATGCAGACCATGGATATAATGTGAAACTAACTTTAAAAATAATACAAAATCTGAATAAAAGAAAAGGAAAAACCAAAAAACACCTAAACAGCAAATTAGGTGGAAGTCCTGTATCCTTCACTAATACCCCAAGGACTGAAACAGCGAATCCTTTTTAAAATCAAAACCATCTCCCAAAATGTTGTACCACCTGCCCTCCCTCCTCCTATTCTGTTATGAGACATTCTTGTCAAATTCAACATTTAGTAAAAATGAAATGTGCAACATTGAATTCCATTTCTAAATTTCTAATTCAGAATTTTTAGGTCTACAATTTCCATTCAATATTTTCACCAATTACCAAATACAGTGACCCAGGAGTCAGATATGCAAAATAATCTAGTTGGGTATTGGACAATAAAGCGGGATTATCGCGGGCGAAAGCAGAGAACCCAAGGAGTGGGACAGGCAATAGGGAGAAGGTTAGAGAATAACCAGGCAGACGTAAGTTCAGGAGTACGGCACAGGATGCGTTTGATAACGATCGCCAGGATGCATGGAAAGTCACAGGTGTTTTGACCAAGCAAAATTTCATCTTGAGATGGAGGTAGGCTGCCCATTATTGGCGGATAAACTCCCATGGAGAGAAATAAAAGTGCATTGCTGTAGTGGTACTAGTTTCAAGTTGTGCGATGGATGTGTGAGGCTTTGAGGTGTGCTCAAGAGTGCCTATGAGTTGTGGAGGCACCTTTACCAGATAATCGTAAAGAATTCCCTCCTGATGAAAACCAAGAGGGGATCTGGTAGTGCCGAGCTTACTAACAGACGGGGCAGTGTGCAGAATCCATGTTGAAGGACGCACTTGATGAGAAAGAGGTAATCTCGCTGAGCCCACAGCCAAAGAATTTTATATTAGCAATCGGAAAAATAAAGTTTTTATTAGAAGAAAAACATCTCAAAATGTTTTGCATTTAGTACCAATAAATAAAGAACATGCGAGATAAAGTGTCCACTTTTCTGCTAACTCTCGTTTACCCTTGAACGAGGGATGGACAGCGCGTTTACTTACGTACCTGCCAAGAGCTGCTTCAGCTTGTTGATGAGTGGATAAGCCCCCTGGCCGCAGAAGGAACCTGCAAAGTCATCCAGGTCAATGGCCCAGACCATGGCACCTCCAAAATTGTTCTCCTTCAAGAACTTCACCTGATTAAACACAGGAAGAAGAGGGTGTTAGCAAAGTGGCAGAGGGCCTTTGGCGTGGCCAAGTACTGATCAGAAGGTACCGGGAATCAGTGGGCGGGAATTGGAGAGGTCTTCAGTGGGCTGGAAATTATAACAGAACATCCCCATTGCAGATGAAGTGTCCACCAATGAGAGAGAAGTGGATTGGCCAATGATTAGTGTCCTTCACACATAAAGGCTGTGCTGCCAATCACTGCTGTGGCATGCCTCAAAATCACACACTCACCCTGCAGAGTTCACATTTTCCAAGAGTCACTGGAACATAATTGTGCGACTGAACCCATTCCCTCTGTCTATATTTTGAAGGTGGCCACCATTGTTTAGACCTCTTGCCGAAGACCAAATAAAGACCTTGTGTCGATCTGGAAAAGCCTGGTCCCAAAATGAGAGGGAGGGTGAAAACCAGGTGGCAGATGCCTCTGCAGTGATCGGAATGAGCGAGTCCTCACAGTTACATAGCGCACAATCACTGTATGAACTGTGAGGAGGCACCACGGCTAAGAAAAAGGAGGCAATGCGTAGCACTCGGACAACATCTATGTAGGACTATCTTCCCCCCAGACATCTTAGGAGGGGGACCCACAGATATTCAAGGCCTTAGAGGCTCACATAGCTAAGAGCCCTTCTTTTGATGAGTGTAAGCCACACCAGACACAGTGTTCTCTCTAGGGTCCATATTCAGAAACTTTGCATCGGATTAAAGCAATTTTGGACAAGGGCAAGGAATGTTCTGGTGCAAATATGCATTGCTTTAATATTTAATATGTGCAAAATTGACCTGCCCCAATGCACAGTCTCTGCGAGGCCTGACTGAGCGGTTGGACAGAGATCAGGAATTCATACGGACCGCGGTGTTCCCAAGAAATTCAGCAAAATGCCCTTTTCCCTTGACGCCCCTTTTTCCTATAATTCTGATTTTGTGTTTTAAAGAGTTTGATGTTGCTGTCATTGATAAGAATATTTTATGAATTTAGGGGTCAAGGACTCACTAGAACGTGATAGTTATGGACTGAAACCGAAATACCCAGTTCTATCCGTGTCATGATGAAGCGGGTCAAGATTCAGATGGAACCACTCACTTTGCACCTGTAGCTTCGGTCATCCTCAAAACCGACCCACTCGTTCCCTTTGCAGGCGTAGGAGACCTTCTGCTCTTCGCTACATCTCACGGTAGCGGTGGATAAGAAGGTGCAGATCTGTGGATAAAGTGATGGACAGGTTACTGTAGACAGAGCATCAGGATTGGGAGGCTTGGCGAGCACTGGGCATAATCATCAGGCACGTGGCACGTGCAAGGGTCCTGCTCTCATAAATCAGCCTTGGCAAATCTGCAATACTGCACTATTTTCTATTATATGCCTTGGAATGTTGAAAGAACGTTCTCATTGGACAATCTCTGGACTATGCAAACTGAAATGTAGCGCACAAATTGGTTTGTATGCTCAGAGCGCAGCATTCCAAGCCTACAGGTAGCACAGAGCATATTTCCAGCCAATTCCCTACAACTGCCGAGGCAGATTTATGCATGGACGTCTACAGACGGATATAGACTATACACTTTCGAGAGCCACCCAGGGTATAATAGCTCTATAGACCCCATGCTTGGATGTACCATGTGTTATGGGCCTTTAAACCTCGCTGAACGACCTTGCTGCGCCTGTGCCTTTATCTCTGTCGTCAGGGCACCTAATGCTTAGTACGGCACGCAGACCAGATTTATAAAGTTTACATATTACAGTTCACTGAGTACTGCATAAGCCCCACATGTCTCTCATATTCATTTTCTTGTATGTGAGGAAACCAAAACCAGCCTGTAACAGCTTATTAGAGTTTAGTTCTGACGTCTGACGGTTTGGTTTCAGAGCCCACCCATAATCAAATTCTATCTGATTTATTTTGCCTCTTTCTTCCTTATAAGGGCACACCAGCAATGAGAGTACTCGATAGATGATAGCGCAGGACTTTCTGCTGCTTGCGTTTACCGATGAGTATTGGTATGTTGCATTGGCACAGGACTATGATGCAAGCCTGTATTTTATGCTATTAAGAGCACCCCAATTATAAGCAGCACATCAAACTGTATGGTCTCTGCATCATATATTTCTAATGTCTAGACAATCACCATGGAATTGGAGAAAGTCCCTCCTGAGAGATTACCATGGGCAGAGAGCTGAGGAGGGGGCTAACACAGACTCTAAGGCAGGTTCCTGGGGTGCACTTGAAGTCCTCCTTCCACCGCTGAGCGTCAATGGCTCCCAGAGGGAAAGTTGGGGACTTCGCGTCTAACTGTATCTCCCTCATTGTTTCGACTATCAATCTATGTTAAGCGAACCTTGGGAGTCGATTCAGCCGATACATGGTTGCACAGGGTAGCAGAACAGTCATGAAATTAAAGATTTGGAGCAGTTGCAATCGACCAAACACTATAAAGTATCCCACGTGACCTCAGTGCAGAACGCAAAATGGAGCCCAGCACTGAGGATTTGGGCAAATCGGAACCTGCCTTACCTCGTAATGGGCCCAGAAGCCAGCCTCACGGGTGTAGGTACCAGCAGATCCCGCGCCAGCAGCTTGGGCACCAATTTTGCAATCATTTGGAGTAACCAATCGGAATGTACGTCCGTAGGTTGGGAAACCCATGATCAGCTTCTCCGCCGGGACACCGTTGTCTCTCCAGTACTTCATAGCGTATTCCTGAGGATATAAGAATGGAAGATGGTCAACCGCCATGGTGATGATGCGTAAGAATGGGTAGCGACCAATGGTTAACACAGAGGGGTTGCCTTACGCAGTTGAAGTAAACAAAGTCCCACTTGTCTTCAGGTCCGGCGTAGAGAGGGCTGTTGTGTCCTGTGAAGGTGTCCCAACCGCCGTGGAAGTCGTAGGTCATCACACTGATGAAGTCTAGAACCCTGGGACGAGACAGACCTATTTAGAGCTATTTAATAAAGCTGATGGCACATGGCAGGCTATCACTACTATGACGGTGCCGCAATCTCAGGATGGGTGGTGTGCAATGGTTGCAGCACCCAATTCAAGTCATGTCACTTGCATGCAAGACTCGTGCACCCGCGGGACTCAGTCAGCTCCCGGAAGTATTTAACCAGGGAACATAACATCAAAGCATATTCAACACACTCACATACCACAGGATCTTTCTTGGTTGTCTCCTCTGGTGCTGGGCTCAGTACCAGCTCAGGGACTGCTTTACGTCGTGGGTAGCATGAGGCGTTCTTAACCTCATCAAATGTAAGCAAATATGACCCAACTGTCCTTATGTATATTACCCGTCGCTGACCTCACCACTCCCTCCAGTGCCGCTTAGCAATATCATTGTGTATATTTGTTTTGTACTCTTCCCTAGTTTGCAGTACTAGCCCCCTAGGTTAAAGTAACCTTTTGAGTAGTCCCTGGGCTATGTCCCACTTTCTTCACACCCTCACAGACTGGGGTTCACCACGGGTCCTCATCTTTGTGGTCTTGTAGACACACCCCTCGTGAGAAGGCCTCCATGGTACATGTCTGATTGAAAGTCATTTCTGAGCAAAAACGGATATCCCTGTTTTTCAAATAAATACAAATACAACTGTCGTCTTTTCCTGAATGTTTTGATGGGAATGGACTTAATGCCAGTAGAGGTCTTATACCAAGCCTTTGGTTTCTTTTGGGTTCCAGAAGTATCCCAAAAGCAGCAACCTGAAGCTCAGTGAGAGAGGATGGGGGCACCTGGGTCTGAGTGGAAAACTCACATGTTGAATTCATCTCTTGGGCTAAAATGTGACCTCCCTGCTCGAAATCACTCCAATGTCTGGCCTGCCGTGATGTGTGCTGCCACGTCTTTGGTGAGGTTGAGTACTAGCCAACCGTAGAAAGCCGGGCAGTGATGGAGCCTAGGGCTCCGTCCCACACCGAAATCACTGAAACACAAGCCAGCAGCCTTGTGATGCTTGGGGTTTCCTCCATTCTTACCCAGCCTCCGGGATCTTAAAGAAGATTCATGAAACCTTCATATGTTGATGAATGTTTGGCTGTACACCTAATACATCCTGAATCTTGTCAACTCTGCACATTTTCTGAATCTATTGTTTAAGAAAAGGACTTCTTACTGTAACAACACATCACTTCACATCCACCCCCAGGGCACTTTTCTGGGACTAAATCCCTGCACTTACTTCCCAACCTCAGCAATTTCATAACCGGCATCAATGGTTCCTTTGCCGGCGGACACGGCGGCGGTGACCAGCAGCCGGGGGCGGTTAGTTGCCTTCCCCTCTTGCTCGAAGGCTGCGAGAATTTCCTAGGAGGTCAGAAAAAGGGCATGTTGATATTTCTCTAGTGGCACTAGCAGGGCAATGCCAGATCAAGTAGTCAGGCCTGGTTGAGTCCTGCAGCATCGAGCGGCAACCCAGACCATTCCACCCCCAGACTGTCATCTCACTCTAAGGAATGATTATTAACTATATCTCTAATAGTCACAGAGACTGGGCACTCTATTGATTATCAGGCAGATTCTGTATGGATCCTCAGTAAATTGATTACATTTGATACCTCTGTATTTGAGTACATACATTCCTGTGGTTTTATAGGCCACGCCCACAGTTGAAGCAGCGCACGTTTCAGCCTAAGCACTGCTTCAGCTGTGACCTCCCACCTGCTGCCAACATGCACAGCTGTTCTATGCATGTTATCAATGTTCTATGTTTCATGTAACAATGCTTGTATGCAGCTCTTGGGTGGTAGAGAAACCCACCTAATCCTCCTTACCTGACATAAAATGGTAAATCGACGCTTGTCCTCTGGCGGGCTTCCTCTCGACCCTGGGTACTCGAAGTCCAGATCTATTCCGTCAAAGTTGTACTTACGGAGGTGTTCGATCACAGAGTCAATAAAGATCTTACGGTTACCTGGAACAGCAACCATTTCAGTGAACCTGGAACAGCAAAATCGCGTTAACCATCGTCGCATCTGCTTAGTACCATCAGAATGGAAATCTCTCCATCAGCAACACCAACAACCATCCCACGTTGATGAAACATTTCCAGCAAGATCATCCCTAATGTGTGAGATATTTGTCAGTGTTGTCAAGTTCAGTATTGTAAGTTCATTGTTCTCTTCATTACTATCAAACCCCAACTCTTTTCTTTTCATCATCAACACCCTGTTCCTTAGCGTTGTAAGCGACCTGTCGTGCAGTCCTCATCCACGCTCTCAATATTATCAGCATCATCAAAACCGCCAGTCATCCTTGGATCCTCCGTACAACCAATAGAGGCATCATCAGCAAGACCATCAATTTCTTTAGGGTACTACATGGGTACTAATGGTAAATTGCCCCTCGTGGCATGCACCGGATCAACGCGCCACCTCGGGGCATATCACCTCAATATCATCGTTTGACCCGTTTATATCATGACCTTTTCTTTTAGCAAAGCCATGAATAGCAACATCATCAAACCAAGAAACAATTCATTCCAATTGAAATAGAGCCTCAGAATTGTCTTCTTTGATAGCGCTAACACAGTACAAAATTGGCTCCATCGTCAACGCAACGCTAGATAACAACGATGTCAACAATGCCACCACCTACACGCAGCATTACCACTTCTATCGAAACCATGTACTAAAGCACCGTCATCGTCACCATAACTTCTATCATTCGTATGAGCATCCGCACCGGTGAATAACTCATCCGTACTAGTTCGTACTAGTATCTTACTAGTATCGTTGGACACACAAAGTCAAGTTGCAAACATGGCCAACTCTACTGGTCCTTACAGATTGCAAAGTTGCCTCCAGTCTACATATATAGATATAAACAACCTGAGGAAGAAGAAAACATACTCACTTCTGTGTGCCAAAATTCCATCCTCCCACGGCGAGCAGCGTCAGCATCTGGGGGTTTCTAGAGGGGGAAGTGTAAGGAAACATGGATAAAGTGAGGTGCATGCATTACATTCCTATGTTTCTACACTACTCATTTCCTTTAACCACTTGTAAATGGCCTAGTCCTACAGGAGGCCATAGGTCACCGATGCAGGCATATGTGGTCACACTTGCCCTTATAGGGCTTGTAAATGGCCTAGTCCTACAGGAGGCCATAGGTCACCGATGCAGGCATATGTGGTCACACTTGCCCTTATAGGGCTTGTAAATAGCCTAGTCTTACAGGAAGCCACAGGTGACCGATGCAGGCATGTGTGGTCACACTGTCCCTTATGCGGTGTAGTAATAATAATAATATTGCTCTATAAAGCTCACTTCATAAACTGGCTAGCCTCTTGGCACTTAAGAGGATTTACACTGTTCCAAATTTCTCAGACACATTTTATTAACCTTTGAAAGAGAAAAGGCTGCGTCGGTTCTGAAGGATTTCTAGCCTGTGACTCAGGTTACACTCTCACCTCAGCAAAAGGTGTATTGGGGTGTTTCTCTGTGACACCACGATTTGACCCTGGGAAGCTCAGGGTAATTAATTAATGTATCTTTTATTACGCGCTTTATACCAGAGACCAATGTCTAAGCGCGGGATCAGGATTTGAACCTGTGTTGCCCTGCGTTGCCCCTGAGCTATTTCTCACCATCTGAAGATCGCCCCCTTGCCCCAAGTGCAAATGGCATCACTGATCGACCATTTGCTATTAATATTGCCAAAACTCTACCGGCAGGCAGTTTGCACCCCGGCATATAGAAAAATGAAAATGATGTAAGGACCAGCAGACAGATACACTCTGATGCTGCCCAATGCCTGAATGGCAACCTCCTAAATTTTGGCTTTTCCGTCCCTGGCACGTCCCATGAAGTTAATGCACGGGTACTTCACCAAATTATAAATCGTACCAAAGAGTAGCGATGGCCTGGAGTGTTGGGGGTGACCACACACAGATCCCTGGGGCCAGAAGTCCTGAGGCGCATATATGTTCCAGTTCTACAGGACACCATGTGAAGACTGGGTCCAGTTCTGGGGCTTTACCTGGAGTTTTATGACCAGTTCTGATGACCCTGTGTGGAGTATTGTCTCCAAGCCTGTAGGCCACACTGGGAGAACTGAGTCCACATCTGGAGGCCTTCAATTGCAGCATTGTGCCATGGTCTGGAGTATTGAGGTCAGTCTGAGAGAGCAACCCAGGCTTTTATCTCTTGGTTTAGGGCACCACTTCTTGACGGATAAAGGTGGGTTCGGGACATTCCAGAAGAACGCTCCCAATGGGGTGTTCACCCGAAACCTCATCACAAGGGTGCGAGCATGGGATTCTGGGAAACTGCAATCTTGATGCACTTGTAAGGGACCACCCCTTAGAAGAGGAAAATTAAGATCTGTACCAGTTGGGCAAGTAAAGTTGGAAGCAGTGAGAATGTTGCCAATCTTCTCATTAACCCTTTCCCTGCTACAGTGCATTACTTCTACATTAAATCCTTTGTAATTAACATATAACATAGATCTGATACCATAAAGCCTTGGAGGAAACTCACTTTTTCTTGAGGTCGTTGTACTCCTTATAGAGGACATCATCGTTCCACTCGTAAGGGACGATCTTGTGGTTGCTCATTGTGGCGAAGGCGTAGACCCCATGGGTGCAGAGGTGGGGGTCCACATTGATTGGCTTGTACTTGGCAGGTTCTGGTCTGTACTGGGCCCAGTTGGTGAAGTAGCAGACGAGTTTGTAGGAGGAGCCTGAGGAGGAAGGAGATCAGAGTTTAGCGTCAGGGTGAGAGTCCCGCTGGGAGAGCCTGGAACGCGGGTGTCACAATGAGTGTGGGTAGGTCTCAGGAAACCGCTACGCTCTCTCATTGGCTGTGAGCCTTACGCCCTGCAGTACAGCCTGAGTCTTTGGTTCTAACACAATAATTGTTCTTTTTGTCCTAAAAGATTGACTTTTGGTCAAAAGCCTTCAAATTTCGCACCCGTCGACTCTTGGTCCGTGATATCTATAGACCCAGTACTCCCAGAGTCTTCCAGTCGGAGGGCTGTCCGATTCTTTTCATGGCCATGGTGGCTAAGCACAGCTCTACTTTGGAGAATTGCACCCCTGGCTGGACATTTCTAAACAAACCCCTTACATGAACCCTTCTTCATGTGTGTACTTAGTGCCATGCTGGCGTGCTACACATCGCACATTAAATGAATAGCCCATGTTAGTGGTTATTTCCAGCTCTTTTACAATGTCCCCAATTTGCATAAAATGACCTCCCTATGTATGGGTTCCAAAGATTGTAATCCAAGATGGCGGTCCGTGTTGTCATTGGCTGAAGGCACCACCTGTCCTGGAATCAAACAGTTTGAATCTCTGCTTCTTGGTATGGTTTAGAGCAGTGCTCTCCAACTTTTAGTTCTCCACATGTTTTGGACTACGACTCCCACGGTCTCTCTGACTATGCTGGCTGGGGACGATGAGAATTGTAGCCCAATAAATCTGGGGAACTAAAGGTTGCATACCCCTGGTATAGCAGAAGCAACAGCCCCAGTCGCCATTACCGCGTCTGGCAGGGTGAGGCTTGAAAAAGACTTTTTATGGAAAATAGGGCATGCCGAGAAAATTATATGGATCGTGGCAACCTGTTTACTAGCGAATCAAAATGAATGGGTCGACTTTCTATTCGATGCTCGCAATTCTCTCAATGTCCAAAATGGCTGCTCTTTTTGTGATTCATTAGCCACAGTTCCAAATCCAAAATGGCCACCCTATCTCCTATTTTTGGTCCCTCGTGAGATAGATATCACTCATTTGAGCTGAAGCGTACTCCGTCTATGGAGGCAAATAAGTGCTTTGGGAATGTTGGTGAGTAGCTATCTTTATGTTTGTGAAGCAGTGTTCAGCTAGAGTCGTAACAAGTTGGACGCATCTCTAGGGGTATTCCACGAGATGCGGTAATATAATAGGAAGTGGTCTTATATAGGGCACTTCTGCCAGTTTTGTTGGCCTCGCTGCGCATGGCTCTATAAGAAAAGAGGAGAGTGAGGGTTGTAAGAGGGTTAGCTAGGAGAGGCGGATGCAAAACGTATGGTGTTGATGGTTGCAGGTCGGAAGTACCCAGGTCTTGAGGGCATGTCTGCTTTCTGTGAGCTTGGCAGAAAGACTTGCTTATATGTTCTCCGAAGAGGAGAGACTGAGATCTGCTAGACTACAGCACTTTGCGTCTAGTTAACCACTTATGTGGGTGCGGGGCGATAGGGCTAAAGAGGAGAGCTTCGTCATGGCTCAGTTTGTGTTGATGGGCTAACGTCTAAGCCTGTGGCGGCTCTCTGAGGGAAATGTGTGTGTGTGTAGTGTAAGGTGATAGGAGAGGGGAGTTGGTTAGCCGGGTGCGGGGTTGCAAGGTAAAGCAACCTGTTGTCCTCTCTGCATTGCTACCATTGGCTTTTTGCAGACAGGTCCCCTTTCACGTACTCACATTGCCACTGTCGATCTCTCCATCCCTCTCTTTCTCTCTCTTTCCCGTTAATCAATGCATTTGACCCCATGTGCAGTAAGGATGTGGGACTCGGCATGTAGGAAGTGTGCAGTCTGCAGACAGTACGCATTACCATAAGCTCTCGCGCTCTGGTTATGGGAGGTTCATAGAAAGGGCTGCTGGTGCGATGTGAACCCCAGGCACCTATGTCCCCCTCTTTCATAGGTAAGTTGGTGGCTGACAGCCTCCTGAAGCCTCACTCTAACTTGCTCAGGTGCCGTGCTCTGGGGCCAGCTGTGACAGCTGCTGCCAGAAGCTAAGCTTGGTGCTCTGGGGCCAGCTGTGACAGCTGCTGCCAGAAGCTAAGCTTTCCACATTGTTGAGGCACCATCTGTCAGCTGACAGGCTGCCTCTGGCAAAACACTGAAGAAATACATATTCTTCAGTAATGAAGGTCGTCTTGCAAAGTTCTCCCAGGACAGGCGGTCCACTTCCGGTTTGCCGTAGATTAGTGCTACAGCGTTATAAGTTCTCCACCTGATAAGGGAAGTTACCTGCACCTCCTGGATAGGAAGTGCCCCCCTCAACCATTGCAAATGTCCAATCAGCAACCTACCCTCAAACAGCGAAAAGGAAAGATCTGTTTATTGCTAACAAAATGCCGGTGTGAACAATGACCATGGTGTTAGGGTCATTGCCAACCCAGCACTATCTGTGGCCTCTGCAAGGATGGGCTGTGGTTAGTCTGTAAGATACAGTAGGCTTTTCCTCAGGGTGCGCGCGCGCGCACGCACACACACACACGCACGCACGCACGCACACGCACACCCCCCCCCCCCCCCCCCAAATATGCACGCATGCACCACGAATGCACACAGGCTCCTCCTTTCAGACATATGCACTTCCCAGTGCCTGTGCACACATGCTTCGTGGACACCAGCTCTGACAGCCGCCTCCTTCACATCGACAACTGCCTCCTAGAAACCCCAGAGTTATTGAGAAAGAGAGGGAGCCTCCTTACCCAGCTGCACCTGCAGCAACAAAGCCAAACCTGCAAGAGAAGAAGAAAAGGAAGTCATTAAATGATTTGCCATATCATATCTGATGATACAACTTCATAATCCCCAAGGCATTTTTCTAAATGCATGGATCGTGCGTGCGCCAATGCCGGGCACTCTACCAACTAGTGGCACAAGGTCTCTTTCTGTGCGAGAGTCCCGCAGAAATGACAAACATTGGGCCTCATTACGAGTCCGGCGGTAACCTGCCGGTTTTTCCGGCTCGGTTACCGCTGACTCGAATTACCATTCCGCCTCTGTGATTCCCAGAATTACCGGGGCATTGCAACCCCGGTGACCCGGGAATTCCAGAGGCGGAATTCGGTAAATCCCCATTCCCGTTGAGTCCACTAGGACTCAACGGGAATGGGGACCATGGAAAGACCGGCACCATCTTGTGATGGTGCTGGTGTTTCCACGTCCGCCTGCAGGCGGGTGGTGTTAAACCCGCCAGGTCAGACCTGGCGGGAATGACACCTCCCCCTGCAGGACTCTGAATCACCCGGTATGGAAATAACGGTGGCGGCGAGTTTACCGCCACCGTTATTTCCATAACGGGTGACTCGTAATGAGGCCCAGTATCTTTTTTAGGTATTAGACCACGCCTGGCCTGGACATATTTTGTAGGCCACAAATTGAACCCCTGAAGCACAGGAATGCTGCTGTGTGCGCGGGCCAAGGGCATTTGATCAAATAGGGTTCTAACGTGGAATATGTTTTGTCCAAGAAAGAGTTATTACTAAAATCTTGGTAGGTTTGACATTTAGCCCGAGTACGAATCCAGTCCTGTTGGAATAATTTATTCTTAGTTCGAGTGGGGTTGTTTATCATCAATTCTATCGAAATGTCGGCCTCGATGTTTACGAATGGATGCTGCGAAGAAAATATATACTTACATGTAAGGCCCAACGACATGTTCGACCAAGGGGCTGTAAGACATTTACTAACCAAGGCCAGCAGGTTCCATTGGTATCTTCCATATAGAGAAATGAGGCCTAACTCATATCTAATCCAGACCATGCGAACGCATTTTGGCAAATTGAAAGATTTTCGCCACAGTTTCCCCTCTAATTTTACCCAGAAACTCTCTAATAGGATTTCTTGCGTCTCCGAGGCATATGGCAATGTAGGTGTGATTTTCTGCCGATAATAAGTGAGAGCAGATGCAATGGAAAGTGTGCCCTATTTTGTCAGTATGACGGTAGTCTGTTTGTAGATGCCATAGGTGAGCTTTATTGCGGTATCGGTCGAGAGACGGTGTGCCTAGATAAATGTACTGATGAACCATCTCAATGTCAAGCATATTTAACATCCATTGGAATGACCTTCTGCTTCGACGTGCGCCGTTGCAGCACATTTGTTTTCTTGTCTCTATGTTGATAATGAATAGATTAGCTTGTACATAGGATCCCAAGGCATTTAATATCCTTTGTAGGCCTTGCAGAGTTTTTGATAATAAAACTGAATCATCCACGTACAAGAGTGCTGGGACATGATGAGAGCCTCATTTTGGTACATCTGTGTTAATATTCTTGATGGCATCTTTCATATCGTGGATGAAAAAATTGGAGAGAGCAAAAACCTTGTTCCTTTTGAATGTATGAAGGTCATTTTTGAGAAATGGGTCTAGACTGTTGGAGCAGGCCAGGGATGGACTGGCTAGGCCTGGCTGCAGGGATCCATGTGAGTACTCACCAGCCCACAGCAGCATCTTGTCCATGTCTCTGCAGCAGGGTCAGACTCTGCATCTAGCCTAAGGAGGGCGCTCCCTTTTATAAGGGGCAGGCGGTGTATACGCGTGGAACCCGCACACCTGCTGGGGGGCGGGAGGGGGCTGCCTCTCAGATTACACCAGGGCCAAGTGCGATAGCGCAGGTAGACTCTGAGATTAGCTGATCCCAATCAGGGGCTATGTTAGTTTTCACCCCTTGCCCTGGGCCTGCAGAAGTGAAATGCACACCTGGATAAGGAAGGGGCAAGGCCGCCTGGAAGCTGAACTCGCCCTGCTGCAAGAAAACAACCAACAACTAAGCTATGACCTCCCAGCCTATCACTGGCCACTGGGAAGCCAAACTAGGGAACAATACCCTAATACCAGCAGGGCATCGCATTGCGACCCCAGTAACCTGCAGGTGGGGGTAACCTCTGCCTCCTGCTGCCAAGAAATGTTTCATAAATGGAACCAGCCCCCAAATACATTGGCTAAACAGCCCCAGGTGTAAGGAGCAGATGACTTTCCCATGAATAACCAGTCTGCCAGCTCTGCCACACCCACCACCCAGATGCCAGCATTTAATGGGCCCCATACAAGAAGCGGGTGCACAGCAGCAGTGGGAATGTGCCACAGGACACACAGTGCCCACCGATTCAGTGTGCGGCATCATGGTAATGCCATGGGCTCCTCTAGTAGCAGGAGAAGGAAACACCAGCTTCAAACTATGCTTAGCGGATGTATAACCTTCCCGTTGTCTGGGCTTCCATGCGCTAAGATTCCTTCAAAAGGAAATAAAATTCCAACAGAATTGCTAACATCACATGTCAAGATGCTGTTGTCTGTGCCACCGGTGCTGCTTTACTATGCCAGGGCAGCACCTTTACTATGCTAGGACTGCTCCCTGTGTCAAGGACACTGCTTTACTATGCCAGGGCTGTTCTCTGTACCAAGGACACTGCTTTACTATGCCAGGACTGCTCCCTGTTTCAGGGGTACTGCTTTACTATGCCAGGGCTGTTCTCTGTACCAAGGATGCTCCTTTACTATGCTAGGACTGCTCCCTGTGTCAAGGACACTGCTTTACTATGCCAGGGCTGTTCTCTGTACCAAGGATGCTCCTTTACTATGCCAGGACTGCTGTAACAAAAGTGACGAATGTCACAATGATCTTACAATTTAAACAACTGGCAGGTTACCCCAAGGACTCACCGTTAGCTCTCTTCTTGTCCTGTGACTGACACCTTCTAGCAGGGGAAGACTCTCCTTGCTCCAGGCGGGGAGATGAAAGTGAAAGCCTCCAAAGTACCTCTTCCCCTTCCCGGATAAACCAGGTAAGAGAAGAAGTCCCCGGGAAACCCTCTGGGGAAGAAAACCCTGTGCCGATGGTAGCGGTAAGATGTCTTCAGGTTTCAGGTGGAGATTCCGGTGAAGTCCGGAGGACGCTTGTCTTGAAAGAGAAAGAGACTGGTAAGTACAGGCAGGTAAGTGGAAAAATGGATATATGAGATATATAGGTATGGTGATTACCCTTAAACAGGAATGAAATGTGGGTAAAGGTGCCAGCCAGAGACTTCAGAGGACATCTGAGAGGAATGGAGGGCGGAGCTAGGAGTTGTTTCGATAGAACAGAGTTTAGCACGGGCGGTCTCAATACCGGGGTAACATAAGCCTGTAGCGCCCTCCGAAACGAGACCGGTAGGCAAACTTTGGTGAGAAGGAGATGGAGTCCGTGGAATCGGGAGACAGAGAGGCAGTGGAAAATGCAGTAGCGTTGTTGAAGCAGAGTAGCAACGCAATTGTGTGCTGATCACAGGAACAGATATACCTACACTCGGGTAGGGAGACAGCACTTCCTGGAAACCAAGTCGTGCAGAATCTAGACCCGCAACTCCAGTTACAGCGGCCATCTTACTAGGAAAAATGGCCGCCACCTGTCGTCCAACGATCCATCGATGCCACAAGGACCACCGCCTTCGAAGGGGCGTGACAGTATGCCCCCTCAAATGCCCCGGGCCACCCGGTTTATTCGGATGGGACCGAAAAAACCGGCGGACCAGAGCCGGAGCATGTACAGCCGATGCAGGTTCCCAAGAACGATCAGCTGGAGAATACCCCTTCCAGTCAATCAAGAACTGCAGACGGCCCCGAAAGAGACGAGAATCACAAATACCAGCCACTTCGTATTCGGGACCCATCGGGGTGATGACAGGAGGGGGTGCACCCATCCGTACTCGGGAAAAACGATCCACCACGTCCTTCTTCAATTGCGACACATGGAAAACAGGATGAATCCTGGACCAAGACGGAGGGAGCTTGAGCTTGTACGCAGACGACCCCATTCGTTGCAAAACAGGAAAGGGACCGAAGTATCTCGGGGAGAATTTGGACGGCACCAGATGACGAGGCAAAAATCGGGAAGCCAACCAAACCAAATCTCCTGGCACCATATTTGGAGCTGGAGTGCGATGTTTATCAGCAGAGCGTTTGACACGGGCCTGGGCATCCAGAAGAGAGGATCTGGCTGTTCGATGTCCCAGCTGAATAGTATTGATGAGATTGTCTACATCGGGAAATCTAGATGCGGAGACTGGACCGCTAGGAAAGCACTGAGGGTGGTATCCGTAGGAACAAAAGAAAGGGCTGAACCCCAAGGCTGAGTGTCGAGAGTTATTATATGCAAATTCTGCCAAAGGTAACAATGAACACCAGTTGTCTTGCGATGAAGAGATGTAACAACGCAGATAACCTTCAAGGGTCTGATTTAGACGTTCCGTCTGACCATTTGTCTGCGGATGGAATCCTGAACTCAATGCTCGGGAAATATGCAAACTCTTGCATACCTGCTGCCAATAACGAGATGTGTATTGGGAACCTCGATCAGAAACAATGGTCTCAGGAAGTCCGTGAAAAGAGAAAATCCATGAAAGAAAGACTTTTGCCATCTGGGATGCGGTAGGAATCCGCGGAAGTGGAACAAAATGTGCCAATTTCGTGAAGTAATCTATTGTGACCATGATTACTGTGCAACCGTCCGAGAGTGGCAGATCGACAATAAAATCTGTTGAGATCATTTGCCAAGGACGGTTAGGAACTGGCATTACTGAGAGGAGGCCCGAAGGGGCAGATCGCGGGCATTTAGATTGCAAGCAGATGGCACAAGCGGAAACATAATCTAGGATGTCTCGATTCATTTCCGGCCACCAGAAATTACGCCGGATCAATTCTTTAGTATTATCCACACCTCTGTGACCAGCTAGGTAGGAGTCATGACAAAGATTTAGAACCGTTCTTCGTAGTTCACTCGAAGGGAGGAAAAGCCTTTTGTTACTATAAGCACATCCTTGGACCAAAATGAGTTTCCAGGTTGTCAGAAAATATGGATTCAACTGGATAAATTGCAAAGTTGAGTTAGCCACGTTCTGCAGAAATGTGGTAACTACGTGCACGAATGTGGCTCTGGGAAACAGAGGCTCTGTTCGGAAAGGCGTAGGGGAGTTATAATCCTTTCTAGACAAAGCATCTGCCTTGAGATTGGCTCTTCCGGGAATAAAGGTAAAAACAATCTCATACGGTGAAAAGAAGTGTGCCCAACGTGCCTGTCGGCTATTTCGGGTCTGAGCATATTGTAGAACACGTAAATTACTGTGATCAGTTCTGACCTCAACTGGGTGTCTTGCCCCCAACAGCAGGTGTCTCCATTCTTCAAATGCCCTCTTTATGGCTAGTAGTTCCTTTTCAAGCACTGAATAATTTATTTCAGAGGGAGACAGAGTCTTAGAAAGATAGGCTACAGGACATTCCATTCCTTGATCATTTTCTTGGAGCAGAACTGCACCAAGGGCCTGATGAGACGCGTCAGATTCAACAATGAATCTCTTGGATTGATCTGGAGTAATCAGAATGGGTCCTGTGAGGAAATGCTCCTTCAATCTCTCAAATGCCAGTTGAGCCTCCTCTGACCAAAAAAATCTTACATTCTTTTTAAGAAGAGCTGTCAGTGGGAGAATTTCTTGCGAATAATGTGGGATGAAACGTCTATAAAAATTTGTAAATCCCAGAAATCTCTGTAGATCTTTGATGCACGTCGGTATCGGCCAATCAGTAATAGCTGAAACTTTCCTAGGGTCCATGGCTATCCCATTTGCAGAAATTATGTATCCTAGGTAGGCAACCTGGTTCCTGTGAAACTCACATTTCTCTGGTTTGCAATAGAGATGATTGTTAAATAGTCTCCGTAGGACTTCCTTTACGTGCTGACAGTGATCCGATGGGGATGTAGAGAACACCAGAATATCATCTAAGTAGACAATTACTGAATGAAGAAGAATGTCTGAAAATAGGTGGTCCATAAAGCGTTGGAAGACAGCGGGGGCATTGGACAAGCCGAACGGCATTACTTTATATTCATAATGTCCCAAAGGAGTACGGAAAGCCGTTTTCCACTCATCGCCAGCTCGTATACGGATGAGATGGTAAGCCCCGCGGAGATCTAGTTTTGTGAAAATGGTAGCTCCTTTAACGGCTTCAAGTATATCGGGTATGAGAGGCATAGGATAGCGATCAGGGATAGTGATCTTATTCAATCCCCGATAATCTATACACGGTCTGAGTTCCGTAGATTCTTTCTTGGGGATGAAGAATAAGGAAGCACCTGCTGGTGAGGTGGATTCTTGAATAAGTCCATTGTGAAGATTCTTTTGAAGATATTCCTTAAGAATTTCACGTTCTCGTCCTGATAGGACGTACATGCAACCGAAAGGAATCGGTGCATCAGGAACTAGTTCCAAGGCACAGTTATCTCTCCGATGTGGGGGTAATTCGGCATATTCTGAATCAGAAAATACTGTCTGAAATTGCTTGTATTCGAGGGGTAATTCCTGAATATGGTTCAACATAGAGATGGAACCCGTATTTTGCAACACGGAAACAGTAGGACGAAACCCAACAGCTCCGTCCAAGAGACAGTGCGTCAAACAATGTTCAGAACCCAGAAAAACAGTGCCCGCCTTCCAATTGATATAAGGATTATGGGTACGAAGCCAAGGTAACCCTAAAATTACTGGATAGTGTGCTGTACGGATTACATCAAAGACAACAGATTCTTGATGGGAGGAAATATTCATCCGCAAAGGTATTGTTTGTTCCTTTATGGGTCCTGAAGTTAACGGACTACCATCCACTGACTCAACTGGTATTGCCAAGGTCTTAACAGAACACGGTATATTATGAGCGGTCTTCCAGAGGGTATCAACAAAATTCCCTGCGGCCCCACAATCTATTAAGGCCGTGACCAGAATGGGAACAGAATCTCCCCATTTGATTTGGACTTGTAAAGCCATCATAGTAAGATCGGGGATCTCTGTTACTTGAGATGGTATCATAGAGGATGAGGAACCTGTTACTGATTCCCTAGCCGCGGTTCCCCTTGCGGTTGGGAAATGGCGTTTCCCTGTCTTTTGACTGGGATTAGAAGACAATCTTGTATAGTGTGTTCCTTGGAACCACAATACATACATAGCCCCTTGACTCGACGTCTATTGCGCTCTTCTGGAGTAAGACGACCTCTGGTAGTTCCTATCTGCATAGGTTCTTCCGTCTGAAATTTTCCTAAATTAGGGTAGTATGTAACAGGTTGTCTCACGGGACGGCCGCGACGTCGTTCCTTTATTCTTTCTTGCAATCTGTAGTCCATCTGCATTACCATGGTGATTAATTCTGCCAGATTTGGAGGTCTGGGTACTCGGGAGATCTCATCTTTTAACTCCTCATTTAACCCCCTGCGGAATATAGTGATCAGAGCATCGTCAGCCCAAGACGTGCCATCTGCTAACTGCTTAAAATTGGTGATGTAGAACAACAGATCTTGAGATCCTTGTTTGAAATCCAATAACTGTTCTTGGGCTGAAACCGTGATCTCTTGACGGCAAAACATGGCTCTTAGACTATTCAAAAAGGCAGGGTAAGAATCTAGCAAGGCATTATTTGTAGTAACAAGAGGCGTGGCCCATGCTAAAGCAGGACCTGTTAAATTTGCAATCATGTGTCCTACTTTATCACGGTCACTATGAAAAAAGGCGGTCTTGAATGAGAACTGAACGGTACAAGCTTCAATAAAGGCCTTGAGTTTATGAGGATTACCGTCGTATAAGCCACCCGGAATTGGGCCAGGAGGTATCTCAGAACAACTAGGGACTCTGCCTACCTGTTGTCGGAGATAGGCATTCTCCTGTTTTAGAGCCTGCACTTCGGCCGTCAACGCTTGTACAGCGGTGATTATTTGTTGTTGTTGGGATGCGTCCATTTTTCCTTGTAACCCTGAACCCCTGAGATAACCTGCTCAGAATTTCTGAAAGCTCAGTTTAAATTTCGAATCTCAATAATATCTTCTTTAAAGTGGGCGTTGCTAACTGTAACAAAAGTGACGAATGTCACAATGATCTTACAATTTAAACAACTGGCAGGTTACCCCAAGGACTCACCGTTAGCTCTCTTCTTGTCCTGTGACTGACACCTTCTAGCAGGGGAAGACTCTCCTTGCTCCAGGCGGGGAGATGAAAGTGAAAGCCTCCCAAGTACCTCTTCCCCTTCCCGGATAAACCAGGTAAGAGAAGAAGTCCCCGGGAAACCCTCTGGGGAAGAAAACCCTGTGCCGATGGTAGCGGTAAGATGTCTTCAGGTTTCAGGTGGAGATTCCGGTGAAGTCCGGAGGACGCTTGTCTTGAAAGAGAAAGAGACTGGTAAGTACAGGCAGGTAAGTGGAAAAATGGATATATGAGATATATAGGTATGGTGATTACCCTTAAACAGGAATGAAATGTGGGTAAAGGTGCCAGCCAGAGACTTCAGAGGACATCTGAGAGGAATGGAGGGCGGAGCTAGGAGTTGTTTCGATAGAACAGAGTTTAGCACGGGCGGTCTCAATACCGGGGTAACATAAGCCTGTAGCGCCCTCCGAAACGAGACCGGTAGGCAAACTTTGGTGAGAAGGAGATGGAGTCCGTGGAATCGGGAGACAGAGAGGCAGTGGAAAATGCAGTAGCGTTGTTGAAGCAGAGTAGCAACGCAATTGTGTGCTGATCACAGGAACAGATATACCTACACTCGGGTAGGGAGACAGCACTTCCTGGAAACCAAGTCGTGCAGAATCTAGACCCGCAACTCCAGTTACAGCGGCCATCTTACTAGGAAAAATGGCCGCCACCTGTCATCCAACGATCCATCGATGCCACAAGGACCACCGCCTTCGAAGGGGCGTGACAACTGCTCCCTGTTTCAGGGGTACTGCTTTACTATGCCAGGGCTGTTCACTGTACCAAGGATGCTCCTTTACTATGCCAGGACTGCTCCCTGTTTCAGGGGTACTGTTTTACTATGCCAGGGCTGTTTACTGCACCAAGGGTGCGGCTTAACTATACCTGTGCTGCTCCTTTACTATGCCAGGACTGCTCCCTGTGTACTGCATTATTATGCAATGGCTGATCTCTACATCAAGGGTGCAGCTTAACTATGCCAGGGCAGCACCTTTACTATGCCAGGACTGCTCGCTGTGTCAAGGGTACTGCTTTACTATGACAGGGCTGATCTCTGCGCCAAGGGTGCTGCTTAACTATGCCAGGCCACCTCCTTTAATATGCCAGAACTGCTCCTTGTGTCAGGGGTTACTATGTCAGGGCCGATCTCTGCACCAAGGGTGCTGCTAACTATGCCAGGGCTGTGCCTTTACTATGCCAGGACTGCTTCCTGTCTCAGGGGTAATGCTTTACTATGCCAGGGCTGTTCTCTGTACAGAGGGTGCTGCTTAACTATGCTGGGCTGCTCATTTACTATGCCAGGACTGTTCCCTGTGCCAACACTGTTTCAGGGGTACTGCTTTGCTATGCCAGGGCTGTTCTCCGTCCCCACGGTGCTGCTTAACTATGCCAGGGCTGCTTCTTTACTATGCTAGGACTGCTCCATGTGTCAGGGGTACTGCTTTACTATGCCATGGCTGATCTCTACACCAAGGGTGCTGCTTAACTATGCCAGGGTTGCACCTTTACTATGCCAGAACGGCTCCCTGTGTCAGGGGTACTGCTTTACTATGCCATGGCTGATTTCTGCACCAAGGGCACTGCTTAACTATGCCAGTGCTGCTCCTTTACAATGCCAGGACTGCCTCCTGTGTCATGGGTACTGATTTACTAAGCCAGAGCTGATCTCTGCACCAAGGGTGCTGCTTAGCAATGCCGGGGCAGCTCCTTTGCTATGCCAGGACTGCTCACTGTCTCATGGGTACTGCTTTACTATGCAGAGCTGATCTCTACACCAAGGGTGCTGCTTAGCTATGCCAGGGCTGTTCCTTTACTATGCCAGGACTGATCCCTGTGTCAGGGGTACTGCTTTACTATGCCAGGACTGATCCCTGCACCAGGGGTACGACTTATCTATGCCAGATTTGCCTCGTGGGCCAATTCTGCCGTTTCACTGTGACGGTTCTGCTCCCTGCATTAAGGGTGCTGCATAATTATGGCAGGGCTGCTCTTTGCATCAGAGGTGCTGCTTAACTATGCCAGTGTTGCTTCCTGTGCAAGTGAATCTGCTTAACTGCATTAGTTCTGCTCCCTGCAACAAGGTTGCTGCTTAACTATGCCAGGGGTCCCCCTTGTGCTAGAGATGCTGCTTAAATATGCCAGACTGCTCCCTGTGCCAGTGCTACTGAGGAACTATGCTAGTAATACTCCCTGCACCAGGAGGGCTGCTAAACTATGACAGGGTGCTCCCTGCACCAGAGGTGCTGCTTAATTATGCCAGGGTTGCTCCATGCACCAGTGCTGCTGCTTAAGTATGCCAGTTCTTCTCACTGCACCAAGAGTGCTTGTTAAGTGTGCCAAGACTGCTCCCTGCACCAGAGGTTCTCCTTCAATGTGCCAGTGCTGCCCCTTGTGCAAGTGGTGCTGCTTAACTACACTAGTTCTGCGGAAGCAAGGTTTGGCAGAAAAAGTCACTAATCCACAGGGCTTGTATTGGAAAGAATTGAGAAGAAGGCCCACGGATGCAGGTGTGTGGTTATACTGCCAGTATAATACCACTGAGAAAGTCCAATTCAAACACGAGCAGGTCCCAGTCACACTGTGCCAAGGAAGAATGCAAATTAAGGATTGAAGTCTAAAAATGTTTTTATTGAAGGAAGGAACAGCCTGACACGTGTTTCGAGCCTGAAACAGCTCTTCATCTGAGGCTAAAGAATCACACATATGAAAAGTATATTATATTGCCAAAAGCAAAACATATTGCAACATACAATTGTATAATGGATAAATGCAGTTAAAAAGAAAGAATGTGGTGATCAAACAAAAAGGTGGCATACCGCCCAGGGGCAATGCAAGGGCAGTTTGCCAAGGCACATTAATACATGTTATGCAAAAACAGTTAAATCAAATCGAATATATAAGAGAGGAAAATTATTTGTACAATACAAATCACTACCGCATATAGTTGAAGTTCATTGACTGGTGGATGTTCAATAACCGAAAGAGGAAAGAAAAGAAAAACACAAATTAAAAGTGGCTGCAGCAGCGCAATCACAAAACAAGCTACCTCAAAGTCTAAGTAGGTGTAGAATTGTATTGAAGTATGCATATGGAAAGGGATGTTACCTTAACTTCGAATTAGAAAAAACCTCTAATTGCAGAGTGAGGACAGTGCCAAGAGAGAATCTACAGGAATGAAACACCATAATGTAATTGTCAAAATCAAATAATTAAGGTAAATCAAAAGAATTTAGGAAGTTGCCAAAGCGCCTACCTCTATTGCTTCGCAATTGCGGAAGGTTGAAATTAGGAAACAAAAACAAACAATCAATGTTGGAAAATTCCAAAGCTTCATGAAAAGGCGAGATGGGATTACAATGTGAATAAAAATGAAAGTGCGGCATCATAGGGTATGCCAGTACTTAATTTAAAACATGCCGCGTAATTCCGAATCGTATAAGTTAACAGACATAAATTGGTTAATTGGATGCTCTGCATATATGATGAGACCTTGATTAAGTATTAGAGGACCCGGGGGATCGTACAAAAAGTTTTACCTGTACGGATGTAAAAAAGTAACAACAAAGTTTCAGCGTGCAAGCAGCAAAATGAGTGAAGGACATAAAAACATGGCCTCCGAAAAGGAGGCAATGCAGTATGAAATGTTAATGTGAACACGAGTTAGGCTCAGTTAAAGCTGCCATATTGGGTGTAGGGAATATGGCTGAAATAGGCTCAGTTAAAGCTGTCATGTTGGGTGTAGGGGATACGGCTGAAATAGATTAAAAAGAACAGCGTCAATTAGAAACCAAGGCTACTTATGTGGCAGAAAACACGATAGAGCCGTATAACCATGTAAACCTAATTATGAGATTAAAAAGATGTATAAATTTAAAATTAGTGGGCGTAAAATACTAATGTGAAAATACCAATTATATATTAACTCCGAATATAATTACGCAGACAAAAGTGTGCCCAAACTAAGGCATAAAGGAGAAAAAGGAGAAATTAAGGAGGACAATTGAAAGGCACGATTATAGTAAGATGGAGGCGTGAGGGATGGGGGTGATTGCCCCCACCAAGACTAAAGGCGCTGTTTATGAGTGCACTGCTGTATGTCGCCAGAGTTGCATACATTTAAAAGAATCCAAATACAGGGATTACACTGGCACCAGTAATATTAGACAATGAATCAAACATGATTTAAAGAAAAGTAGCAAATTCATGATCCAAATTTAATCAATGATATACAGTTTGGTATTTACATATTAGTTTGGCATCCAATTGCCGTAATTTCAAAGTTAGATTACCACCTCTAGGGGGCAATGAGACTTTGGATAATCCCACAAAACGGATGTCATCCATACACTCCAATTGATGTGATTTTTGCCAATGATTGGCAAGGGGATATTTTGCATCCTGACTACCAATTGTAGCTAGATGTTCACAAATGCATATCTTGAGTGGTCTGATAGTACTACCAATATATTTGAGACCACAAATGCAAATTTTGCAATAAACCACAAATTTGGTGTTACAGTTAATGAATGAAATGATATCATGATCACCTTGTGGTCCAAAGGAGACCACTGATGTTTGAAATGCAAATTTACACATGTTGCAACATCCACATTTGTGAAAGCCTTTAACTCTAGCAGAGTGCAACCATGTAGTAGTGGGAGTGGGCATACTCATAAATGAAGGGCAAAGTTTATTTTTGAGGAACTTTCCTTTACTGTACGTTATACTGGCATTAGGATCCAACCAATTGGCTATATCTGAGTCAAGGTGTAGAAGGTGCCAATGTTTCCTCAAAATATTGTGAATTTTATGACTGTCGGAAATTAAATCTAGTAATCAACCTGATTTTCTGGGTAACTGATGAATTGACACGATTTTTGGTACTAATAAATCCGCTCTCTTAAACTGGCGTACTGCTTCCGATACTTTGTCAAGACAGATATTGTGATAGCCTCTCTCAAGAAATCTTGATTTAATGAGATTACTTTCACGATCAAAATCCTGCAAGTATGAGCAATTTCTCATGACACAAATAAATTCACCTTTCGGAATGTTTGTTATTACGTGTTTTCTATGATAACTTTGAGCATGTAGCGTTGCATTTACAGAGGTAGATTTGCAAAATGTTTTGGTTACCAGATCATTTGCAGTTAAGTGAATGGAGAGATCCCAGAAATCAATATGAGTTTGACTAGAGGTTGAGGTGAATTGTAAACCCCAATCGTTACTGTTCAAGTAGGAGACAAATTCAAGGAGTAAATCTTGTGTACCAGTCCAAATCAAAATTACATCATCTATCTAACGTTTCCATAGACGTATAAAAGGTTGATAAGCAGAATTGGAAAACACAAATGACTGTTCAAAATGATGCATAAAGGCAATTGGCAAGTGCTGGCGCAAAACTTGCACCCATTGCGACACCAATCAATTGCTTGAAATACACATTATTAAATAGAAAGACATTATTTTGCAAAGTAAATATCAAAAGTTCTTTCACCATTTCAATGTGATCAAAATAGGATGCAGAGAATTCACGAAATAAGAAATTGACACTTGTGCTTTGGAATGATATGATATGATATGATGGGTTATTTATAACGCGCTTAATACCCAGAGGTTTCTAAGCGCGGACCCGGGGATCGAACCTGTGGTGCTCCGTGTCGTCTTGCTTCCAAGGCGAGCACTTTGCCCTTGAGCTATCCTCCCGAGACCCGAGAATGATCTATCGAAGTATATAGTGCTTTAACATCTAGAGTAACCAACCAACATTTGTTATGAAAATTATGGTTGTCAAGCATTTCTATTATGTGCATTGTATCCCTGATAAATGTAGGGGTTGTCACTACAACTGGTAACAAGAATTCATTAATGTAAATGGAAATAGGCTCTAAAACACCACCACCTCCACTGACTATGGGTCTCCCTTCTGGGATGTCTGCAAATTCTTTGTGCATTTTTGGGAGAAAATAAACAGTGGGCATGATAGGCCCATCTACCGTGAGGAACTGTCTTTCCACATCAGTTAGCATGCCATTTAAGTAATATAATCAAGTCTGTTCATAACAACAATATTGCCACCCTTATCAGCCTCTTTAATTATTAAATCAGGATTGTACAGCTTCATGTGAAGTAGAGGGGGTAGAGGTACCATTTGCAAGGTTAGATGGAATGGGAGTCTGAGGCTCAGAGTCACTATCTATGTCTGAGCTAACTGGAGTTGACGCAACACTGCTGGATCGTGATCTAGAGACCTCATCATATTTTGCCTGATATGTATACATTCTGTTATCTCTGTAGTCTAAGTCATCTCTTGAAAATGTATGGGATTTACGCATTTTAACCTCGTCTTGATGTTTGCAAAGTATATCATATAGTGTCTTAAAATTCTTATCAATCGTAGCACTGGGGGGCATCAAATAAATTAATTTGATCTTTGAGTTTATCTATTTCAGTGACAGTACGAGTAACCTTGCAAATGGTACCTCTACCCCCTCTACTTCACATGAAGCTGTACAAGATGACTTAGAAGATCTTGACTCTATCGCATCAGTTCCAACAGGTCCCTCTCCTTTTTTGGAGCAACTGAGGTGTTACAAGAAGGGCAATCGATTTGCAGCAGCAAAAAAAGTACTCTTTCAGATGCCAGTTTCTAAAAATATTGCAATCCCAGGCATACAACCGGGGGTACAAGATGTGGTAGGCCCAGGCAGCAGAAACGCACCACCCTCTCAGAGACTAACCAGAGCAATGTCTCAGCAACAACTGTCCAATCAGAACCCGTGAATCTTATTACCAACCTTAGCACATATTCGCTCTCCCCAGCTGAAATGTCTGTCCTTAACAAGGGCCTCTCATTTGTTCCAACATCCACAAAAAATTTTGTGGATATCCAAATAGATCTTTTTAAGTTTATTCATAAACTCAAATTAAAGAAATTCTTTGCAATGCAAGTACAAAATTACAAACCACTACCACCAACACCTACTCCGTCTCAAATCTCATTACAAACACTTCTTACCACCCATGTCTTAATGACTTTGGATGGCTATGAACCACAATCCCAAACTAGCATTGCACAAGTCCTCAAAGAATTGGACATTGTTCAACAAAATGTATGTATTAAGGAACTCACTTGAAAATCTAAAATTTCACCTACATTTCCTCCTGACAACATCATCGACACCTTTTACCAGGCGGTAATCAAGGACATCCATAGCTTGGAAGACTTTGGGTTGATACAAAAATCTCATGCTATTTGAAATCTAAATAAATCTGAATTTCAAGCAATCCAACAGTTATCATGCAATCCATTAAAGAGGCTGATAAGGGTGGCAATGTTGTTGTTATGAACAGACTTGATTATATTACTATGGGTATGCGGCACCTCAATTCAGAAGGATGCTACTCCATACTTCCTAATAATCCTTTGCAGGCAATCCAATGCAGACATACTATCGGCCAAACTACCTCTCTCTCACAACAACACCATTAACATCCACATCATCTACCGGCCCCCAGGACTCCCAGCTGACTTTCAAGGGCAAATCACCACAAAAACCTTACTCCTAGGTGATCTTAATCTAGGCTATAATGATCCCAAGGACAAAACAGCAATCTCGTTCCTTAAGGCCTGTCCAACTTAGACTTCACACAAAAAATGGTGTCGCACACCCACACCAAAGGCAGAACTCTAGATTGGCTGGCTGACCATAACTGCAACTCCTCTATCACATCCAATACATTCCTCCCGTGGACAGATCACAGCTGCATACAATTCACTATCCCCACGACACCTACCAAAAAAACATTAGTACATAAATCTGCCACCTTATCCAGAAGCTCCAAAAAATGTACTTCAGACAACGTACGCCCCCTTCTCAACACTCCATGCCTCTCCCCACCTTTCTCACAAGATCCTAACATTCTAGCAGACATTCTCAAGGATACGCTCACTAATGCAATAAATTCCATCGCCCCTCTAGAAAAAAAAAAAAAAAAGAAATCCTTCCATTCCAACACATGGTTCACAGAGGACCTCCAAGCTTTGTGTAACAACAAGCGCCAACGCTTAAAAATTGGCAGGCCAACCCATGCGACATCACCAAAAACGTATTCAAAGACATCGCAAAAAAATACAAAGCTGCCATCTTCAATGCCAAATCTGAGTCATACAAACGTCGAATATCAGACTCTAAGTCCCACTCAAGAGAACTCTTCTCCATCTTTAAAGAGCTTACAGTGCCTCCCACTTCTACTGACGAGATCGCTAAGGACGAAGCTTGGTGCAACAGTATCCAAGCTGCCATGCTCCGTTAAATAGACCTACAAAACAAAATCCTTGACCACTACAATACCCTGCCGAAACTGAGTCAGCACTCACATTCTCAATCCTCTAGCAAAACCATTAACATCCCTAAATGTACCTTCAACAAAGTCTCAGAACTAGAAGTCCTGGACTGCCTGAAACATCTGAAACCATTGACCTGCAAAGGCGATGCCTGCCCTCCAAAGTTAATCAAGGAGTGCACTGAACCACTTGCCCCACTCATTACTGCATTCATTAATGCTTCATTCAAGACCTGCTCCGTCCCAGACAGTCTCAAAGACGCTTGGGTGCACCCACTTCTAAAAAAGCCCACTCTCGACCCCACGCTGCCCAGCAACTACAGACCTATAACAGTCTGTTTCCTTCTCAAAATTCTAGATAAAGTGGCACACAACCAAATCCAACTATACCTTGAAACAAACTCCATCCTAGGTACCAGACAGTCAGGTTTCCGCAAAGGCCACGGAACAGAGACTGCTTTGCTGGACCTTAAAAACCAAATAACTAAGATACTGGACACAGGTAAACCCGCCCTTCTACTTCTCCTTGACCTCTCAGCGGCATTCGACCTAGTGGACCACAACACCCTCACTTCGCACCTCTCCCACTCTGCACATTTCTCAGACCAAGCCACCTCCTGGATAACCTCCTTTCTAGAAGGGAGGGCCGTGAAAGTCTTTTCAAACACATCCAACGCAACACCATTCATAATACACTGCAGTGTCCCACATGGCTCTTGTACACCACCTACGCTGTACAACCTATCTACAAAGCCCCTTTTTGATAAACTGGATGCACTTAGGATCGCCTACACTAACTACGCAGACGACACCCAAGTGCTCCTCCCACTAACTGGCTCATACCATACAGACGCCCTGGCTCTAAAACATATATATGCCACCATTCAAGCCTGGATGGCCACTAACGGCCTATGTCTTAACAGGGATAAGATTGAAATCCTGATCCTCGGCCAAAAGTCCACGCTTGCCAAGCTAGATAGTCTCTATGCCAATTTCAACATTGACAACTGCACTATCCCAGTCCTATCTTCTGTGAAAACGCTAGGGGTCTACATTGATGCAACCTTGTCTATGGATAAACAAGTCAGTGTCACTGTCTCTGCATCCGCACTAAGCACCAAATTCATCAACGCCATCAAACCATTCCTCACCAAAGAAAACTGTCTAGCAATAGCAAGAGCTGCCATAGGCACTATACATGACTATTGTAACGCACTTCTAGCCAGCACCTCTGAAAAAAACCTAAACAATTTTCAGGTCACTCAAAATAACACCCTGAGAGCAGCCTTAAGCATCTCCAAAAGGGACCACATCTCACATGCAAGACAATGGGCCTCATTACGAGTCCGGCGTTAACCGAGGCGGTAAAACCGCCTGGTTAACGCCGGACTCGTATTACCATTCCGCCTCCGTGACTCCCGGAATTACCGGGGCATCACAACCCCGGTTTTCCGGGAATCACAGAGGCGGAATGGTGTAAATCCCCATTCCCTTTGAGTCCTATGGGACTCAATGGGAATCGGGATCATGGAAACACCGGCAGCATCTTGTAATGCTGCCGGTGTTTCCTCGTCCGCCTGCAGGCGGGCGGTGTTAAACCCGCCAGGTCAGACCTGGCGGGAACATCACCTCCCGCCTGCAGGGGTCGGGATCAGGCGGTCCGGAAACAACGGTGGCGGCGGGTTTACCGCCACCGTTATTTCCGGACCGCCACAATCGTAATGAGGCCCAATCTGTTCATTGGCTCCCTGTCAAAGAACGCATCACCTTCAAGGTTCTGACCACTACCCACAAACGTATCCACCACACTGCACCATCATATCTCTCAGACACTATTCTCAGACCGGCCTCATCCAGACCTACCAGACTCTGCTACACCAACCAACTCACCCCACGTATCAATAAGACTACAGCGGGAGGTTGGGGTTTCCCCTACATAGCACCCAGACTCTGGAACAATCTCCCCCACACTCTAAGAGCAGAATGCTCCCTTAAAGCATTTAGAAAAAAACTCAAAACCTCTCTTTAACTAAACTTCCTCTACCTACAGCCAAACATACACACATTGCTAATGTTGTTATTGTCTAAACATGTATGCTTGTATGCCTCTATGTTGTAACTAAGTCTCGCTATTCTTGTAACCAGTGCCACAATGCCTCAGGGCTGATTCTGTGCGCTTAACAAATACGAATAAATAAATAAATCCATGCCAAGGCCAACCTTGTAATTTGGAAATGGCATAAATTGGGCATGCTAACTGATGTGGAAAGACAGTTCCTCGCGGTAGATGGGCCCATCATGCCCACTGTTTATGTTCTCCCAAAAATACACAAAGAATTTGCAGACATCTCAGAAGGGAGACCCATAGTCAGTGGAGGTGGTGGTGTTTTAGAGCCTATTTTCATTTACATTAATGAATTCTTGTTACCAGTTGTACTGACAACCCCTACATTTAGCAGGGATACAATGCACATACTAGAAATGCTTGACAACCTTAATTTTCATAACAAATGTTGGTTGGTTACTCTAGATGTTAAAGCACTATATACTTTGATAGATCATTCCAAAGCACTACAAAGTGTCAATTTCTTATTTCGTGAAGCCCGCGGGAGAAAGGGCGCGGGTGTTTGCGGCCCGCAGGGTGTTTCGCTTGGCCCAGGAGGGCCTCCATACCGAAGCCACGCCCCCTCCACTACTTCCGCTCGCCTCCCGCACCCGCCAGGGTGAAGCCCGCGGGAGAAAGGGCGCGGGTGTTTGCGGCCCGCAGGGTGTTTCGCTTGGCCCAGGAGGGCCTCCATACCGAAGCCACGCCCCCTCCACTACTTCCGCTCGCCTCCCGCACCCGCCAGGGTGAAGCCCGCGGGAGAAAGGGCACGGGTGTTTGCGGCCCGCAGGGTGTTCGTGGATCCGTGGGGGACCAGACTGACCGGCCTTTAACGTCCTGGACTGCTCCGTGGGTCTTCAAGGTGAGCAAAAGCCAGCCATCATCATTCCTGCCAACCTTCTTTTAGAGTACCCGAGGTCCTCTGTAACAGCCAAGCCCACAAGCCCTCAACAAGCCCCCAACAAGATTCTTACGCGGGTCAAGGGCACGGGGTGTTGGTGGTCCGCGGAGAACGTTGTCTGTCCCTGGAGGGACCTTTTAAGAGTCATCTAAGAGACAGCCATCAAGCAACCCCAAATCTAACTGCTGCCAAGGGGGGACAGAGATCGTCGACCATGACTCTCCTAAAGTCTCTAAGGTCCATGAAGTCACATGCTGAGCCAAGGAAAGTTCCCTCTGTTTTGCCCCTCCTCCCCCCCCCTCTTGCCTCACGTCCGCCCCCCATGTCAACGGTCCTAAATCGGCTCGCAAGATACTGGTTGTCAGGAGACAGCGCCAACAGGGTTATACAGCCAAACCCCCCAACTCGGCCCCCTTGAATTCCGATGAGGTCGAGCTCTCTACACCCCAGTTCCCCACGATACCCAGTGCCTTAATTGGGATTCCTGCATCCGACCAACCCTATTTCGAGCAAGAGCAAGAGGGGGAACAAGAGTGGGAAGTGGCCGGGCCTGTAATATTGGAAAGCAGCTGTCCTCTACCAAATTCTACCCCCGGAACCCTCAGCATGGTCCCTATCCCAGTCCCTTGCTCTAACCCTGGCTCTTGCACAGAGGTGGGCCTGTCCAGCTCCACCCCTGACTGCTCACTCAACGAGGGCAGCTTACATCCCTGCAGTTCGCCTATGGTCACACCCCCGCTGAATCTATCTTCTGATCATAGCAGTCTCTGGAGCGACTATATGTCATCGTTAAGCCCTTCAGTCAGCTCGCTTTCTCATCCATCCTTACTCGGGGCTCCAAAGCAACAACCTGATGACCCCAATTCCGCTGTAAAACAAGCCACTGACCCCCCAAATGGGGGGGATTTTACAGCCAGGGTGTGCAATTGTGTATGCATCCAAGTGTTGGCTGAGTTGGCAGTTATTAAAAATCTGCTCTCAGTCCTCATAGGAATGCAGGGGGAAAAGCAGTGCGAGGGGGAGCCCTGTACCATTCCAATAGCTCGCAAAGGGCCCATCGTCTCACCCATGGCCCACCCCCTGGCACACCATCAGGAACAGGCCCCTATGTCACCCACGTTCACTGAACCTTGCCCTAGCTTGGTGCATGAGAATCTACAAGCAGCCAAGGGTATTAACCCCAGTACTTGTGTTAAGCCTAGAGTGTCCATGGGGGTGCCACAAACTAAGGTAAAACCTATATCTCGGGAGAACACTGCATCAAGCAAATCGGGCCATAAACGCCTCATTCATGGAGAGGGGAGAGCCTATGGCCCGTGGCGTAGAGAGAGGCTACCTCCACCCTCTGGCCTAGGCCGGACCGGACAAGCTACCATGTACCTGCATGGCGTACCCAGGCTGGCAAGGGACAGGAAGGAGTCTAGGGATGCCCTCCTCAATAAAAGTCTACATTGGCTGCGGTCCGTAAGAGGCTGCTATTTTGTGTCTAGGGAATCCTTGGCAGGGTGTCGCAGAACGCCAAGAGTGGACAACCAGCAGGGTGACACTGTGGAACTTGCATTTTGGGACGTGGGAGTGGTAAGGGCGGTCCTAGGTCACCGTGGGGGGTCTAGTTGGTCACCCAGGAGTGGTATTCTAATTAGTAGTCATCCTCAAATAGTCCCTGAGTGCCCCCCGAGGTTAACTTTGAGACCCTCCCCCCTGTCCGGTGCTAACCTCACCCCTTTGGGACGTTATGGGTCAGGTTCCTTGGGGGAAAGGCCCTTGTAATGGGGGACGTCTAGATGATAATGGGGCTCTTAGTTTTATTTATCTCCCTCCTCAATGATTTTGATGGGGTGCATTTTGCTATCTTTTGGAATATTGAATGTAATTGATTTTGTATGATGTTTTTTGTGTTTGATGGATTTCCTTCGGAATCCGAATAAACTTATTGACTTGACTTATTTCGTGAATTCTCTGCATCCTACTTTGATCACATTGAAATGGTGAAAGAGCTTTTGATATTTACTTTGCTAAATAATGTCTTTCTATTTAATAATGTGTATTTCAAGCAATTGATTGGTGTCGCAATGGGTGCAAGTTTTGCACCAGCACTTGCTAATGCCTTTATGCATCATTTTGAACAGTCATTTGTGTTTTCCAATTCTGCTTATCAACCTTTTATACGTCTATGGAAACGTTAGATAGATGTTATTTTGATTTGGACTGGTACACAAGATTTACTCCTTGAATTTGTCTCCTTCTTGAACAGTAACGATTGGGGTTTACAATTCACCTCAACCTCTAGCCAAACTCATATTGATTTCTTGTATCTCTCCATTCACTTAACTGCAAATGATCTGGTAACCAAAACATTTTGCAAATCTACCTCTGTAAATGCAACGCTACATGCTCAAAGTTATCATAGAAAACACGTAATAACAAACATTCCGAAAGGTGAATTTATTTGTGCCATGAGAAATGGCTCATACTTGCAGGATTTTGATTGTGAAAGTAAGCTCATTAAATCAAGATTTCTTGAGAGAGGCTATCACAATATCTGCCTTGACAAAGTATCAGAAGCAGTATGCCTGTTTAAGAGAGCGGATTTGTTAGTACCAAAAAATCATGTCAATTCATCAGTTACCCAGAAAATCAGATTGATTACTAGATTTAATTCTGACAGTCAAAAAATTCACAATATTTTGAGGAAACATTGGCACCTGCTACACCTTGACTCAGATATAGCCAATTGGTTGGATCCTAATGCCAGTATAACGTACAGTAAAGGGAAGTCCCTCAAAAATAAACTTTGCCCTTCATTTATGAGTATGCCCACTCCCACTACTACATGGTTGCACTCTGCTAGAGTTAAAGGCTTTCACAAATGTGGATGTTGCAACATGTGTAAATTTGCATTTGAAACATCGTTGGTCTCCTTTGGACCACAAGGTGATCATGATATCATTTCATTCATTAACTGTAACACCAAATTTGTGGTTTATTGCATAATTTGCATTTGTGGTCTCAAATATATTGGTAGTACTATCAGACCACTCAAGATATGCATTTGTGAACATCTAGCTACAATTGGTAGTCAGGATGCAAAATATCCCCTTGCCAATCATTGGCAAAAATCACATCAATTGGAGTGTATGGATGACATCCGTTTTGTGGGATTATCCAAAGTCTCATTGCCCCCTAGAGGTGGTAATCTAACTTTGAAATTACGGCAATTGGATACCAAACTGTATATCATTGATTAAATTTGGATCATGAATTTGCTACTTTTCTTTAAATCATGTTTGATTCATTGTCTAATATTACTGGTGCCAGTGTAATCCCTGTATTTGGATTCTTTTAAATGTATGCAACTCTGGCGACATACTGCAGTGCACTCATAAACAGCGCCTTTAGTCTTGGTGGGGGCAATCACCCCCTATCCCCCGCGCCCCCTTCTTACTATAGTCGTGCCTTTCAATGGTCCTCCTTAATTTCTCCTTTTTCTCCTTTATGCCTTAGTTTGGGCACACTTTTGTCCGCATGATTATATTCGGAATGAATATATAATTGGTATTTTCACAGTACCATCTTACGCCACCTATTTTTAAATTTATACATCTTTTTAATCTCATAATTAGGTTTACATGGTTATACGGCTCTACCGTGTTTTCTTCCACATAAGTAGCCTTGGTTTCTAATTGACGCTGTCGTTTTTAAATCTATTTCAGCCGTATTCCCTACACCCAACATGGCGGCTTTAACTGAGCCTATTTCAGTCGTATTCCCTAAACCCAATATGGCAGCTTTAACTGAGCCTAACTCGTGTTCTCATTAACATTTCATACTGCATTGCCTCCTTTTCGGTGGCCATGTTTTTATGTCCTTCACTCATTATGCTGCTTGCACGCTGAAACTTTGTTGTTACTTTTTCACGTCCGTACAGGTAAGACGTTTTTGTACGATCCCCGGGTCCTCTAATACTTTATCAAGATCTCATCATATATGCAGAGAACCCAATTAACCAATTTATGTCTGTTAACTCATACGATCCGGAATTACGTGGCATGTTTCAAATTAAGTACTGGCATACCCTATGATGCTGCGCTTTCATTTTTATTCACATTGTAATCCCATCTCGCTTTTTAATGAAGCTTTTGAATTTTCCAACATTGATTGTTTGTTTTCGTTTCCTAATTTCAACCTTCCGCAACTGCGAAGCATTAGAGGTAGGCGCTTTGGCAACTTCCTAAGTTCTTTTGATTTACCTTGATTATTTGATTTTGACAATTACATTATGGTGTTTCATTCCTGTAGATTTTCTCTTGGCACTGTACTCACTCTGCAATTAGAGGATTTTTCTAATTCGAAGTTAAGGTAACATCCCTTTCCATATAATACTTCAATACAATTCTACACCTACTTAGACTTTGAGGTAGCTTGTTTTGTGATTGCGCTGCTGCAGCCACTTTTAATTTAAATTTAATTTTGTACTATGTTTTTCTTTTCTTTCTTCTTTCGGTTATTGAATATACACCAATCAATGAACTTCAACTATATGCGGTCCTGTTTTGTATTGTACAAATAATTTTCCTGTCTTATATATTCGATTTGATATAACTGTCTGTGTGTATGGTCTTTGCGCCCGTTTTTGCATAACATGTATTATTGTGTCTTGGCAAACTACCCTTGCATTTGCCCTCGGCGGTATGCCACCTTTTTGTTTGATCACCACATTCTTTCTTTTTAACTGCATTTATCCATTATACAATTGTATGTTGCTATATCTTTTGCTTTTGGCAATATAATATACTTTTCATATGTGTGATTCTTTAGCCTCAGATGAAGAGCTGTTTCAGGCTCGAAACACGTGTCAGGCTGTTCCTTCCTTCAATAAAAAAAATGTTGGACTTCAATCCTTAATTTGTATGCTTCCTTGGCGCAGTGTGACCAGAACAGAAACAATTGGGACGACGGATCGAAACAAACCCGAAGCGGGAATTGCTTTATATTAATCTATCGAACTACATACCGACTGAAATGGAACAACAATTCCTTAATAAAGGACTGGGTTTTGTCATGACGAATGAACACGATCCCTTTGAATTCCAAATTGAATTCAAAAAGTTGATGAGAAAAATCCATCTTAAAGAATTCTTCACTCCTCTCAATAATACCATCAATGAAGTACCTATGAACTTTACAGGACTACGTAATCCATCTACGTTCTACCCCCCATCCCAGAGTTTTTCCCCGGAATCACTCAAGTTTAAAAAGAAAGTAATTTTGGATATTACCGCTTTGGAAAAGAATCACCAGAGAGCATTTCACAACCTATCCAATTTGGAACGCAAAGCCCTCGATTCTCTGTCCAACAATCCCACGATCATCATAAAGAAGGCGGATAAAGGGGGAGGAATTGTTATCTTGAACCTTACCGATTACATTGATGAATGCGAGAGACAACTGAGCAATACCTCATACTACTGCCTACTAACTCAAGACCCTACACCAGAACTTTTACAACTTATAGCTGACAAAGTGGGCAAGGCTAACGATCGTGAATGGATTTCAAAACAAGAAGCAGATTTTCTTGTCAACAAAAAAAGCCCAGCATTCCAACGTTTTACACCCTTCCGAAGGTAAACAAAACCCTTCAGAGCCCACCAGGACGACCCATAGTAGCGGGTATCGACTCAGTCCTCGAACCACTTTCCATTTTTGCTGACCACTACTTGAAAGTATATGTACAAAAAATGCAATCTTACCTTAAAGATTCCAGAGACGTTATAAACAGCTATGAGAATCTGGATTTTGACCCCACGACCGATCTACTCATAGGCTTGGATGTTGTCTCCTTGTATACCAACATCCCCCAACAAGCCTCAGTGGACACCATAGAAGAAATACTTCTTACCCGAACAAATAATGATCCTGTACCCACCTCATTCATCCTTTGGTGCGTGGAACTCGCACTGAACCGGAACTACTTCGAGTTCAACGGGAAATTTTATCAACAAACCGAGGGCACAGCCATGGGTGCCACCATGGCTCCTAGTTTAGCCAATCTCTATGTCGAAACTTATGAATAAAAAAGACATATTTATAACAACGGCAACCCTTTCAGCAGCAACATCACCAAATGGAGTCGCTATATTGATGACATTTTAGTACTGTGGAAAGGTACACAGGATGATGCCAACAACTTTTTCATCAGGCTAAATGGTCTCAATCCTCATCTGAAATTTACGATGACTTCCAGCAATGAGTTTACTAACTTTTTGGACCTCACCATCTTCCAACGAAATGGCGTTCTGAAAATAAAACCTTACCATAAACCCACAGACAGGAATTCCCTTCTGGATTATTCTAGCCATCACATTTACGTGACAACCTCCCTTTTGGCCAGTTCCTTCGTCTTAAAAGGAATAGTTCTGATAAAGAAACTTATGAAGTTGAAGCCTCCACACTCAGTAACAAACTCAGACAAAGAGGTTACCCTAAAAAGTTAATAAAAAAATCAGCCAAAAGGGCATTTAATAATAACCGGGAAGCTCTACTAGAACCCAAGCCAACTAAATCTAAAGATGATCGTATTGTCTGTGTGACTACCTTTACGGACCAGAGTTTTGAAATCACCAACATCATAAAGAAAAACTGGAATATTTTTAGAACCATGACTCAACCCCTCGCTATGCCCATCTTTGCTTACAAAAGAAGCACCACCATTGGCAATATAGTTAGTAATAGCAGACTCAAATCGGTCAACACTCCGGAACCTAAACTAACCACCCTTTGGGGTCTCCCTGAAGCCACCGGTCACTATCCCTGTGGAACATGTGGCGTTTGTAAATTAACAACCAGATCCAAAGAAGTTGATGTTGGTCTCTCAAAACTCTGGACCCAAAAGAACCTCACCAATTGCAACACTGATTACGTGGTATATATGATTACATGTATATGTGGATTGCATTATGTTGGAAAAACTGTCAGAAAAGTAAAAACACGCATAATGGAACATCGGAGTTGTTTGAAGAACAGAACGGAGAATGCTCCCCTTGTGAAACACTCCAAACTCCTGAAACACAAATACGAGGACTTCACATGGATGGTCCTCCTGGCCTTGAAAGGAACGAACAACACAACACGTGAAAAGAAACTGTTGAAAATCGAACAAAAGATGATCTTCACCCTTCATAGTGATGTGACGGGGCTCAACGAGTCAATCGATTGGCATAACATCTAGTTTTCTTTTGTTATACCTCTACGGACTGTTCTGATATATGGAGGATCGAATTTCATTCTACCCCCTGTCAGTATCCTAACTTTGGTTTCATCATCTTTTAGCTTTTTGGCTAGACACCTTGACCCACCTAAGTGTCTCCCATTCCCTCCCTACCTCTCCCCACACCCTTAGCCCTCTCGAGGTCTGGTATTTCCCCTGCACATCGTTAGTGCCCTTCTTGCATTTAGGGCTATTGAACGCCCGCACCCGGGGAGTCTTTTTGGCCAGTTTCTAACGTTACCCTCTGGTCCACTCCAATATGGCCGCCGTTCTCCTGCCATTCTCGGCACCTAGTTTTGGGATCACCGACATAGTAGTAGGATTCACGGGGTTGCCTTGACTACCTGTCAGCATCGGCCGCTTCGCGCAGTCACTAGTTTCTTTTTGCTGTTCGTATACGGAAGACCTGCATTCCGTGCACCCCTCCGCATAGGGTAAGTCACTCGTCAGGCGCCTAGCTCTGCGCATCCCTCCACTTTACCAGGTCCTTATTTGAGGTAGCGCGCACTATGTAACGTTGTGCACACCATTTCTGTCCCCTCTTTATAGTACGGACCGCGGAGATTCGTTTCCGCTTACTAACCCGTGGACGCATTTAGGTAAAGTTATTTGCATTTTTTTCTTAATACTAGTCACCACGGTTTTGCACGTTGCGGGTCTCTTTGCACTCCTCGACCAACATCTTACCGCACACAGATCTAGGGAGCCTCACCACGGATACCCCCCACCTGGTGTCCCTGTATCCCTCTAGCTTAGGCCACCTGTTTGTATGGGCGGCAGTGCATTTTAGACCCGCGCCCCTACGGTCAACCACTTACGTTTCCTCGTCCTCTCGATATTTTGGCGTAACACACTGCTACCGGTTCCTCCACCTACTATGGTGTGCATCTACCTATTGATACCCACCTGGGTGTCACACTCCCGTTATCTGCTGTAATGTTGTATGTGCTAGTAGGCTGTTTTTTGTATCATCAACCGTAGTGTCTTTTACAATTTTCGTAGGGTTGCGATGGTTGCCTCCCTACACCTACTAATCTAAGTAGAGAGCCCCCACTGGCACCATTATAGGTAATTATACTCCTATTTTGTTGCCTAGTTCATTTTTTGGACCTACCTAAGTACATAGTTATTCAGTAACTAATTCTTTGATGTCTGTTGTTGTTTTTATCCTTTACAGGTGCTATGAGGCGTTAACTAATTTGTGAACTACCCCATTTGTAAAATAGGCTATACTGTATAATACTTACCTCCTGATGAATGTTCCACACTTTGTCTTATGGAACAGAAACATGTCGAGACACATCTCTGGACTGTAAACAGGGATTATATTTCATGACACATTGATCCATATGTGGATGGGTACCACACTTTCTGCTTGATAAGTACCCACAGTGGTCGTATTTTTCTGGTAACATTTCTGTAAAATGGCCATATAAGCCTGTTACGTATTCCCTATTGTTGTTTTTGCACATTGAAAGTTATATATATTTTTTGTAACTTGGACCAATCTATTTAATTGGATGTTTTAAACTTGACGATTTCTTCGTTATTATTAAAATTTGACACTATTTTTTAACTATATCTGGTCCCTCCTATTGTTTTGCTAAGAGTGTTAATGCAAGGCACCTCCAGTACCTGGTTTTTAACTTTGTCTCCTTATACATTGGCAGTGTGACTGGGACCTGCTCGTGTTTACATTAGTTCTGCTCCTTGCAACTGGGGTGCTGCTTACGGTTGTCTGGGCTGTTCGCTTTCTGCGTCGGTGGTGCAGATTAATTATGCCAGGGCTGCTCCCTGCGCCAATGCTACTGTTAAACTATGCCAGGGCTGCTCCCTGTGGCAAGGGTACTCTTCAACTATGCCAGTTCTGAACTCTCCACCAGGAGTACTCCTTAACTGTGCCAGGGCTGCTCTCTGTGCCAGGGGTACCGCTTAATTATGCCAGGGTTGCTCAAGTGGAAGTGATGCTGCTAATATATAATGAATCATTTGTTATAAAACATCCACTATGCTGTTCCTCACTCTTACACATGTTGCATGTCAGCTTTCTATTATGTTTAACTTCTTTTTAATCCCTATATTGGGGGAAATGTGCTTTCAAGTTCACTATTTGGACCAACCGTTTCCACATGTTCTTGAGGAAGTTGTTTGCTTCAGTTGCAAAGCTTCACCTAGTTTAACTGTTGCCACACTCTATTTTGGCCTTTAGCATGCTAGATAAATTATTTGCCCACGTTATGAAATTGCATGCCAGGGCCATCACTAACACTCTCTTCTTCGCGCCCAAACACACTATATGCAGACCACCTCTGCCACTCTTGCATTCGAAGGCGGCAATAGCACATCCCTCCCTATGGACTTCAAACAATAGAGTACCACTTGTCTAAAACCATCTCTGAACTGCAATTATCAACATAGCAGCAAAGCAACCTCGCTTGTTGCCCTCTCTCCCCCACTAACCTAACCCGCCCCCTCTCTCTGAGGTCCTCCAGATCGCCTGGAGAGCATGCACATGGCTGTGCTGTGTGGTATACATCCTAGCAACATAGCATAACAGTATGTAGAGTTTTATATTTACAGTCTGATTCTGTACTATGTAGAAGCCAACAGTATCTTGGATCAAGCACAAGTGGTCTTCAGATCTGAGAGAGCACAGCGATCACTGCGGATAACCTGAAAATCACTTGTGATGCCGATGAACGTATCACCCTTATTTTACTCGACCCCTCCGTAGCTTTAGTGTACATGGGAAGTATCAATATACTTCTAGGTTTACAAGCAGGGGTGGACTGGGAACTAAAAGAGGCCCTGGAAATAATTGCTAAGGCCCAAAAGAGGCCCTGGAAATAATGTTCAAAGTGGCCCCATATGACACATTTTCAGCAAGCCCAATGCCTTTCCTATGAGAACATTTGTAAATGCCACACAAAAGAGGCCCAGGGGGCAGAGGCCCACTGGGGAATCTCCAGAGTTCCCTATAGGCCAGTCCACCCCTGTTTACAAGCCAGATAGAAGACTGTCCCACATAAGACTCAATCGCTTTCAAATCGGGACATGCAAGATCCCTGTGTGCCGAAAAGTATTGGAGATGAGGTGTCACTGGACCTTAGTAATATTTCTGTCTATCCATGTGACAATAGTGTTAATAAAAACCCGGGGGTTATAATGAAGGGGGGCAGTTTGTACTCAATATCAGCTATAGGCAAGAGTAATGAACCAGGGACAAGTGCCCCAAAACAATCCGATTCTTTATCCAATATTCCCCGAGGCGCATGGGTCTAAAGATTCCATCAAGATTCTGATTCACCACAGATAGTGTTGGAGAAGGCTTTTCCCTTGTTCCGCACTATTGGTGAAAATAGAGGTGGCCCTGCTAAAAGCACGTCACATCCAGACAAATTAGATGCAAGAATACCACTGAAAGGAAGGGGAAAAAAGTTATTAAAAGTGGGTATGTCAAAAGGGGTAGGTACGATAGAATTGACAACAGGTAATTTGTTAAATGATGCACACTGTGTACTCCTGAGTCAATTGTTTGAAAGCTCCAACAGGATCCCTTTAAATAGGCAATATATCCTTTCTCTGCTATTTGAAATTCCAAGCCGCCAACTGGTCACTTCGAAGGACATCATAATAGTAGAATTTCTGTATCATGATTGCTTTGATATCGTAAAAATCCACCTTTGCTCCCAAATCATCAAAAATGCAATCCTGGAAGAGGAGGGTGAGTTTCTCTCCTTAGGATTTGAGGTAGCTCATTAGGGACAGTTGGTTACTCCTTAGGTATCAATGCAGAGGGAAACTTTTGCCCAAAAGGGGGAAGGCTCAAATAGTCTTCTAATAAGCATGAAAAGGGAGGTTTGAGACATCATGCACCGGCGGATTCGGGAATGGAGTCAATCCATGACTCTGTCAACCCCCTTCGTAGACAGAGGAAGAAGTGCCTTGGATGAGTGATGAACGGCAGGTAAGATTCTATCTAGGAATTCCATACGTTTTTCTAACATTATGGGGAACCAGGCTACCCTTGAACTTTTTGACATAATTTGTTTACAGAAAGCTCTGTTGATGGACACCCCGCTTATGGAGAGGTTTGACCTGAGGTTTGGTAAAGCTCAGCGAGGCACAAGGGGTCGACCCTATGGGGGGGCTCTTAATAGCGGGTAAGCGTAATCTAGCCATGACATGTGTCAAATAGATCTCAATAGAAATGACATGTGTGCAGTCCTCTTGGAGTGGCCTGTCCATGATTGTAAGGTACCAGGGAAATGTTTCCTGGTAAATGTCTATTTAAACCCAGAGCGTGAGCGGATGGTGGAGATGCTTGCTGCACTCTCATTTTTGTTGTTGGGTGAAATCCCGGAGGAAGGAGCCTCATGGTGCTGGGTGACTTCAACTCAGAGTGCCCGCAAAATCACAGGCACCAGACCCCAAAAATGATGGAAACATCCATTGTAGCCCGAGATAGGGGGATTCTGGTCAAGCAGGAATTGGAGGCATGGAACCTTGCACTATTAAATGGCAGCTGCTCAGGTGATGTGCCCCCAAGCTTTACCTGGCATAATTCTTCTTGGTGCTCCACTCTGGACTACTTCTTTGTTTCCACAGACCTTGTTGAGGCTGGTGTAAGGCGGGGGGTAGCCCAGACAGAATTAAGAGACCACTCTATGATTATTTTTGAAATTCCTATGGTTCGCTTGGGTGGTGTGAGACCTCCTGGATTGGCCTTGGAGGTAAATCCTCGCAACTGTGAAGTAAAATGGACATACAGGATCTGTGAGTTTTTTGATGACCATATTTCCAATTTATGGTCGTGTAACGACAGGAACCTAACTTCACCAAAGGTTTTGGGCCCCTTATTTTTACTACCCTGGGAGCCCTCCTTCCGGCCACAAAATTGGCACAAAGATCGAGTATTGTGGGTTATACTAATGCCTTTGATGCCAAAGTGCAGGACCATAAAAAAAGATGTGTGCCAAAATTAAAAACATTAGTAGGAGCTGGTCTGTGAACGTGCATAATGACGTTATGTCAGTGAAAAGGAGTTTTAAGAACTCGATGAGAGGTCATACATTTTTGATGCCCATCAATGATGCAGAGAGAATGCAGAGAGAATGCTGATTTGTATATCGGGAACCAACACAAATAGGTTCTGGCAACTTATCAAGCCTAAGGGGTTAAATCAGTATTTACAGCTTCATGGTGTCCCGGACGAGGTCTGGATAAAGCATTTTAAGGAGCTGTATGTGAAAGAAGGCGTTTCTCTGCAGACCCTTTTACCATATTGGGCTGGGAGGGGGCTCTCTCCTGGGATTTAGATGATAGTATCCTCTTGATTAAATCTAGTAAAAAATCAAATGCACCAGGCCCGGACGGTTTAATGAACCTAACTCTTAAATTCAACCCGATGCTGCGAGCTGGTTTACTGTCAAGACCGTTCGGAAATATTCGGACCCAGCGGGAAGTACCTAGGTCATGGGGGCCAGCACTGATAGTTTTAATTTTTGAGGGGGGAGATCGCCTTTCACCCTTACAGTATCGTCCGATATCCTTGCTGGACTCCATGAATAAAATATATGCTAGAGTACTTCTGAAAGAACTGCAACTCTGGGCTGCTGGTGCGAATAACTTGGATCTTTGCCAGTCCGGTTTTAAGAAGGGGGTGGGGACCTCCCTAAATAATTTTGTTGTATTCCTCCCGGTTGCCCAGTTAAAAGATCAAGGAAGACCGGCTTTCCTTGCTTTCATGGATATAAGATTTTGACAACGTCAAAAAGTCTGTTTTTTGGGGAACGTTAAATGCAAATGGGTGTCCTCGTCCCTTGATTAGTATCTTAGAAGTCCTCCACTTGGGGATGAAAATGAAAATTAGATTAGACATTCAAGGGTCCTCCTCGGTCTGCGTTGAAACCAACCAAGGGCTCTAACAAGGGTGCGTTTTTGCGTCCTTCCTCTTTAATTTTTTTATCAAGGACATGGCGGGCTGTTAGGAAACAGCGCGGACTAACCCACCAGTGCTGGGATACATAAAAATTACAATACCAAAACTATGCAGATGATATTGTCATTTGCGACATGACCTTAATTGGTTTGCAACAGCCCTGCATAGCATTGCTGTTTTGTTGGGGAACCTGGAACTCACACTTAACGCTATGAAATCAAAAGCATTGGTTTTGAATGTTGTATGTTCTAAGTGGAAAAAATTCAAACCGTTCCTGAATGGGCAGAATATAGAAACAGTGTACTCTTTCAAATATCTAGGCTCTATAATTTATTCCAAAGGAGGGAAAACGGCCATAGTTAGGGACTTGAAAACTAAATGCCTAGCAGCCACTTCGCAGCTGATGCAATTCGATTATAAGTTTGGGAGATACTCTGCACTTCCACTAATTAGACTACGCAAAGAAATCCTCACAGGGTTAATTTATGGTGCCCAAACCTATGTTAGGAATATTCCCTGGGACAAGTTGGAAGCACTAATGTGAAAGAAGGTCTTGCTTCTCCCTCAAGCGGTTCCCTTGGTAGGCATTGTGCACAGATTGGGACAACTACCAATGCAGACCTATATCGAGTCTGGACTACTACACATGTTTGCTAATGTCCTGGCTCCCCGCCAGCGTCCTTCTTTGTCCTACTTAACTCCATGCTGGGCAAAGGGACTTGTAGAGCATTGGAACAATGGGGCCAAATATGTAGAGAGCTGCTAGTAAAAACGGAGTAGTCAACTGAGGAGCTGTTTGGAGATCCTAATAAAACTAAAGTAAAGCTGTATGGGTATGCCTGGATCGAGATAAGGGCCGAGTTGTTGGCTTATCAGTGCTTTAATGCTCACTTTAGGTGGTCATTTAAAATTTTTAATCTAGTCTCTCCATATCTGAGGAAACATCCGTCTAGGGATTTCCGCTTTAAAATCCTAAGGCTAAAACTAAACCTATTCCCGACAATGGAGGTTTTGGGGATCAGGGGAAATGTCCAAAGGGGTTTGCTTCTCTGTCGATTCTGCAAGAGTGAGGATGAAACCTTGTATCATCTATGCATAATCTGCCCAGTATTGTCTATGCTCAGAATACACAACATTTTGCCCTATCTGCAGCTGGGGCCAGAGGAGATCTGGATTAGGATTTTAAATACTAATGAAATCACAATTTTAGTAAGAGTTTTAAACTTTTTGGAAGCTGTTTTTGTGTTTTAATAATTTTATTGAAAATAAATGTTAGACTGTTTTATCAAGTGTATTTATTAAATGTTTTGTATCCTAAATAGTGTGAAAAATCCAACTTTATGAATTATAGCACACAATACATAAATTAATAAGACCCCACAAGACATGGTAAGAGGAAAGTGGGGGGCGCAGACTAATAACATCATGGAAAATAACATAAAATGTAGGGGGGACGCACAGGAATAGTTGCGTTTATCCACCTTGATCCTATAGAGTGTGACTTCGGTGTTACTCTGACCATCTGTCCCTCTCATGCAGCATAGCCTCACGCCACCTTCTCATTCGCTCTCCATCTCTCAAAGGCCCCCCAAATGTTCTCAATTTTCTGGGTTGTCTTTCTTCTATGAAGCATCGCCTTCTCTTTGGACGGAATGCAATACATTTCCACAGCCCAATCACATATCATAAGGGTGTGGGGTGAGGGCGGGGGGCGGAGGTGGTCCCTCCAGCCCCCCAACATTATTTTTTTCCTAACTGTCCTTACAGAAAGCAACAATCTGTTTACAAGTACACATTCTTAACTTGATTGTTTTTGCAGAAGGTTACTTACAACAACAAATTCAACTCGCAAATTAACTTTTAAACTTTAAAATTGATTCTTACGTTTCTGACTGCCATCAGTTGAACAGGTGTGCAGGAGACAGGAGTATTTGTACATTTCGGATACTGCTATATTTCATGGCTGTTTTTTATAAAGCAAAGGAGACTTTCATAAGTTTTGAGCCCCTGACCGAATGCTTAGAGATGGGCTGCAGGATAATAAAACAAGCTGACTTGTGAAAATGGGGACGGTATCTTTGTGAACTCTTCTCAGAAATATGCACTGTCCTAATATTGTGTACAAAACTGTTGAACATCTTATAAATCACCATGGGCCAAAATGTACCCCTTACTGCGCCAATGGTGACCCTACTTTGGGATGGGATGATTAAAGAGTTAGAGTTGTACGATAAAGAGATTTTTGCTTTCTGTAAGGACAGTTAGGAAAAAGATTATGTTGCGGGTCTAGAGGAACCGCCCACGTCCCCATCCCACGACACCGAAGTCACACCGATAGGATCATGGTGGTTATACTCAACTATTCCTGTGCGTCCTCCCTACATTTTATGTTATTTTCCTTGATATTATTGCTCTATGCCCCCACTGTGTCTTGTGGGGGGTCTTGCATGTACCTATTTGAAAGCGATTGAGTCTTATGTGGGACAGCCTTCTATCTGGCTCGTAAAACCTTGAAGTATATTGATACTTCCCATGTACACTAAAGCTACGGAGGTGTCGAGTAAGATAAGCGTAATACGTTCATCGACATCACAAGTGATTTTCAGGTTATCCGCAGTGATCGCTGTGCTCTCTCGGATCTGAAGACCACTTGTGCTTGATCCAAGATACTGTTGGCTTCTACATGGTCCAGAATCAGACTGTAAATATAAAACTCTACATACTGTTATGCTATGTTGCTAGGATGTATACCACACAGCACAGCCATGTGCATGGTCTCCAGGCGATCTGGAGGACCTCAGAGAGAGGCGGCAGGTTAGGTTAGTGGGGGAGAGAGGGGAACATGCGAGATAGCTTTGCTGATATGTTAATGATTGCAGTTCAGAAGTACCTGCTTAATGTGTGTAGGTCTGTTTCTAGGTGCTCCCTGTCTAGGGCATAGAGGCATTTGTGTCGAGATGGGAGCCTCGTGCATATGTGGTGCTTGGGGGCATGGGCCAAGATGGTGGTATGTAAGATGGTTTTAGACCTGTGGTGCTCTGTCGTTTGAAGTCCATAGGGAGGGATGTGATCTTGCCGCCTTCGAGTGCAAGAGTGGCAGAGGTGGTCTGCATATAGTGTGTTTGGGCACAAAGAAGAGAGTGTTAGTGATGGCCCTGGCATGCAATTTCATAACGTGGGCAAATAATTTATCTAGCATGCTAAAGACCAAAATACAGTGTAGCAACAGTTAAACTAGGTGAAGCTTTGCAACTGAAGCAAACAACTTCCTCAAGAACATGTGGAAACGGTTGGTCCAAATAGTGAACTTGAAAGCATATTTCCCCCAATATAGGGATCAAAAAGAAGTTAAACATAACCAAAGCTGACATGCAACATGTGTAAGAGTGCGGAACAGCACACTGGATGTTTTACAACAAATGATTCACTTCACAGGGTGGAGGGTAATGAGGAGAGATAGAACGTTGCTGTGGGGTGCGTGGAATAGCAGATAAGAGGAGCAGAAAACCAGGGTACCCACACAAGAGACCCATAGCGTAGGGGCCCCTGCGGCATCTCCACAATTCTATGTAGGCCAGTGCATCCCCGGCTGGGAGCTCTAGAGCAGTGGCCCCTGGCATGAAAATGTGAATCTGAACCACAGGGCCATGGATAGTCTACTCACACCGGACAATGAGGGGCCCTCAACCCAGGAGAGACTTGGTGGTTTACAGGGGTGTTGGTTAGGAAGCAGGCAGCTGCCTTTGGCAGTCTTTAAAGTTTATAGAGTAGGAACTTGGAACCCCCAAATGGATTCCAGTTGCATTGTCAAGGAGGCCCAGAGCGGTGGCGGCCTGGATACGATAGGGTGGGGGCTATGTATGGGTAGAACTTTCTAGACTGGAACAGCATAAAATACCAGGTCTTCGGGACGTGGTTATGTTATGTTCCTCTGCCATGTTATAAATAACCCAATGCTTGTATCCAGTGCTCCAGATAAGATTTTGAAGTGGGAGTATTTTACTCCCTATTTTTGAAAGCTAGGAGTGAAATGATTTTTAGGGAGTGAAAAACACGATTCCTGTGTCACACACTTCCCTCCTTCTCACCTGTTTGTCCTTTATTGAGGTCTACTTGGGTACTCCTTCCTTCTTCCTCACCGATCGGGACTTGTACAGGGAAGGACGCGAGTCTTCGGGTTCCAGTGTGAGGAGTGCCGACTGCCTAGGCATAGTTGCGTTCAATATCCAGGGAAGATGTCACGGAAAAATCCAGGAAAGAAAGGAAACTGAAGTCCAGTACTCAACGGGTGCCGGGGGGGCCCACGGCACCGAGCACGAGACGGATTCCAGGAAGAAGGGGGAATGGCCTTGCCGAAGCGAGGTGGGAAAGAGAAGGGATTCCTGGAAGGAGCAAGAAAAGGTAACTTGAAGATAGACGGGAACAATACACACGCCGAACAACTCTGTTCAGTAGCGTTGAGACGCGCAGAGCCGCAGGGGCGTGCCTAATTTCTAGGAAGACGTGCGTATCGCGTAGAAACTAGAGAGCAGCATTCCCATGCTGTCGGCGATGTTGGGAGGATCGCCGACCTGATGTTATGGTGCATCATGGACCACGAAGTCCAGAAGGGCCGAAATCGGTGGTTCATGACAGCCTGTTCCCAATGGGAGTACTTTATAAATGAGTAAACATGTTCAACTGTAAACAGAAATGTTTTTGTGACAAATACTACTTTGCACCCAGTTATTAATGGATATTAAAAGATACATTTGACCTCTTCCATTATAATAGTCATTTATTCCTCTGGTGCTACAAGGATCAGTTTGGGGGAAAGCAGATGCACTAGCTTCCATGTGTCCATTTCCCATTTTTAATTGGGAGAATTGTTACCCTGTATTTCTATTTTTTGGGAGTATTTGCCTATTTTTAGGGAGTAAAAATGGCTGATACACCCCTTACCTGTAGGCTTGCTTGTATTGCTCCCCTCTGATACTTTGGTTTCTCTCTTCCAGTAGGGCCTCTTGCCCCACCCCTCCAAATAAATAAAGTGTGACTTTGGTGTGGATGGTGACGGAAACTTAATGAGGGAGCGAGGAAACTGAGACAACACAAAGCAATTAATGCAGTGTCGTCATTAAACAGTACATATTTGAGTCTGAAAATGTGATATATTCTGTGCAAAGGATGTTGATGTTGTGGGGGCAGGGTTATTGCAGAGGGGGCCTAGTGGCGTCAAGAAGATGATTTCTGATGGCTAGAGTTGCCGGTAGACTCTATGCCAGGCGGTACACCATGGCCAGCGCTAGGTGTTCACTCGACATCAATTGCCTGCTGGGATTTGTAGTGTAGGGGCACATCAAATGAATAAAATGGACTGAAGTAAAACTAAGGAAAAAACAAAGCCACAGAGTGGAGTAGGGTGCACCCAATGACATGGAGTCCTCTGACAAGCCTACTGATTGCCGTCTTGAGGATTCTTAGGCAGGAGTCCGCTCTGAGGTCAAGGTCAGACATCAAAGCCGAGGGTGGCCAATGGAGGGAAAGACAAGTCTATATTTGTAACCCAAGCGGTGGTCAGAGGTTTGGAGAGAGGGGGCCAGGGCAAGTACAGGAGGGGTATGAGGGAGTGTATGCATATGAGGAGAAGGATAGGGGGGGCTTCAGGCTCAGCGAGTTCGCCTGGTACATCAACGATGATGACTTAGCTCTCCTGGTATTGGGGAGAGACAAGATGGGGCCAAACCAGTATTGTCTTCCCCCACTCCTTAACTGGCTGGAAGTGTACTTCTGGCACAATATGGTCGAAGTGTGCTTGCATCCTGAACTCTGGGTAACCTTCACACTGGCCAGCCAACACTGTGGGGGGGGGGGGGCACGCATCATGGCACAGTGAAACTGGACCACAGTGCGGAGAGCCCAAGGGTGTGAGGCTCTCACCCAATGAAAGAGGCTGAACTATGCAGTGTACAAACACAGAAGCATTCCAGGCCCAGCACCGGCCAATTCCTCTCCTGGCACATGGGAGGCTATTATGGCACATAATGGGACCATTCTGGCATGCAAGAAGACTGATGCTGGCCTATGAGCTGCTTCAGACATGGCACATAAAAAGAGCCCTGGCACATAGGCGACATTATTCATTAGCAGCATCACTTCCACTTGAGCAACCCTGGCATAATTAAGCGGTACCCCCGGCACAGAGAGTAGCCCTGGCACAGTTAAAGAGTACTCCTGGTGCAGTGCTCATAACGAGCATTGAAGAGTACCCTAGCCACAGGGAGCAGACCTGGCATAGTTGAGCAGTAGCATTGGCGTAGGGAGCAGCCTTGGCATAGTTAAGCAGCACCACTGGCGCAGAAAGCGAACAGCCCAGACAACCTTAAGCAGCACCCCAGTTGCAAGGAGCAGAACTAATGTAGTTAAGCAGCACCACTTGCACAAGGGGCAGCACTGGCATATTTAAGGAGAACCTCTGGTGCAGGGTGTAGTCTTGAGATACTTAACAAGCACTCTTGGTGCAGGGAGAAGAACTGGCATACTTAAGCAGCAGCACTGGTGCATGGAGCAACCCTGGCACAGTTAAGCAACACCTCTGGTGCAGGGAGCAGTCTGTCATAGTTAAGCAGCCCCCCTGGTGCAGGGAGTATTACTAGCATAGTTCAGCAGTAGCACTGGCCCAGGGAGCAGTCTGGCATATTTAAGCAGCATCTCTAGCACAAGGGGCACCCCTGGCATAGTTAAGCAGCACCCTTGTTGCAGGTAGCGGAAAAAATGTAGTTAAGTAGCAGCACTTGCACAGGAACCAACACTGGCATATTTAAGCAGCACTGCTGATGCAAAGAGCAGCCCTGCCATATATAAACAGCACCCTTGATGCAGGGAGCAGAACCGTCACAGTGAAACAGCAGAACTGGCTCATAAGGCAAATCTGGCATAGTTAAACAGCACCTCTGGTGCAGCGAGTAGCCATGGCATAGCCAAGCAGCACCCGTGATGCAGAGATCAGCCCTGGCACAGTAAAGTAGAACCCATGACACATGGGGCCGCTCTGGCATTGTAAAGGAGCAGCCCAGGCATATTTAAGCAGCACTCTTGGTGCAGAGATCAGCCATGGCATAGTAAAGGAGCAGCCCTGGAATATTTAAGCAGCACTCTTGGTACAGAGAACAGCCATGGCATAGTAAAGCAGTACCCCTGACACAGGGAGCAGTCCTGGCATAGTAAAGGTGCAGCCCTGGCATATTTAAGCAGCACCCTTGGTGCAGAGATCACCCCTACAAAGTAAAGCAGTACCCTTGACACAGTTAGAAGTCCTGGCATAGTAAAGCAGTACCCTTGATACAGGGAGAAGTCCTGGCATAGTAAAACAGCACCCTTCTTGACACAGGGAGCAGTCCTGGCAGAGCAAAGCAGCACCCTTGACACATGGAGAAGTCCTGGCATAGTAAAACTGTACCCTTGACACATGGAGCAGTTCTGGCAGAGCAAAGCAGTACCCTTGACACAGGGAGCAGTCCTGGCAGAGCAAAGCAGCACCCTTGATACAGGGAGAAGTCCTGGCATAGTAAAACAGCACCCTTCTTGACACAGGGAGCAGTCCTGGCAGAGCAAAGCAGCACCCTTGACACATGGAGAAGTCCTGGCATAGTAAAACAGTACCCTTGACACAGGGAGCAGTCCTGGCAGAGCAACCCAGTACCCGTGACACAGGGAGCAGTCCTGGCAGAGCAAAGCAGCACCCGTGGCACAGACAACAGCATCTTGACATGTGATGTTAGCAATTCTGTTGGAATTTTATTTCCTTTTGAAGGAATCTTAGCGCATGGAAGCCCAGACACCGGGACGGTTATACATTCTCTGAGCACAGTTTGAAGCTGGTGTTTCTTTCTCCTGGCACTGTAGGGGCCCATGGCATTGCCATGATGGCGCACACTGAATCGGTGGGCACTGTGTGTCCTGTGGCACATGCCCACTGCTGCTGTGCACCCGCTCCTTGTATGGGGCACATTAATGCTGGCATCTGGGTGGTGTGGCAGAGCTGGCAGACTGGTTATTCATGAGAAAGTCACCTGCTCCTTACACCTGGGGCTGTTTAGCCAATGTATTTGGGGGCTGGTTCCATTTTTGAAACATTTCTTGGCAGCAGGAGGGAGAGGTGACCCCCACCTGAAGGTTACTGGGGGTGCAGTGTGATGCCCTGCTGGTATTAGGGTATTGCTCCCTAGTTTGGCTTCCCAGTGGCCAGTGATAGGCTGGGAGGTCATAGCTTAGTTGTTGGTTGTTTTCTTGCAGCAGGGCGAGTTCAGCTTCCAGGCGGCCTTGCCCCTTCCTTATCCAGGTGTGCATTTCACTTCTGCAGGCCCAGGGCAAGGGGTGAAAACTAACATAGCCCCTGATTGGGATCAGCTAATCTCAGAGTCCACCTGTGCTATCGCACTTGGCCCTGGTGTATTCTGAGAGGCAGCCCCCTCCCGCCCCCCAGCAGGTGTGCGGGTTCCACGCGTATACACCGCCTGCCCCTTATAAAAGGGAGAACCCTCCTTAGGCTAGATGCAGAGTCTGACCCTGCTGCAGAGACATGGACAAGATGCTGCTGTGGGCTGGTGAGTACTCACATGGATCCCTGCAGCCAGGCCTAGCCAGTCCATCCCTGGCCTGCTCCAACAGTGCAGACCTATTTCCCAAACATTACCTTTATACATTTAAAGGGAACGAAGTTTTTGGAAGTATTTATATTTTCAAAAAATATGGTCTTGAGGAAATAGTAACTTCCAAAAAAAGCGTTTTCAAAAACTAGCTATCATGTAAAAATGTACTTTGAAATAAACTAATATTGTTTAAAAGGTTGGGTGTAAAACGAAATACGGAAAAGGGAATGTTTGTTAAATTGATGGACGCATCTGCCAGCATGGGCCCCTTGGATTCCCAGACTGGTCCACTGTTCAGTGATAATGCCTCTTGCTGAGTCCAGGGAGATGCGGCCCATTATAGCCTCCTGCCTGCACCTCTGGGCTCAGGGAAGTCTATGCCTCGGCCTCTGGACAGAGCACTCTTAACATGACTTCCTTTTCTTCTTCTCTTGCAGGTTTGGCTTTGTTGCTGCAGGTGCAGCTGGGTAAGGAGGCTCCCTCTCTTTCTCAATAACTCTGGGGTTTCTAGGAGGCTTTTGTCGATGTGAAGGAGGCGGGTGTCAGAGGTGGTGTCCACGAAGCATGTGTGCACAGGCACTGGGAAGTGCATATGTCTGAAAGGAGGAGCCTGTGTGCATTCGTGGTGCGTGCGTGCATATTTGGGGGGTGTGTGTGCGTGTGTGCGTGTGTGCGTGCGTGCGTGTGTGTGTGTGCGCACGCGCACACCCTGAGGAAAAGCCTACTGTATCTTACAGACTAACCACAGTCCATCCTTGCAGGGGCCACAGATAGTTATGGGTTGGCAATGACCCTAACACCATGGTCATTGTCCACACCGCCATTTTGTTAGCAATAAACAGATCTTTCCTTTTCGCTGTTTGGGGGTAGGTTGCTGATTGGACATGTGCAGGGGTTATTGGGGGGCACTTCCTATCCAGGAGGTGCACGTAACTTCCCTTATCAGGTGGAGAACTTATAACGCTGTAGCACTAATCTACGGCAAACCGGCAGCGGAGCGCCTGTCCTGGGAGAACTTTGCAAGACGACCTCCATTACTGAAGAATATGTATTTCTTCAGTGTTTTGCCAGAGGCAGCCTGTCAGCTTACAGATGGTGCCTCAACAATGTGGAAAGCTTAGCTTCTGGCAGCAGCTGTCACAGCTGGCCCCAGAGCACCAAGCTTAGCTTCTGGCAGCAGCTGTCACAGCTGGCCCCAGAGCACGGCACCTGAGCAAGTTAGAGTGAGGCTTCAGGAGGCTGTCAGCCACCAACTTACCTATGAAAGAGGGGGATATGGGTGCCTGGGGTCCACATCGCACCAGCAGCCCTTTCTCGGTACCTCCCATAACCAGGTCCGCAGAGCTTTTGGTAATGCGTACTGTCTGCAGACTGCACACTTCCTACATGCCGAGTCCCACATCATTACTGCACATGGGGTCAAATGCATTGATTAGCGAGAAAGAGAGAGAGAGAAAGAGAGGGATGGAGAGATCGACAGTGGCAATGTGAGTACGTGAAAGGGGACCTGTCTGCAAAAAGCCAATGGTAGCAATGCAGAGAGGACAACAGGTTGCTGTACCTTACAACCCCCTACCTGACTAACCAACTCCCCTCTCCTATCACCTTACACTACACACACACACATTTCCCTCAGAGAGCCGCCACAGGCTTAGACGTTAGCCCATCAACACAAACTGAGCCATGACGAAGCTCTCCTCTTTAGCCCTATCGCCCCGCACCCACATAAGTGGTTAACTAGACGCAAAGTGCTGTAGTCTAGCAGATCTCAGTCTCTCCTCTTCGGAGAACATATAAGCAAGTCTTTCTGCCAAGCTCACAGAAAGCAGACATGCCCTCAAGACCTGGGTACTTCCGACCTGCAACCATCAACACCATACGTTTTGCATCCGCCTCTCCTAGCTAACCCTCTTACAACCCTCACTCTCCTCTTTTCTTATAGAGCCATGCGCAGCGAGGCCAACAAAACTGGCAGAAGTGCCCTATATAAGACCACTTCCTATTATATTACCGCATCTCGTGGAATACCCCTAGAGATGCGTCCAACTTGTTACGACTCTAGCTGAACACTGCTTCACAAACATAAAGATAGCTACTCACCAACATTCCCAAAGCACTTATTTGCCTCCATAGACGGAGTACGCTTCAGCTCAAATGAGTGATATCTATCTCACGAGGGACCAAAAATAGGAGATAGGGTGGCCATTTTGGATTTGGAACTGTGGCTAATGAATCACAAAAAGAGCAGCCATTTTGGACATTGAGAGAATTGCGAGCATCGAATAGAAAGTCGACCCATTCATTTTGATTCGCTAGTAAACAGGTTGCCACGATCCACTCAGGACATAACTATATAATTTTCTTGGCATGCCCTATTTTCCATAAAAAGTCTTTTTCACGCCTCACCCTGCCAGACACGGTAATGGCGACTGGGGCTGTTGCTTCTGCTATACCAGGGGTATGCAACCTTCAGTTCTCCTGATGTTTTGGGGCGCAGTTCTCATCGTCCCCACCCAGCATAGTCAGAGAGACAGGGGAGTCGTAGTCCAAAACATGTGGAGAACCAAAGGTTGGAGAGCACTGCTCTAAACCATACCGAGAAGCAGAGATTCAAACTGTTTGACTGCAGGACAAGTGGTGCCTTCTTCAGCCGATGATAACACGGGCCGCCATCTTGGATTACAATCTTTGGAACCCGTACATAGGGAGGACATTTTATGCAAATTGGGGACATTGTAAAAGAGCTGGAAATAACCACTAACATGGGCTATTCATTTAATGTGCGATGTGTAGCACGCCAGCATGGCACTAAGTACACACATGAAGAAGGGTTCATGTAAGGGGTTTGTTTAGAAATGTCCAGCCAGGGGTGCAATTCTCCAAAGTAGAGCTGTGCTTAGCCACCATGGCCATGAAAAGAATCGGACAGCCATCCGACTGGAAGACTCTGGGAGTACTGGGTCTAGAGATATCCCGGACCAAGAGTCGACGGGTGCGAAATTTGAAGGCTTTTGACCAAAAGCCAATCTTTTAGGACAAAAAGAACAATTATTGTGTTAGAACCAAAGACTCAGGCTGTACTGCAGGGCGTAAGGCTCACAGCCAATGAGAGAGCGTAGCGGTTTCCTGAGACCTACCCACACTCATTGTGACACCCGCGTTCCAGGCTCTCCCAGTGGGACTCTCACCCTGACGCTAAACTCTGATCTCCTTCCTCCTCAGGCTCCTCCTACAAACTCGTCTGCTACTTCACCAACTGGGCCCAGTACAGACCAGAACCCGCCAAGTACAAGCCAATCAATGTGGACCCCCACCTCTGCACCCATGGGGTCTACGCCTTCGCCACAATGAGCAACCACAAGATCGTCCCTTACGAGTGGAATGATGACGTCCTCTATAAGGAGTACAACGACCTCAAGAAAAAGTAAGTTTCCTCCAAGGCTTTATGGTATCGGATCTATGTTATATGTTTTAATTACAAGGGATTTAATGTAGAAGTAATGAACTGTAGCAGGGAAAGGTTTAATGAGAAGATTAGCAACATTCTCACTGCTCCCAACTTTACTTGCCCAACTGGTACAGATCTTAATTTTTCTCTTCTAAGGGGTGGTCCCTTACAAGTGCATCAAGATTGCAGTTTCCCAGCATCCCATGTGCGCACATTTGTGATGAGGTTTTGGGTGCATATCCCATTGGGAGCTTTCTTCTGGAATGCCCCTAATCCACCTTTCTTCGTCAAGAAGTGGTGCCCTAAACCAGGAGATCAAAGCCTTGCTGCCCTTTAAGAGTGACCTGAATACTCCAGAACATGGCACAATGCTGCAATTGAAGGCCTCCAGATGTGGACTCAGTTCTCCCAGTGTGGCCTACAGGCTTGGAGACAATACTTCGCACAGGGTCAACATTACTGGTCATAAAACTCCAGGTAAAGCCCCCAGAACTGGACCCAGTCTTCACATGGTGTCCTGTAGAACTGGAAACATGCATACGCCTTGGGACTTCTGGCCCCAGGGATCTGTGTGTGGTCCCCCACAACACTCCAGGCCATCGCCACTCTTTGGTACAATTTATAATGTGGTGAACTACCTATGCATTAACTTCATGGGACGTGCCAGGGACGGAAAGTCAACACATAGGAGGTTGCCATTCAGGCCCATAGGGCAGGATCAGAGTGGATCGGTCTGCTGGTCCTTAAATCATTTTAATTGGCCTCTTTCTATATGATGGGGTGAAAAGCTGCCTGTTGGTAGAGTTTTGGCAATATTAATAGCAAATGGTCGATCAGTGATGCCATTTGCACTTGGGGCAAGGGAGCGATCTTCAGATGGTGAGAAATAGCTCAGGGGAAACGCAGGGCAACACAGGTTCAAATCCTGATCCCGCGCTTAGACATTGGTCTCTGGTATAAAGCGCGTAATAAAAGATACATTAATTAATTACCCTGAGGTTCCCAGGGTCAAATCGTGGTGTCACAGAGAAGCACCCAATGTACCTTTTGTTGAGGTGAGAGCGTAACCTGAAAGTCAGACATTTGAAATCCTTCAGAACCGACGGAGCTTTTGTCTTTCAAAGGTTAATAAAATGAGCCTGAGAAATTAAGAACAGTGTAAATCCCCTTAAGTGCCAAGAGGCCAGCCAGTTTATGAGGTGAGCTTTATAAAGCGATATTATTATTATTACTACACTGTATAAGGACAAGTGTGACCACATATGCCTGCATCGGTCATCTTTGGCTTCCTGTAGGACTAGGCCATTTACAAGCCACATAAGGGCAAGTGTGACCACATATGCCTGCATCAGTGACCTATGACCTCCTGTAAGACTATGCCATTTACAAGCCATATAAAGGCAAGTGTGACCACATATGCCTGTATCGGTCACCCATGACTTCCTGTAGGACTAGGCCATTTACAAGTGGCTAAAGGAAATGAGTAGTGTAGAAACATAGGAATGTAATGCATGCACCTCACTTTATCCATGTTTCCTTACACTTCCCCCTCTAGAAACCCCAAGATGCTGACGCTGCTCGCCGTGGGAGGATGGAATTTTGGAACACAGAAGTGAGAGCTTTTTCTTCTTCCTCAGGTTGTATATAGCTATATATGTAGACTGGAGGCACCTTTGCAATCTGTAAGGACCAGTAGAGTTGGCCATGTTTGCAACTTGACTTTGTGTGTCCAGCGATACTAGTACGATACTAGTACGAACTAGTACGGATGAGTTATTCACCGGTGCGGATGCTCAGACGAATGATAGAAGTTATGGTGACGATGACGGTGCTTTAGTACATGGTTTCGATAGAAGTGGTAATGCTGCGTGTAGGTGGTGGCATTGTTGACATCGTTGTTATCTAGGGTTGCGTTGACGATGGAGCCAATTGTGCACTCTGTTGGCGCCATCAAAGAGGACAGTTCTGAATTTCAATTCGAATGTATTGTTTCTTGGTTTAATGATGTTGCTATTCATGGCTTTGCTAAAAGAAAAGGTCATGATATAAACGGGTCAAACAATGATATTGAGGTGATATGCCCGAGGTGGCACGTTGACCCGGTGCATGCCACGAGGGGCAATTTACCATTAGTACCCGTGTAGTACCCAAAAGAAATTGATGGTCTTGCTGATGATGCCTCTATTGGTTGTGCTGCTTTTACGGAGGATCCAAGGATGACTGGTGGTTTTGATGATGCTGATAATATTGAGAGCGTGGATGAGGACTGCACGACAGGTCGCTTACAATGCTTAGGAACAGGGTGTTGATGATGAAAAGAAAAGAGTTGGGGTTTGATAGCAATGAATAGAACAATGAACTTACAATACTGAACTTGATGGTGTTGACAACACTGACAAATATCAAACAAATTAGTGATGATCTTGCTGGAAAAGTTTAATCAAAGCGGCATGGTTGAAGAGAACAATGAACTTACAATACTGAACTTGACAACACTGACAAATATCTCACACATTAGGGATGATCTTGCTGGAAATGTTTCATCAACGTGGGATGGTTGTTGGTGTTGCCGATGGTGAGATATCCATTCTGATGGTACTGAGCAGATGCGACGATGGTTAACACGATTTTGCTGTTCCAGGTTCACTGAAATGGTTGCTGTTCCAGGTAACCGTAAGATCTTTATTGACTCTGTGATCGAACACCTCCGTAAGTACAACTTTGACGGAATAGATCTGGACTTCGAGTACCCAGGGTCGAGAGGAAGCCCGCCAGAGGACAAGCGTCGATTTACCATTTTATGTCAGGTAAGGAGGATTAGGTGGGTTTCTCTACCACCCAAGAGCTGCATACAAGCATTGTTACATGAAACATAGAACATTGATAACATGCATAGAACAGCTGTGCATGTTGGTAGCAGGTGGGAGGTCACAGTTGAAGCAGTGCTTAGGCTGAAACGTGCGCTGCTTCAACTGTGGGCGTGGCCTATAAAACCACAGGAATGTATGTACTCAAATACAGAGGTATCAAATGTAATCAATTTACAGAGGATCCATACAGAATCTGCCTGATAATCAAGAGTGCCCAGTCTCTATGAATATTAGAGATATAGTTAATAATCATTCCGACTCAACCAGTCCTACTTGATCTGGCATTGCCCTGCTAGTGCCACTAGAGAAATATCAACATGCCCTTTTTCTGACCTCCTAGGAAATTCTCGCAGCCTTCGAGCAAGAGGGGAAGGCAACTAACCGCCCCCGGCTGCTGGTCACAGCCGCCGTGTCTGCCGGAAAAGGAACCATTGATGCCGGTTATGAAATTGCTGAGGTTGGGAAGTAAGTGCAGGGATTTAGTCCCAGAAAAGTGCCCTGGGGGTGGATGTGAAGTGATGTGTTGTTACAGTAAGAAGTCCTTTTCTTAAACAATAGATTCAGAAAATGTGCAGAGTTGACAAGATTCAGGATGTATTAGGTGTACAGCCAAACATTCATAAACATATGAAGGTTTCATGAATCTTCTTTAAGATCCCGGAGGCTGGGTAAGAACGGAGGAAACCCCAAGCATCACAAGGCTGCTGGCTTGTGTTTCAGTGATTTCGGTGTGGGACGGAGCCGTAGGCTCCATCACTGCCCGGCTTTCTACGGTTGGCTAGTACTCAACCTCACCAAAGACGTGGCAGCACACATCACGGCAGGCCAGACATTGGAGTGATTTCGAGCAGGGAGGTCACATCTTAGCCCAAGGGATGAATTCAACATGTGAGTTTTCCACTCAGACCCAGGTGCCCCCATCCCCTCTCACTGAGCTTCAGGTTGCTGCTTTTGGGATACTTCTGGAACCCAAAAGAAACCGAAGGCTTGGTATAAGACCTCTACTGGCATTAAGTCCATTCCCATCAAAACATTCAGGAAAAGACGACAGTTGTATTTGTATTTATTTGAAAAACAGGATATCCGTTTTTGCTCAGAAATGACTTTCAATCAGACATGTACCATGGAGGCCTTCTCACGAGGGGTGTGTCTACAAGACCACAAAGATGAGGACACATGGTGAACCCCAGTCTGTGAGGGTGTGAAGAAAGTGGGACATAGCCCAGGGACTACTCAAAAGGTTACTTTAACCTAGGGGGCTAGTACTGCAAACTAGGGAAGAGTACAAAACAAATATACACAATGATATTGCTAAGCGGCACTGGTGCTAAGCGGCACTGGAGGGAGTGGTGAGGTCAGGGACGGGTAATATACATAAGGACAGTTGGGTCATATTTGTTTACATTTGATGAGGATAAGAACGCCTCATGCTACCCACGACGTAATTCAGTCCCTGAGCTGGTACTGAGCCCAGCACCAGAGGAGACAACCAAGAAAGATCTTGTGGTATGTGAGTGTGTTGAATATGCTTTGATGTTATGTTCGCTGGTTAAATACTTCCGGAGCTGACTGAGTCCCGCGGGTGCATGAGTCTTGCATGCAAGTGACATGACTTGAATTGGGTGCTGCAACCATTGCACACCACCCATCCTGAGATTGTGGCACCGTCATAGTAGTGATAGCCTGCCATGTGCCATCAGCTTTATTAAATAGGTCTAAATAGGTCTGTCTCGTCCCAGGGTTCTAGACTTCATCAGTGTGATGACCTACGACTTCCACGGCGGTTGGGACACCTTCACAGGACACAACAGCCCTCTCTACGCCGGACCTGAAGACAAGTGGGACTTTGTTTACTTCAACTGCGTAAGGCAACCCCTCTGTGTTAACCATTGGTCGCTACCCATTCTTACGCATCATCACCATGGCGGTTGACCATCTTCCATTCTTATATCCTCAGGAATACGCTATGAAGTACTGGAGAGACAACGGTGTCCCGGCGGAGAAGCTGATCATGGGTTTCCCAACGTACGGACGTACATTCCGATTGGTTACTCCAAATGATTGCAAAATTGGTGCCCAAGCTGCTGGCGCGGGATCTGCTGGTACCTACACCCGTGAGGCTGGCTTCTGGGCCCATTACGAGGTAAGGCAGGTTCCGATTTGCCCAAATCCTCAGTGCTGGGCTCCATTTTGCGTTCTGCACTGAGGTCACGTGGGATACTTTATAGTGTTTGGTCGATTGCAACTGCTCCAAATCTTTAATTTCATGACTGTTCTGCTACCCTGTGCAACCATGTATCGGCTGAATCGACTCCCAAGGTTCACTTAACATAGATTGAGGGTCGAAACAATGAGGGAGATACAGTTAGACGCGAAGTCCCCAACTTTCCCTCTGGGAGCCATTGACGCTCAGCGGTGGAAGGAGGACGTCAAGTGCACCCCAGGAACCTGCCTTAGAGTCTGTGTTAGCCCCCTCCTCAGCTCTCTGCCCATGGTAATCTCTCAGGAGGGACTTTCTCCAATTCCATGGTGATTGTCTAGACATTAGAAATATATGATGCAGAGACCATACAGTTTGAGGTGCTGCTTATAAATGGGGTGCTCTTAATAGCATAAAATACAGGCTTGCATCATAGTCCTGTGCCAATGCAACATACCAATACTCATCGGTAAATGCAAGCAGCAGAAAGTCCTGCGCTATCATCTATCGAGTACTCTCATTGCTGGTGTGCCCTTATAAGGAAGATAGAGGCAAACTAAATCAGACAGAATTTGATTACGGGTGGGCTCTGAAACCAAACCGTCAGACGTCAGAACTAAACTGTAATAAGCTGTTACAGGCTGGTTTTGGTTTCCTCACATACAAGAAAATGAATATGAGACATGTGGGGCTTATGCAGTACTCAGTGAACTGTAATATGTAAACTCTATAAACCTGGTCTGCGTGCCGTACTAAGCATTAGGTGCCCTGACGACAGAGATAAAGGCACAGGCGCAGCAAGGTCGTTCAGCGAGGTTTAAAGGCCCATAACACATGGTACATCCAAGCATGGGGTCTATAGAGCTATTATACCCCGGGTGGCTCTCGTAAGTGTATAGTCTATATCAGTCTGTAGACGTCCATGCATAAATCTGCCTCGGCAGTTGTAGGGAATTGGCTGGAAATATGCTCTGTGCTACCTGTAGGCTTGGAATGCTGCGCTCTGAGCATACAAACCAATTTGTGCGCTACATTTCAGTTTGCATAGTCCAGAGAGTGTCCAATGAGAACGTTCTTTCAACATTCCAAGGCATATAATAGAAAATAGTGCAGTATTGCAGATTCCGCCAAGGCTGATATATGAGAGCAGGACCCTTGCACGTGCCACGTGCCTGATGATTATGCCCAGTGCTCGCCATGCCTCCCAATCCTGATGCTCTGTCTACAGTAACCTGTCCATCACTTTATCCACAGATCTGCACCTTCTTATCCACCGCTACCGTGAAATGTAGCGAAGAGCAGAAGGTCTCCTACGCCTGCAAAGGGAACGAGTGGGTCGGTTTTGAGGATGACCGAAGCTACAGGTGCAAAGTGAGTGGTTCCATCTGAATCTTGACCCGCTTCATCATGACACGGATAGAACTGGGTATTTCGGTTTCAGTCCATAACTATCACGTTCTAGTGAGTCCTTGACCCCTCAATTCATAAAATATTCTTATCAATGACAGCAACATCAAACTCTTTAAAACACAAAATCAGAATTATAGGAAAAAGGGGCATCAAGGGAAAAGGGCATTTTGCACAGTTCCTTGGGAACACTGCGGTCTGTATGAATTCCTGATCTGGGCCTAACTCAAACTATACATCGGGGCAGGTCAATTTAGCACAGCATTTGCCCCGGTCCAAAAATATATTGAAGCAATGCATATTTGCACTTTCCTTGCCTTTGTCCAAATTTGCTTTAATCCAGTGCAAAGTTTCTGAATATGGACCCGAGAGAGAACACTGTGTCTGGTGTGGCTTACAATCATCAAAAGAAGGGCTCTTAGCTATGTGAGCATCTAAGGCCTTGAATATCTGTGGGTCCACCTCCTAAGATGTCTGGGAGGAAGATGGTCCTACATAGATGTTGTCCGAGTGCTACACATTGCCTCCTTTTTCTTAGCCGCGGTGCCTCCTCACAGTTCATACAGTGATTGTGCGCTGTGTAACTGTGAGGACTCGCTCATTCTGATCACTGCAGAGGCATCCACCACCTGGTTTTCACCCTCCCTCTCATTTTGGGACCAGGCTTTTCCAGATCGACACAAGGTCTTTATTTGGTCTTCGGCAAGAGGTCTAAACAATGGGGGCCACCTTCAAAATATAGACAGAGGGAATGGGTTCAGTCTCACAATTATGTTCCAGTGACTCTTGGAAAATGTGAACTCTGCAGGGTGAGTGTGTGATTTTGAGGCATGCCACAGCAGTGATTGGCAGCACAGCCTTTATGTGTGAAGGACACTAATCATTGGCCAATCCACTTCTCTCTCATTGGTGGACACTTCATCTGCAATGGGGATGTTCTATTATAATTTCCAGCCCACTGAAGACCTCTCCAATTCCCGCCCACTGATTCCCGGTACCTTCTGATCAGTACTTGGGCACGCCAAGGGCCCTTTGCCACTTTGCTAACACCCTCTTCTTCCTGTGTTTAATCAGGTGAAGTTCTTGAAGGAGAACAATTTTGGAGGTGCCATGGTCTGGGCCATTGACCTGGATGACTTTGCAGGTTCCTTCTGCGGCCAGGGGGCTTACCCACTCATCAACAAGCTGAAGCAGCTCTTGGCAGGTACGTAAGTAAACGCGCTGTCCATCACTCGTTCAAGGGTAAACGAGAGTTAGCAGAAAAAGTGGACACTTTATCTCGCATGTTCTTTATTTATTGGTACTAAATGCAAAACATTTTGAGATGTTTTTCTTCTAATAAAAACTTTATTTTTCCGATTGCTAATATAAAATGCTTTGGCTGTGGGCTCAGCGAGATTACCTCTTCCTCATCAAGTGCGTCCTTCAACATGGATTCTGCACACTGCCCTGTCTGTTAGTAAGCTCGGCACTACCAGATCCCCTCTTGGTTTTCATCAGGAGGGAATTCTTTACGATGATCTGGTAAAGGTGCCTCCACAACTCATAGGCACTCTTAAGCACACCTCAAAGCCTCACACATCCATCGCACAACTTGAAACTAGTACCACTACAGCAATGCACTATTATTTCTCTCCATGGGAGTTTATCCGCCAATAATGGGCAGCCTTCCTTCATCTCAAGATGAAATTTTGCTTGGTCAAAACACCTGTGACTTTCCATGCATCTCGGCGATCGTTATCAAACACATCCTGTGCCGTACTCCTGAACTTACGTCTGCCTGGTTATTCTCTAACCTTCTCCCTCTTGCCCGTCCCTCTCCTTGGGTTCTCTGATTTCGCCCGCGATAATCCCGCTTTATTGTCCAATACCCAACTAGATTATTTTGCATATCTGACTCCTGGGGCACTGTATTTGGTAATTGGTGAAAATATTCAATGGACAGAGTAGACCTAAAAATGCTGAATTAGAAATTTAGAAATGGAATTCAATGTTACTTTTATAAAATTCTGAATTTGACACTATGCCTGATAACAGAATAGGAGGAGGGAGGGCGGTTGGTACAACATTTTGGGAGATGGTTTTGATTTTAAAAAGGATTCGCCATTTCAGTCCTTGGGATATTAGTGAAGGATACAGGACTTCCACCTAATTTGCTGTTTAGGTTTTTTTTTGGTTTTTCCTTTTCTTTTATTCAGATTTTACATTATTTTTTAAAGTAAGTTATACATTTTATCTATGGTCGGAATTTTCACATTCAACTTTTTCCATTTGAGATGTCCACTGTTCTGAGGAATAAATGTAATATTTTCACAAAGTGTTTTGTGTATTAAGTGTCTGGTCCTGGCCAAACATCAAATGATTAATCAACCTTTATGTACACAACCTACCCACATAAACTATTTCTTAAGAATAAAAAAAAAATATGGAAGCAAAGTGTTTCAGTGGGACCAAAAAAAACAAAGATCCTAGTGGGGTGCAATGTTTCATGGCAAATGATGCTCCTCGAAACACGGGCTTCAATGGAATTTCTGATCCTCCGAAATAAGGCATCAATTGGCCATTAGACCAACCTCACAAACCAGGACGAAGGAGAGACGGGTTCCTTTCGGGTCAGCTTCAACATAACATGGCATTGTGGGCTCGCAAGGCCCCAATCAAGAAATCCCAAGAGATCGGACTCAGTTGAGTCTGTCTCCCCTCTCCTACCTATCGCCCATAAAACTCCACCTCTACCAGACAATCATCACACATTGGAACGAACAACATTATGGACTGTGTATCCCAGCCAGGGGACAACAACACAACAAAACCTTCCCTCCGAAGCCAATAGCACACTGCAACACAAATGGGTTAGTCCAATAGACGTTGTTAATCCCAAATCCCCTCTTGTTACCTCAACCAAGCCACTCACCTCACCATCTCCTAGCACCGTCAGAACCAGATTCACACATCAACACTCACTTGGAAACTTATATATGAGCCCATTTACTGCAGCAGAGCCATGCCAGACCGCACACCTTTAACTTTGTCACACCTCTCCCTCACACCTCCACCCCCAGTAGATTACCCCGTGTCCCTGAATCGCCATCTAATAAATCCTGAACTCTTCCCTCTGGAGAGAACAGAAATCCAAGTGTCACCACCGCCAACTACCTAGAAGCCTCCCGGCACTCAGGACCTAGGAACTTCCGGCCTCCACGCATCATCACTTCAGGTGTCGCATCTGCCGTCCCCACTACCACACTAACACCCGCATCTCTAAGATTTTCTTGCCGAGCTACACACAGGTCACCAATATATCAGACGTGCTCTATACAAGACCTCTTACACTACATGACATTGTTCAAAGGAGGTTCAACGTACTTTTATAGATCAGTTTCTTTAAAGGAATGACACTTAACACTATGCTAAGTTACAATAAAACATACAAGCAGCGCAGAAGGAAAATGATGGGGAGATATTAAACAGTTGATAAACCCAGATTTGTGATCAATATAGAAAGCAGAAAAGTCCTCTTCAAAGAAACAGGCCAGCGGTTTATGCTGCAGGTGTTTTGTGAGAGAATGCAATTGCCCCAGGTTAAGTCAAAGTGCCATCATTCTACTGTGTTGATATTGTCTTGTTTCTTTAAATAATGAAGCACATGTATGTGTCTGAGCTGGAGGGTGAGTGTCTTGTTTTATTCTTGAATGTCAAACAGCTGCTGATGATGTTGCATGAAAACTGTGTATGCTCCAACAACTATGGGTTCTTTTTTTGTTTCAGGTTCCGACAACACTTGCCCATCTTGCGGCCCCACCCCCCCACCGCCAATAACCACTCCAGGACCGATAACCACTCCCGGTCCAATAACGCCAACTCCACCAACCCAAACCCCGAGTGCCGACATCGACCTCAATTTCTGTGCTGACAAAAGTAATGGGTTCTACGTTAATCCAAACAACAGCAACAAGTTTTACCAGTGCTCCCAGAACATTACCTACCCCATGGAATGTGCCCCGGGGCTGGTGTTCCAGCCGAGCTGCAACTGCTGTAATTGGCCGTGAAATGCTCCACTGGAGAGCCTCCTCGGAGGTCGGTGGAGTAAAAATCCACAATGTTCACAACGTCATTAATAAAGGCTATGCTGAAGAAAGTTTTTTTTTTTTGTATCCTTTCTTTGCTTAGTTTCTGAGTAAATCTGATATGTTTTTGCTTTCTGGCTATGGGGGAGCCCACTTAAGACTATATAACTGGACTTCTGAAGACTGATGCAGAAGTTAACCTTTTTTGTGTTCCATCCTTCTCCTTGTTTAATATCAGACCTGTCCATGCCTTGGAACTAAGTTGTTGAGAGGCCAGGATTTGTGGGGGAATATCCTAGCTGTGCCCCAATAATATGAAGCTGACAGTTTGTCATTTGGTGTTGACCATTATAGTGACGTGTTTCTGGTGGGATTGGTATTCTCGCAACAGTTGCACCAATCCAGAGTATCGCAATATTATATGTGTGAAGACTAGGACCCCGTGATCTCTCATCATTGTCTATGCTGGCTAGAACTAATGGAGGCTGTAGACCAAAACATCTGGAGAGCCAAAAGTTACATGCCCCTGTGCCAGATCTTCAACGGGACACAGGGTCACAAGTGCTGTATACTTAGCATACACACACTAATCACTCTGAGAAGATCTACAGTTCTGTGTCATTAATAGACCCTGAAATTTAGGAACCCACAAATGGGTCCTATTTCTGTAGTCCATGCGTTACGGAACAAGTGCTCCGATGGCCTGGACGCGATAGGCTACAGACTAAGCATGGAGACTATTTTCTCAACTGGAATGGCATGACTAATTCTGTCTTTGTGAAGTAGTTATGTTCACCTGTGAAGTTACTCATGACCCCATGTTTGTAACCCCTTCGTATACTTACATTTCCCTCCACGGTGGGGACCCCTCCCTTCTCCTGTGGCCCATCACTCTTTTTTCTCTTTTGCCCCCAGTTTCTTCACAATGGCATATTACAAATGGTATTAGTATAATTGACCTAAAATCATTTGACCTAAAACATTTGATCACATTTTTTTGACCTTTTTTTCGGTCATAGTTAATTAAATATATATATGTGGGTGGGTAAGGGTATAGATTAGGTTGAGGGGAAGTGGGGCTGCTGCAGGGGGTCTCCCCCCACAATTTAGACCGAAAGAAAGGTCAAATAAATTCGATCAAATGTGATTCGGTCAAATGTTTTAGGTCAAATAGACTCAAACCTTTACAAATTACTAAAAAAATAAAATGATCACTAAGAAGGAGACGATCACATGAAGTCATTGTTTGGGAGATTGCATCGATACAAGGCGTCAATTGCAGTTTCATTAAAAATGATAGAACAGAGATCTGTGTTCATGATATACTCAGTAAACAAGGCATTGACGTTGGTGGGGTGCTGGTTCTTTCGGAGGAAAACTGTGATAAAGTCCTCTGCCTTATTTTGGGGACATCTGTTGGGGTGACCAACAGGGCTGGGTACCTCTGCAAGCGAGTGGGCAACTGGCCTAAAGGGGGTACAGCGAGCACCTACTTTCACTTGCACTTCGCCCCACCGGTAGGCAGGGGCCTGCCACAAGTATAGCAAATACTCTAGTGGCGCTTTAAGAGATGGCTTTTTGTTTGTGAAGCATCAGGGACTTCCCAATGCAGTTTGCACACATTCCATGAACCCCACTTGCAGGCACTGGCAGACAGGTTTTACGCCAGCTTCCTATCTGAAGACAGCGTCCTGCACACCCACGGTCAAGGGAAGCATAGCTACGACACAAGTTACATGGCCAATGACAGTGTTTTCGTACTTGATTATGATGGTAGTGGTCATGATGCTTTTAGATGATGGCACAGTTGACAGTGTTGCACTCAAAGGTTGCATTGATGACAGAGCCAATAGTGGACGGTGGTGGCGCTCCTGCAGCTGAACACTTCCGCACATTTGCACAAAAACACACTGTCCGATTCCTAGATGGCACAAGCAGTGGTCTGCCTGTTAGTAGAAACAGAATCGAACACACCCGATATAAGGGCCATAATCAAGGGGAGCCAATCCAAAGCCCCACATATTCAGGCCGGACAGCTGCAGACCCTCTACCCAAGCCATACCTCCAGGGGAAGGGAAACTTGGGCTTTTTCAACATCTGCACAGTAAAGAGTGGTGTGGGTATTTGGAAGAACTCTTGAGTATAGTTTGGGCTTAGTTGGCGATTCAGAAGAGAAGTGGGAGAAAAATGCTGGAGGGGGAGCAAAGAGCGCAGAGTCTGGAGACAAGAGGGGCAATGAATTTCAGAAGGAGGAGCCTATCAGGAGGTGGCGGCAGTTGGACAATATCAGGAGGCGGCAGCAGGTCACTATAAGAAGGCGGCTGCAAGAGATTATCAGGTGGTAGAAGGAGAAGAATTAGGAGATGGCAGGAGGAGACTATCAGGCGGTTGAAGGAGAGGAATTAGGAGATGGCAGGGAGAAATTATCAGGCGGTGGAAGGAGAAGTATTATTAGGAGATAGCAGGAGGAGACTATCAAGGGTGGCAGGAGAAGAGTCTCCGGAGATGGTGGGACCTCAACATCAGGAGGTGGAAGGAAGCGGAAATCAGGAGGGGGTAGGAAAGAAACTGCAGGAGGAGGCTGGAAGGCAGGAAGAATCGAGCCCTAGTGGGCTGCTAGATTGAGGGAGCAGGAAGGATAACGAGGGCAAGCAGTGCCCAAGGCAGAGGATGGGATAGAGACCCCAAAAAGGAAGGCAGAGGAACTTTCATGTGGTATGGCTTGAGGAGGGCCAGAAAATAGAGGAGTAAAGTGGAGCGCAAGAGGTTTGAAATTGCACCCTAAAGAAGGGAAGTGAAACTCATAAAGCCGCAGCACACTCTATCCACAACTGAAAGACAGGCTGAAGCCATTTCTTTAACTCACTGCAGCGGTATAGTGGCAGCTGCAGAACCTGCAGGAAGCATTAGAGGTGATAGTGCGCTAATATCAATACCCAAGAAGCCGAGCGGACAATGTTTCTTCCTCTATGAGAAAGAACGACAGAGGCTGTGAGTCTCGAAGAGTAAACCCAAATCTTGTGAACTGTAAAAGAAGACGTTGGACTAGTGGAACTGTTGACAAAAGACTGTTCCGACACTTTATACTTGATTTTCTTTGCTTACGTTTTCACCAGAGTAGGGGCAACGACTATTCAAGAGAAGAGGATTAGTTTGAAGTTCCGTACTTGTCTTGCAACTAGTTTATTGTTTTCTGTTAAGTCATTGGTGAGTTACAAGAACCCGTTTGATACTCAATCCAGACTGGTCCGTTCTGTTGATCAATGTCCACGGTATGATGGGGCCCCTTTGGCTTTAAGTAAATGTTCTTTCATGACTGCCTTAGGATGGCTAGGAGGTGTCCACTCTGAGGTCGAGGTTCAGGGCGTGCTAGCCTAGGGTTACCTAAGGCGGAGCAGACGATTCAATGTTTGTAATCATAGAAATAGCTGTCAGGATGGTCACTTAAAACAGATAGGACTCCCCGTTCCTCACCTATTCTTCCGGGCACAATGAGGATTCCTTGTTCCTCACCTTCTTCTTCTTCTTAGTGGACCTTCTCTTCTTGAAGAGGTACGGCCTGTCTCGAAGGGAAGCTACTATGTCTGCCTGAGCAACTGGAGGACTAGTGGCCCCTTCTTAGAGGAAGCCAGTTAGGGTAAAAGCCTAGGCAGAAAAACCCCTGGGAGTCTTTGACCTTGGGAGAATCCAATCAGAGATCTCTGAAAAGACCTAAGGTGACTGGAAGTATCAGTGACAGTCCTCGGTAGAGATGGTATGTAATGTGTTACTCTGGTTGAAGCGAAAGATATGCTGGGCCAAATGATACAGAGGGTAAGCAGAGTGCCCTAGAGTAAGGGACCCCAGAAAAGCCGGTGAACCCAGAAGGAGAGAGCTAAGAGAGGGGGAGAGTCCACAGGATCAGAGCGCCGGCCGGGAACGGGAGTGGCAGCAAGCAAATAAAGGCAGGAGAGCTCGAAAGAGCAAAAGATAAGCAAGAGGGACCTAAACCAAGCATCTCACCCGTAAGGATTCCTGGAGGGTTGCAACACGCGGCAGCCTGGAATTGGATTGTAGCTAGACTGTTACATCACGTTTGGGAGAACGTGATGTGCAGTTCAATGGCAGAGAGTCCATCAATCCCATAGATGCCACGGCTTGCTGCACGTGACAGTATGCCCCCTTCGAGGCCTGGTGGTTCCTGGTTTCCCTGGGCGCAGTCAGTGAAACCTCAGCAGTAGTCGAGGAGCACGTATATAGGAGCTGGGTTCCCATGAATTTTCAGAGACTGGGTAGCCCATCCATTGCACTAGATATTCCAGTCCCCCTCTTCATTATCTTGAGTCACAGATTTGTGATACTTCATATTCCTCAGGTTGAGATGTATTTGGAATTCGTTGTTTAGTCTGTTGACGTACAAACGGATCAGATACCCATGGACGCAGAAAGAGGCATGAAACATTGGGTGTCGCCGACTGAGAGCTCTTGGTAACTTGAGCTTGAAGGCTACAGGGTTGATCTTAGCCAAGATCTCATATGGTCCAATGTAGCAGGGTGAAAGCTTAGGCGGGCGAGCCCATCTTGGCATAAATCTGGTAGACAATCAGAACTTGGACCCTATCTTCCAATCAGGAACCTCTCTTTTATGCCGGTTGGCCTGGATCTGGATTTTCTTCTTACTTTCTTCAAGGCTCTGGTGTGCAATCTTGTGGGCTTCTGCAATCTCAAATAGTATAAAGTCTATGCAAGGGATATTAGAAGAGGGAGACACCAAAGTAGGCAGGCTGTGGGGATGAAAGCCGTAGGAACAGTAAAAGGGACTGAGTCTCGTAGCTGAATGGATGGTGTTGTACGATAACTCAGCTGTTGACAATAGGCCCACCCAGTTATCCTGTTGAGAGTTGATAAAACACTGTAAGTATTGTTCCATGGTACTGTTCAATTGTTCCGTCTGTGTCACGACCCTCGCCCAAAACCCCCTCTGGCAAACCCATTGACCAGGTGGAGTCAGGACTCGGGCCTCTAGAGCCTGGCATCCTCTTCAAAAGCCCTCATGGGGCCAGTCCTGGTGCCTATGGCGCCAGGCTCATACACCATGAAAAACAATGTGCTTGGGAACTACTTTATTGTATTGTCAGCCAACATGGAGGCATTCACATAGCTTGGTTCATAAGAACCAAGCTATGTGGTGTAGTGTTTTTGGTGTGGCAGCCTAGGGACTACTTTACCTGGACTATTTTGTTGGGGCTATTTAAACTACACCCGAGCAAGACAACACGCTTTGCGTTACTTTGCAGCTTGCAACGTGACGCTCACCGTGTCCAGCCATTCCCTCAAACCTCGGAGAAGCAGAACCTGCAAGGAGACAAAAGGAACGTCATTAGCAGCAGGATCTTACCTGGAGTCTTCATCTTTAAACACTCGCAGCTACTGAGAACAGCTTCCTCGAATTTGCACGCCTCCCGGACAGAACGACCTGAAAGAGGAAGATAGAGGCAACATTAAAGAAAGCAGTAGAGACATTTACAAATTACGAACTGCTCAAAAGGCTTACCTGGCTGGTCGCCTCTCGGCTGGCACCACTCCGGACATTCCACTCACGCTGAAGAACACTGTGACCTACAAGGAAGGAAAACACAGGTTAGCAAAGGCAAGACTTCGCAGCGCTGCGCATAGCGCTTACTTACCGCATAATAGCGCTATTAATGCGCCATCATTTACCAGCGGGACTCAACCAAGTCAGTTCACCGTGCTGAAGCTCCGCATACCTAAGGGAGAAAAAAGAGACATTTTAAACAAAGAAAGGCATGCAGGATAGCAACAAAACTAAAGAACAGCAATAAGACCTACCTGAACAATATCAAACGGGCCGGCGTCAGTGAAGTAACTGGACCGCACTCGCCCATGAAAGACAGCGCACCCCTGCAAAGAAGGCAGGACGGAGAGCACGCCTAATTCTGCCACAAGGTGAGGAGAGGGCGCCAGAGGGACTGAAAGCATATGGGGGTGGAGGGAGGATACTTATCCCAGTCGGTCAGTCTTGAACACAGTCCTCCTGTATTTTCAGGCAGAACCTTCCCCGCAGACCACATCAGGGCAAAGCTGAGAAGCATACCAGCGAGTAACCCGCCTGGGTGGCGTTTCTGTGGATACCAGGTGAGTGTAACAGTCTGCCCGTTAGTTTGTGGATAGTAAATGGATGACAAGGCTCTTTGGATGCCTAACATCTTACATAAGGCACTCCAAAACTCAGAAGTGTACTGAGTTCCACGATCAGACACAATGCACCCAGGCAGACCGTGCAGGCGGAATATCTCCTTGAGAAACACTTTGGCCATTTCTGAGGCTGTTGGCAACCCTGAGAGTGGGGTGAAGTGAGCCAACTTCGAAAACGAGTCGAGGGATACCATGATAGCTGTGCATCCCTGGGAGAGGGGAAGGTCGAACACGAAGTCTGTGAAAACGTGACTCCAGGGCCTTGAGGGTACTGGGCTCTTTCCAACAGTCTAATAGGTTTTTGTGTGCTGTATTTGTTTTGAACACAAATCGGCAAGACTAAGTATAATTCCTTACGTCTGAACAAAGACCTGGCCACCAGAAGCTTTGTCGGATGAGATCCACAATGTTAGAGAAACCCTTATGACCCGCCAGTTTGCCGTTATGGCACCACGACAAAACCAGCCGGCCCATTGACTCCTCTGGAACATACAGATGGTGTTACGAAGACCATGCCTTCCTTCCTTTCGACCTTGTACTTTTTGGTGTGGTTGAGCTCGGGAGGCAACGTAATGGAAGCTTCTTTAACCTCTTGGAGAGAGGAGGGAACCAGGTTGACAAACTTCTTTCTTGGAAAGATATATTCTTGTGGGTGGTCTGGGGAAAGGTCTGAGGTGTGGCGTTGAGATAAGGCATCTGCAAGAGTGTTCTGACTTCCCAGAATGTAGGAAAGTGTAAAGTCATACTGGGCGAAAAAGTGAGCCCACCTAGCTTGACGAGAATTGAGACATTCCATCTGCTGCAGGACCTTCAGATTCTTGTGGTCGGTGCGGATGACAAATGGATGTGACCCTCCTTGTAGTAGGTGGTGCCATTCTTCACAGGCTAGCTTCATTGCCAGGAGTTATTTCTCGGTAACAGAGTAATTTGTCTGACTTGTGGTTAGAGTCTTAGATAAATAGGCCACAGGATGTTCGGTTCCTTCAATCTCTTGTAGCAGTGCTGCTCCTATTGCTGCTGCTGAAGCGTTAGATTCAATGACAAATGGGAGTCTTTGATCCGGTTGTCTTAACACTGGAGCCGATTAAAACAATGATTTGAAGTGGTTAAAGGCAGCGTCAGCGGAATCGTTCCACCGAAAGATGGTTTCTTTTTTAGGAGGCAGGAGATAGGGAGAACCACCCTTGAGAATTAGGGGATACATTGAGAATTAACCACACCTTGAGAATTAGGCGGAACAGCCGGCGGCCACCACAAGGCCACTATAAGGCCAAGCTGCCCTGTTTGCCCACATCAGAAACCTTCCGGCGAGCGGGCAGGAGCCCCCACCTCTACTCCTTCGGAGCGGGCAGGAGCCCCCACCTCTACTCCTTCGGAGCGGGTAGGAGATCTTACCCCTCCTGGGTCCTTCCTGCCACCACTGCAGGGCCTCACTTGCAGGCCTACCACCCTTTTGGCTCACAACCCGCACGCGCCGACATTACAAAGAAACAAAATGTCGGGCGCGATGCGGGATGAAAGCGAGGCTCGGCCTCGACTTCGTTGCTAGGCAACGCGTCCCTGCTCCACATTACCAGGAACTTCCGCCGGCAGGCGGAACAGCCCGCAGCCACCACAAGGCCACTATAAGGCCAAGCTGCCCTGTTTGCCCACATCAGAAACCTTCCGGCGAGCGGGCAGGAGCCCCCACCTCTACTCCTTCGGAGCGGGTAGGAGATCTTACCCCTCCTGGGTCCTTCCTGCCACCACTGCAGGGCCTCACTTGCAGGCCTACCACCCTTTTGGCTCACAACCCGCACGCGCCGACATTACAAAGAAACAAAATGTCGGGCGCGATGCGGGATGAAAGCGAGGCTCGGCCTCGACTTCGTTGCTAGGCAACGCGTCCCTGCTCCACATTACCAGGAACTTCCGCCGGCAGGCGGAACAGCCGGCGGCCACCACAAGGCCACTATAAGGCCAAGCTGCCCTGTTTGCCCACATCAGAAACCTTCCGGCGAGCGGGCAGGAGCCCCCACCTCTACTCCTTCGGAGCGGGCAGGAGCCCCCACCTCTACTCCTTCGGAGCGGGTAGGAGATCTTACCCCTCCTGGGTCCTTCCTGCCACCACTGCAGGGCCTCACTGGCAGGCCTACCACCCTTTTGGCTCACAACCCGCACGTGCCGACATTACAAAGAAACAAAATGTCGGGCGCGATGCGGGATGAAAGCGAGGCTCGGCCTCGACTTCGTTGCTAGGCAACGCGTCCCTGCTCCACATTACCAGGAACTTCCGCCGGCAGGCGGAACAGCCGGCGGCCACCACAAGGCCATGATAAGGCCAAGCTGCCCTGTTTGCCCACATCAGAAACGTTCCGGCGAGCGGGCAGGAGCCCCCACCTCTACTCCTTCGGAGCGGGCAGGAGCCCCCACCTCTACTCCTTCGGAGCGGGTAGGAGATCTTACCCCTCCTGGGTCCTTCCTGCCACCACTGCAGGGCCTCACTTGCAGGCCTACCACCCTTTTGGCTCACAACCCGCACGCGCCGACATTACAAAGAAACAAAATGTCGGGCGCGATGCGGGATGAAAGCGAGGCTCGGCCTCGACTTCGTTGCTAGGCAATGCGTCCCTGCTCCACATTACCAGGAACTTCCGCCGGCAGGCGGAACAGCCGGCGGCCACCACAAGGCCACTATAAGGCCAAGCTGCCCTGTTTGCCCACATCAGAAACCTTCCGGCGAGCGGGCAGGAGCCCCCACCTCTACTCCTTTGGAGCGGGCAGGAGCCCCCACCTCTACTCCTTCGGAGCGGGTAGGAGATCTTACCCCTCCTGGGTCCTTCCTGCCACCACTGCAGGGCCTCACTTGCAGGCCTACCACCCTTTTGGCTCACAACCCGCACGCGCCGACATTACAAAGAAACAAAATGTCGGGCGCGATGCGGGATGAAAGCGAGGCTCGGCCTCGACTTCGTTGCTAGGCAACGCGTCCCTGCTCCACATTACCAGGAACTTCCGCCGGTAGGCGGAACAGCCGGCGGCCACCACAAGGCCACTATAAGGCCAAGCTGCCCTGTTTGCCCCTGTTCGCCGCTGGCAGGCGCGAGGCGCTCGCCCCTATCGAACCTTGCTATTGGGACTTGCTTCCGTCATAGACATCCACCTGCTGCACCTGTTGCCACCCTTCTCCATAAAAAGTACCTTCGGTCCAGGATCCATAAAGTGCCGAGTGCCAGGTCTCATGCTCCTTCTGGAACCTACCTACAACATCCTGATTATGCTGGCACCTATTCAGGGTAAGAAGCTCACTACCAGCATACAACCCCAACCGTTATTGCAACCTTGTTGCACTGTTAATGTATGGCTGTGTGGCCTGAGTATACTCGCCACTTTTAAATTGTGTTGTGCCCTATGGTCGCTTTCAGACCACTCTTAAATTGTGTTGTGCCTTAGGGTCGCTTTCAGACCACTCTTAAATTGTGTTGTGCCCTATGTTCGCTTTCAGACCACTCTTAAATTGTGTTGTGCCCTATGGTCGCTTTCAGACCACTCTTAAATTGTGATGTGCCTTAGGGTCGCTTTCAGACCACTCTTAAATTGTGTTGTGCCTTATGGTCGCTTTCAGACCACTTTTAAAATGTGTTGTACCTTATGGTCGCTTTCAGACCACTCTTAAATTGTGTTGTGCCTTATGGTCGCTTTCAGACCACTCTTAAAATGTGTTGTGCCTTATGGTCGCTTTCAGACCACTCTTAAATTGTGTTGTGCCTTATGGTCGCTTTCAGACCACTCTTAAATTGTGTTGTGCCTTATGGTCGCTTTAAGACCACTTTTAAAATGTGTTGTGCCTTATGGTCGCCTTCAGACCACTCTTAAATTGTGTTGTGCCTTATGGTCGCTTTCAGACCACTCTTAAATTGTGTTGTGCCTTATGGTCGCTTTCAGACCACTCTTAAGTTGTGTTGTGCCTTATGGTCGCTTTCAGACCACTTTTAAATTGTGTTGTACCTTATAGTCGCTTTCAGCCCACTTTAAATTGCGCTGTGCCTTATGCCTTTGTCAACTTCTAAGTGCCATGCCCCACTATATTGGCATTACTAGCCACGATTAGGACTTCCCAAGTCTGAACCCTTGCTGTAGCATATCCGCCTTACAGATACTAACAGGATCTTCCAACCTAGACTGATAGTACATTTGCACCCCAATTCCCACCGGACTTACCAAATACAAGCACTATCTTGCCACTCCCACAATATGTACACTACTACCTGCTTCTCACACTCACGTGGGACCATAGCCTGGACTCTCCTAACCATCACCATAATAATGGCCCTCACCAACTCTACACCCTGCAACTTGCAAGAGAGAAACCTGCGACTTAGAGCTAGGCTCCCACGACTTTATGACATCAAAAATAAGAGAACCAACCCACCAGTACCCACGCGCACCTCCACTACCATTAATCCTAACCTCCTAGACCTTGCGACGATAAATCGTCCTCAACCACTTGATTACCCATACTACAAACAGAGGAGACCCAACCACCCCAATCCCAGAACTGCCAAAGATAACACGATAAATCCAACACTATCAGGAGCCCTTATTAATGCTAGGTCCCTTATAGCACACAATACCGAAATAGCAGATATACTGTCTATGGACAATTTAGATATCCTTGCTGTCACTGAAACCTGGCTCCATGATGCAGCTGGTCCTGCCCTCTCGACTGCCATACCAGACAACTTCAATATCCTAAGAGTCGACCGACCCAACACTAGAGGAGGTGGCCTGGCCATCATAACCAAAACGCATCTAGCTGCCAGACTCACCCCACACCCAGCTTTCACATCGTGCGAACTTCTCTTAGCTAAAATACCCATCTCAAACAACAGCACTCTTACAATACTTCTTGTGTACAGACCACCAGGCCCACTAGGCAACTTTGAGGAAGACCTATCCAGCCTCCTCACTGACTGCATTAAAGACTCCACTCAGCTCCTTCTACTAGGCGACTTTAACCTAGGCTTTAATGACGTTGAAGACAAACAAGCCCAAGCAATCCAATCCATTCTAGCCAATCACGACATTACCCAAAATGTCCTAGCTCCTACACATACAAAAGGCCGCACGCTAGACTGGATAGCCAACCACAACTGCAACATCACCATCTCCAGTATCCTACCTCAAATATGGACCGACCATCATCTTATATGCTTCACAGCCAACATCAAACCTCCCAAACCTAATAAGAATAAAATAGCACCCCCCATGCCAACAAGAAGTAAAAATGAAATCACAGCTGAAAAACTACTTCCACTTCTCCTACCAACTCTCATAGCTAGTCCTAATGACCCCAACCCTAGTGAGTTAGTTGAATCATTTAACAACGCCATGACCAAAGCTCTAGACTTGATTGCCCCTACCAAACTCCATAAAAGTAAACGTGAAACTCACCTTAACTCCTGGTTCACCCCCCACCTCAAAGAAATGCGTATCCAAAAACTCAAACTCCAAGCTATTTGGAGGCATACTCCCTCTGCCGACAATAAAACCAGACTTGCTAACTTTGCCAAAAAATACAAAAAGGAAATTATTCAAACGAAAAAAGACTCATTCAATGATAGAATCAGTAAAGCCAATTCTAACTCCAAAGAGCTCTTCACTATTCTTCGTGAACTGGAAAACCCTATTGCCCCCACAGACAATGTCCCCAAGGACAAATCCTGGTGCACTAGCATCCAAAATGCTCTAGCAAATAAAATCATAACCCTTCAATCTAAAATTGCTGAGAAAAAAGCCTCCTTGAGCCCTCACGGTACTCACACCACCCCATTGAAGGAGTTACCCAGCACACCCTCCCAAAACAACGGTAAACCCTTCAGGTTTACCAATATCTCTATATTGGAAACTGAAAAGGTCATTCTGTCCCTTAAACCGTCTAATTGCCAAGGCGACAGTTGCCCTGCGCAAATCATTAAGGATGCAGCTAGAGATCTAGCACCCTTCATCTCGAAACTTATTAATGCCTCTTTCAACACGAGCACTGTACCCACCAACCTTAAAGGATCCTGGGTTCTCCCCCTTCTCAAAAAACAGACACTTGACCCAGCTATCCCCACTAACTACAGGCCTATTACTACGGTCCCATTTCTCCTTAAAATCATTGACAGAGTAGCCTACCTCCAAATCCAAAACCATTTGGAGACGCACCAACTGTTAGGTACACGGCAATCTGGCTTCAGACCACTGCACGGTACCGAAACAGCCCTCATTGACCTCAAGACACAAATCGACGAGCTGAAGGATAAAGGTAATACAGCTATGCTCCTCCTCCTTGACCTGTCAGCGGCCTTTGACCTAGTGGATCACGCAGTATTATGCAACCATCTAGCGTCTGCCGCTCACTTCTCAAGTGAAGCTATAGCATGGGTACAATCCTTCCTAGCCAACCGTTCGATGAGAGTGTTCTCCCCTGTAGCGGCAGCGGACCCAATCCAGATCACTTGTGGTGTCCCACAAGGCTCATGTGTCTCCCCGACTATGTACAATATCTTTACTAAGCCTCTCTTCGACAAACTTGACAAATTAGGGGTAACCTACACGAATTATGCGGACGATACGCAGATTCTCATACCTCTATCAGGCAACTTTGTCGAAGACACAGCTCTAGTAAACAAAATCTACCTCCTCATTCAGGCATGGATGGCCTCCCACGGCCTCTGCCTAAATGACGACAAAACTGAGATATTAATACTGGGTTCCGACTCCAACCTAAAAAAACTGAGTCCCAACTATCGTAATTTCAACATAGATGGCAACACAATTAAGGTGGCCACCGAGGTAAAAACCCTGGGCTTTTACCTCGATTCCACTCTATCCCTTAAAAAACAAGTTAACACCCTGGCACCCTCCACAGCGTACACCTGCAAATTAATCATGACCTGTAGACCTTACCTCTCTAAAACCAACTGCATCATGCTTGCCAATGCATTAGTCATGTCCAAACTGGACTATTGCAATGCCCTCTATGCAGGTGCCAGCAAATCCATCATAAATAAAATGCAAATCCTTCAAAACAACGCTCTTAGAGCAGCCCTTGACATACCCCGCAAAGCACATATCTCAAACGTTAGGAAAGACCACCACTGGCTCAAAATCAGCGACAGAGTCCTGCTCAAGACACTATCGCTTACCCATAAAGGGCTCAACAACACTGCTCCCCCCTACATCTCAGCCAGACTGACTAGAAAATCATCCAGGCACCACACTAGGGCTACCAACCACCTCCTGCTAGAAACCCCTAGATTCAGACGCTCCAAAGCGGGCGGAGCAAGCTTCCCTGTCAAAGCTGCCCAGGCCTGGAACGCACTGCCCACTGCACTAAGAGCCAACTTACCTTACTCCAATTTTAGATGCAAGGTAAAAAACTGGCTCTGGACAAACGACAACTAACTCTTGAGGCACCCAATGACCATGATACCGTTGTCCAAAATGATTCTGTTCTCATACCTATACCTGTACACTCCCTCAAAACTACAATATGCTAGTTTTTTTTTCCTTCCACACGGCGTGTATTGATATGTTCTTACTGTACTGTTATGTTGTTTCTCGCCTATACTCTGTATGTAACCCAAGCTTAAGTAACCTTGTACCTGCTGCGCCCGGCTACCCCTGGGTTTTGTGCGCATTATCAAATAAATAAACAATACAATACAATTTACGGTATACGTTAGCGAGTCCGAGGAACCGCTGAATATCTTTTACCGAAGCCGGGGCATAGGCCAACTGAGATGAGTGGTGACCGTGTTATGGTCCATCTTGATACCGACCTGACAGCAGATAACCCAGATAAGGAACAGTGGTCACTTGGAAGAGGCACTTTTCTGGTTTGACCAATAGCTGATTGTTTTGGAGTCGCAACAGCACTTCTCAGAGATGTTTCTGGTGTTCCTTATGTGAGGAAGAGAACACGAGGATGTCATCTAGGTAAAGAATTACCAAATGGAACAGTAAATCCAAAAAAAGCCTGTCCATAAATCGTTGAAAGACCGCCAGGGCATTGACTAGGCCAAAAGGCATCACTCGATACTCATAGTGACTGAACGGGGACCGGAAAGGCCGTTTTTTATTCTTCGCCTGCCTTGATGCGAAAGAGATGATAAATCCGGCGTAAATCCAATTTAGAAAATACTGCCGCTCCCTGTACAGCCTCAAGAATGTCTTTAATGAGGGGCATGGGATAGCGGTCACGAAACGTGACCCTGTTGAGTCCCTGGTAATCAATGCACGGTCTGAGTTCCTTCGTATCCTTTTTGGGTATGAAGAACAATGAAGCTCCTGCAAGCGAATGGGATGGTTGGATCAGTCCATTGTGCATGTTTTAGTCCAGATATTCCTTGAGAGCTTACTTCTCGGAGAGAGAGTACATGCGTCTGAATGGAACCAGTGCCCCCAGGGAGAGGTCTATAGCATAATCCTCCAAGCGGTGAGGCGAGAGGTCCTAGGGAAACTTGTCAAGTAACACATCACCTAATTCAGTAAGATCTGGTGGTACGCAATGAATATTGACAGTATCCGTCTACGATGTTGTTGTAACTATCACCCGCTCATAGGTAGTATTCGGTAAACATTGCTTCTGACAGTAGGCAGAAATGAATTACAGGAGTTTCTAGGCTTAGTCTATGGACAGGTTATGCTTCCTTAGCCATGAGATTCCCAATAAAATCGGGAAGTGTGCTGCTCGAATGATATCAAATTGAAGGCTCTCATTATGTTGAAAAATAGACACTTGGAGCTCTTCGGTGGTATGGGTAATAAGGCCCGAACTGAGAGGCTTGCCATCCACTCCTTCGACCTTTTGGTCTTCTGTTCTCTCCATTCTGGGAATCCCTTCCTTGTTGGCCCAGATGGTGTTGACGAAATTTCTTGTGGCTGCGCAATCAATAAGTGCCAGGGTGTCTATCTTTCTCCAGTTGACAGTTAACTGGATGGAGACCACCATCAATTGGGTGTCATCAGTAGAGGCGGTTACCGAAAGGGTGGTAAAGGGACTGGATGGAAACCTCGGTAACCCGTCCCTCCTAGGACCGAGGTCAGTTGTTTCCCGACCGGCGAGGTGGCACTTCGGGACAGTCCCATAACAAGTGGGAATCTCATCCACAATACATACATAGCCCTTTGTCTCTTCTTCGCTTTCTTTCATCAAGCGTGAGAGGGGCACAAGCTGCGCCGATCTGCATCAGTTCGTCCTTGAGTGTTCTGGCTGGAGGAGCTGCAAATGGAGTGGATTCTGCAGTCTGTGGAAAAGGACTTCTTCCCTTTCTTCTTTCTGTTCTTCTCTCAGCTAGGCGGTAGTCTATCTGCAGTACCGTCGACAATTTGTCAGCAAAGGTGTTGGGTCGAGAAGTCCATGCCAACTCGTCTTTAACCTCCTCTCTCAGACCCCTCCAGAAGATGGTCTACTGTGCCGATTCCAGCGAACCTGCTTCGGCAGTGATGCGCTTGAACGTGGTCATGTAGGAGAGGAGATCCTGCTTGATGTCCGGTAATTCCTCGCAAGCGGAATAGATAATTTCTGGTCTCTCAAAGGTTTGTTTCATTTGGCTCAAAAAAGAACTGCAGTCTTGCAAGACGGGGTTAGCTAAAGTAACCAGGGGTGTTGCCCAAGCTAGAGCATTCCCCACCATATTCGATATCATGAATCCAACCCGGGCATGGTCGGATGCGTAGGCACCTGCCTGAAAGGTGAAATGGACTATGCATGCTTCAATAAACTCTTTAAGTTTCTTAGGAGACCCGTCGAATTTCCCTGAGGCCAACCCCATTATAGGAATGTCTGAAGGGTGATGTTCTTGGGCAGTAACTAATTGTCGTAGTACTGTGTTTTCTGTCTTGAGATTGTGGACCTCCAACGTGAGCCCCTGGACTGCAGCAACTACTCCTGCACCTGCTCTGTGGTTGCCATATCCACTTCTTGGCGTTGCAAACTGTCAGCATCGCCACTTAAATCAGATAGGACTCTCCGTTCCTCACCTAATTCTTCCGGGCTCCATGAGGATTCCTTGTTCCTTCCCATCTACTTCTTCTTAGTGGACCTTCGCTTCTTGAAGAGGTACGGCCTGTCTCGAAGGGAAGCCACTATGTCTGCCTGAGCAACTGGCAGACTAGTGGTCACTTCTTCGAGGCAGCCAGTTAGGGGAAAAGCCTGAGTAGGCATAAAAACCCTTGGGAGTCTTTGACATTGGGAGAATCCAATCAGAGATCTCTGGAAAGACCTGAGGTGACTGGAAGTATCAGTGACAGTCCTCGGTAGAAATAGTATGCAATGTGTAACTCTGGTAGGAGCAAAAGTTATGCTGGGAACTGAGAGCCAAAGGACACAGAGGGTAAGCAGAGTGCCCTAGAGTGAGGGACCCCATAGAAGCCGGTGAACCCAAGAGGAGAGAACCAAGAGGGGGAGAGTCCAGAGCATCAGAGCGCCGTTACTGATCCAGAGGAGGAAGCAGAGAGCAGGAGAGAGCTCTGCCTTCCGACTGGCTGAGGAAGAAAGGGGAATGCGAGTGAAAGAAAGCAAAAAAGGTAGGAGGGCCTGGGAAAGGAGGGGGGGGCACGAGGGTATGGGTGCATCTGAAGAGAAGAATAGGGTCTTGTGCATCAACCTGTCGGACACAGTGAGTCCTCATAGCTGTTGGTTGATGATGGATGAGACTCTATCTGCTAAGTATTTGCTAAGTAGCTGCAAGAGCCAAGATGCAGGATTTGAAAGGGATACAATCAATGTTATCTTTACCCTCACCCCAACTGACAGCGGGTGTCCTGTGGGCGCAATATCATCAATGCCCAGCACCATGCATGAGGCATCCTGGAAAGCACTCAGTCTAGCCAACCAACATTGCATTAATACCCACCATGGCACAGTGACATTATGCATTGGTGCTAGTACAAGAGTCTGGACCACCGTGCAGAATGCACAAGGGAGGATTACAGGGAGCTCGTGGTGGGTTTTGTAAAGGTCATTGAGGTTGCAGCAGAGGCCCTCCGCTGCTAATCCTACTCCTAAGTAGATATTTGCATTAGTACTTCCAAACTTTGTATTGACTGGGAAGAAGGCTGAAGGCATGGAAGTAAAGAGAAGTCAGATGTACAGGTTTTGTACCCAAAAAAGATCAAACTAATTAGCCACAGACTACACAAGAGTGTGACTGTGCTCTCTGTTGGGAGACTCACACCTAATAAGCTTCTGGGAATGATATTCGGGATCATGACTCAGCTTGTCCAGGATTCCATTAGACTGTCATACTCTCCATCTGAGTATAAGGTCTGAGGCCTGCTTTGCCGCTCGCTGGTCAAAAAATATTTTCCAGAGCTCCCTTTTCCATTTTGCGGTTTCGGTCATGTAGTCAAATATTGTTAAAAAATAGGCACTAGGGTCTTCTCCTTGGCAGTACTTCAGTCAGTCAGCAGAGGGAATTTACGGAGCCTGGCTGGTCTGGGACTCCACTTACATTAGCTCACTGGTGACCTTCAACCGGTCACCTACCAGTTCCTTCATAAAACTTCTCAGTGTTGTGCCCTTCTCCTGGCCCAGATGCTGCGATTGGGTCTAAATGAAGAGGTGAACATGGTCCTCTGGGTATTCAGCTTCCTCAAGAACTCCCCAGGTTTGGGAAAGCGATTCCTACCCCTTCCAGGTGGAAGAGAGGGCTTCCTGGCAGGAATGTGGTTCCACGATGCTTCTGCCCGAATGCAGGTTAGCAATTTCTAATCTTGGGGTTCCAGAATATTGATTATTATTATTGAGCCCCAACGTGGTTCTGAATGAAGACTTCTCTGCATTTTTGAGGCCACGTTGGGGATTTTGGGGTTGGGTAGGAGACTCAGTTTGCTAACCATGGCAGAACCTGGACATGAAAAGACTCCCTTTAAATACCAGGCTAGGAATGGGTTGAGGAACCTGCATGATCGCCGCTTGCTGCCTCTTGAGCCAGCATCATAAAGCGGGCAGCAATTCCAGGCCCCCAATTTTCCCAAACTTCATCTCCTAGCTATGTGGATGTGAGATTTGACTGTCCGATGTCTTCACAGAGTAAGCATGACACCCAAGCTTTTGATGTTGAGGCTTGGGGTGATGGCCCCATGTGGGATCGGAAACATGCGTGATTCGTCTGAAGGTGATGGAGTGGTTTGCCTTTTGTGCTCTCTTCGTGTGGTTCTTTTTCAAAGCATAGGCAGGATTCACACTCACCCTCCCCAGCATCCACATGGCCTTGCCCCTCCCTTATCCAGACACAGATTCGACTGCTGGAGGCTCAGGTCCAGCATATAAAACCCGTCCATTGTTGTTACGCACTCCCAAGAAGCCCAAGCCCCCACCTCCTCCCAAGCCCTTGCCTCCTGCCTCCTTACCTGTCCTGCGGTCCGGGTCTTCGCAGCTCCTCTCCGCCCGGCCCGCGACAAAGCCCCGCCCATGCTGGCGTTTCTGGTGCTTCCGTCCTCATGGGTCTTGGGGCCTGCCATGGTGCCTGCTGGAGCGCGGGGGCTCCCTCAGGCTCCGCGGGCACTCCGGGACACCGACACACTGCAACCATGAGTCACGTGAACCAGTTAGCGGTCACGTGACCCGGAAGAAAATGAATAGATGGTCACGTGACCAGGTGGGCAGTCACGTGACCCGGAAACACTCATTAAAAACAGCGTCAGTCCGCCCATCCGTCACTTCTCAGCTGTTTTTGTGGCGGCTAGTGGCATTTCTTGGAACCTCGTTTGACTTCACAGATTTAATTGGATCATCCCTTGCTTATAACTTTCTGGAACTGGTTTTGACCCTTTGGAACTCTGCTGGACTTCTACCTGGATTGCCCTTTGGATTTGTTCGCCCTTTGGATTTGTTTACCTAGGATTGAGACCTTGTGCTTCTGTCTCCCAAGTATTGTGACTTTTGAATTCGTCTTGGCATCCTGCTGACTACCTACTTGCACCGCTGCCCTCTCCCCGAGGTTGGAACTATTATGTCCCACATCAGCCCCGGTCATCTCTGAGGCAGGAGTCATTTACGGTCCATTTCCTTTTTGTTCATTGTGATACTACCGTATTTGTATCTAACCCCTGCCTTTTCTTTCAGCCATCCTGGACCCCATGCATCCTGTTCCTACCTCCCCTTGCGGCCCAAATAACAGATCAGCGAGTGATATTACTCATCTCTGATTGGTGCATGGGGACGGAGGCACTATAATCTTTGTGGACTCCAAGGCATAACAGACTGAGAAGCCTCTCCACAGGATTATGGAAACCTCCACCGCGGACCTGATGGCTGCCCTTGTCCAAGCCATCACTGTTCTAAGAGCTGACATGACGGCCGCTACCGCAGCCATCCATCCACGATTAGCCTACCTCAATGTATTCCAGGAGTGTTAATAAGATATGAATTGGGGTTAATTTCTCTAAGTGCACTATATAACTGGCGCTTAGGTGCCCTATTTCGCAAATGTTTACTGTCTACATATGGTAACTCTACATTATCCACTATTTCAAGTTACCTGATTAATTCTACAGAAATGTTTCCGAAATACTGGACTATGAAAATTCTAACAATCATGGTACATGCCGACATTTCACTAAAACTGCTTATTGCTCACCCAGAGCTGGCGAAGAAGAAGGTGTATATGATGGACTGGATTGACACCAGAACTTTGTGTCTAACTTATAAAGACTTTGATCCTACAATCTTTGGTCCAAAACGCTATAAAAACATTGCGTCCTATTTACGTTTAGCACCATCTGCTGCTTTAAGATCTGCGATTCTTCGGTTAGGGTTTAACATCTGGCCCACCGGTGAGGTCAAAACAAGAAGGAAACAAATTGCTTCTGACCATAACTGGTGTCGGTTCTGTAAAAATGTTATGATTGTAGAATCTCTTCAACACTTAATACTGGAATGCCCTGCACTTAGTACACTAAGAAAATTGCACTTTGTTAACCATTTTGCGTACTTTGCACAACTCGACCCAAAAAATAGATGGGTCGCCTTGGCTGCTACTGAATGTATGAGTATAAGAATTGCAACAATCAATTTTTTACAGGCTTTGAACCTAGAATGATGATGATTGTATAATATGAATTGATATAGTTTTTGGCTGTTTTATTTAGATTTTATGCTTAAGAATTTTCTAATCTGTATAAATTGAAAAAGTTGATGTAATTTCAACTATATTCAATAATAAATAAAAAATAAAAAAGATGCGATTCAGAATGAAAGACATGCTCTACTTCCCGACGAGGAATTCGGGGACGCCCCATCCCAGCCGGATCCCCTCGTGGCACCATCTAACCCGGCCCCGCTCTATGTATCTACACCTTTTCCATTAGCTCCCCTGAGAAATGTCAAGGTGACCCCCGAAAGTTTTGTACATTCTTGAATCAATGTAAGCTACACTTTTTGTGACGCCCACAGGCCTTTCCTGACTCCACCACTAAAGCAGCCTTCACATTGTCCCACTTATCAGGCATCGCTGCTACTTGGGCCAATCCATTGTTAGAAAACGATAGTCCTGTGTTATATGATTTTGACAGGTTAGTCACAGAGATGACCAGGGTGTTTGATACACGACACAAGGCACAAACACTTGATCTAGAACTCCTTGAGTTAGTACAGGGGAAAGCCACTCTCACTGAATACATCACAGAATTCAATCAGCTATCAGTTGAGACAGCCTGGCCGGAGGAAAAGAAAGCAGTTGTTTTTTATAAGGGGCTAAGCGATCATATGAAAGACGCCCTTGCTGTTGTTCCTTCACTCCCTACACAATATCCCAAACTTGTGGATTTGGCGTTACAAGTGGACGCCAGACATTCCATTCCGAAAGAAGGACAGAATCCAAAAGGTTCAATCCCTCTTTCTCCTCCCACCCTACCGCATCCGAACCATCCAGTGAACCCATGCAAATCGGGGGAGTCCGTAGTCCCATATCTCCTACCGAGAGAAAGGCGCAGGCAAGCCAATGCTTGCTTTTACTGTGGCTTGAATGGTAATTTCATTAAAGAATGCCCCAGACGGCCCAAACCACGACCCTCAGGTTTTCTCAAGGTTCGTCCCTAGAGCAGGGGGCACGGACGAGCCTACCTATACAGCACACTATGCCCCCTTCATTATCACCGGCCACACAACCACTCTCTCTCTCCGCTGTCCTGATCGCTGCTGATAACATCAAACATCAGGTACAATTGGTCATCGACTCTGGAGCCACGGGTAATTATGTTTACATTTCCCTTGCAGCATCCTTAAACCTGCCATTACAGAACAAAACAAAACCCGAACCAGTACAGGCCGTGGATGGGTCCCCTTTACTTTCTGGTTCCATCAAACAACACACAGCACCTGTGACCCTTCTCATGCAAGAGACACATCAAGAAGTACTTGCTTTTGATCTGATCACTACACCACAATTTGGTCTGATCCTTGGCATCCCATGGCTGCGTACACACAATCCTGTAGTCGATTGGTCCCAGGGCATTGTGTTCTTTGAGTCAATGTATTGCCAAGAGCATTGCCTCACTCCTCCAGACCCTACCACACCTGCCCAAGTACTAGGTGCTATGGCTCAGATGTCCTTACATGACCCTCAACCGATGGAGATGCACACCTCAGAACACATTATAGGTCTCGTTACTACCTACATACCTCTTGAATATCATGAATATTTAGAGGCGTTTGACAAAAAGGCATCTGAACATCTGCCCCCTCATAGATCTTACGATTGCCCTATAGACCTGGTCCCTGGGACTACCGTACCATGCAGACGATTCTACTCTCTCTCCCCACCAGAGTATGGCATTCTAAGAGAGTACATACACCAGTCTCTCCAAGTAGGACACATTCGACCATCTCAATCCCCTGCTGCGAGTCCGATCTTCTTCGTCCCAAAGAAAGAAGGAGATCTTCTCCCCTGTATTGATTATTGTCGCCTCAATCACATCACAGTAAGGACCGTTATCCCATTCCGCTCATCACTCCATTACTAGATCGCCTAGCCAATGCCACGATTTTCACCAAACTTGACCTACGTGGTGCATATAACCTAATCCGTATTCGTGAGGGCTTCGAATGGAAGACGGTGTTTTGTACTAAGTACAGTCTTTACGAATGCACTGTTATGCCCTTTGGGCTCTGCAATGCACCCGCTACATTCCAGAGATTCATGAATTCCATTTTCCATGACATCATTGACACTTTTATGGTGGTCTATTTAGACGATATATTAGTATTCTCGCAGACCCACCACGAACACGTTGTGCACATCCGGGAGGTCCTACACCGACTCCGAACCCATCACCTCTATGCCAAACCAGAGAAATGCCAATTCAACGTTCATGAGGTAGATTTTTTGAGATTTCATATCACGTCAGGGGGTTTAGCTATGAATACCACCAAAGTCCGAGCAGTAGTGGAATGGCCAGTGCCGAAAACGGTAAAAGAGTTACAGTCATTTCTTGGTTTTGCCAATTTCTATAGGCGTTTCATCGCAGGTTTCTCCTCTATTGTTACGCCTTTGACTCATCTCACAAGTCCACACACCCCTTTCATATGGACCTCCCTACAACAGAGCGCTTTCACCAAACTCAAGACGGCCTTCACTACTGCCCCTATCCTACAACACCCCAACCCAGAAATACCCTATCTCCTGGAAGCTGATGCCTCCTCATATGCCTTGGGTGCCGTTCTATCCCAAACATGCCCCACCAGCGGTCTGTTACATTCCGTTGCCTTCCATTTACGTAAGTTCACACCGACAGAAAGCCATTACACGGTCACAGAAAAGGAACTGTTAGCTGTTAGAGAGATGCTTTTCAGGTGTGGCGACATAATTTATTGGGGGCTAAACACCAAGTCACGGTTTTTACTGACCATCGCAATCTTCAGGATTTGGCTTCATTTAAATGTACCAACAGTCGACAAGTATGTTGGCATTTGTTTTTTTCCGCCTATGATTTTGTCATGAATCATCATCCAGGCACCGCACATGGAAAAGGGGACGCCCTCTCACGCATACCCGGGGGCACTTCATTACCCGTCTTTCCCGAAACACTTCTGACCAGCAAACATGTCATTTGCATGGGCACACCACCACCGGATTTATTCACAGCACTCCGCCGTTGGGTGGCTACACACTCAGATCAGTTAGATGACTGGGACTTGGAAGTACATGATGGGTTACCATTCATACAGGACACATTGTATTTGCCTACCCCCGATACTCACACCATAGCCTTGGGGTGGTCTCATGATGCATCCATCAATGGACATCCTGGCCAAAACCGCACACTAGTTTTGCTTCAACGCTGGTGTTGGTGGCAAAGACACACTGTCTTATGTAGCCTCCTGTTCAATCTGTGCTCAGTGCAAAAACAGAAGGGGTCAACCATTACCTCTTCCAATGAGACCTTGGCATACAGTCACCATGGACTTTGTAACTGATATGCCTAGCGCTAAAGAGTATGACACGGTATGGGTGGTGGTTGATCCTTTTACGAAAAAGGCACGGTTCATTCCTTGTACGGGAATACCCACAGCCCCTGCTCTGGCCAATATGTTCTTTCGTCATGTCTTTTGTTTTTTTGGGTTACCTTCTGTTCTGATCTCTGATCGGGGCTCGCAATTCACGTCCCGGTTTTGGCGATCCCTCACCAAGTTATTAAGAATTGACACACGTTTCTCGTCCTCATACCATCCTGAGACAGATGGACGAGTCAACCAATCCATGGAGCAGTACCTGCGCTATCTTTCCTTGCAACATCAGCAATCCTGATACCAGGTACTCCATGTGGATGAGTTTGCATACAACAACGCACCTCATTCCTCCACTGGTTATTCACCCTTTTATTCCCTCTACGGTCAACATCCTCGAATCTTTCCTGTCCCTGATCTGCCCCCCACACTTCCTCCTTCTGTCTCCTCTTGTATCATCCACCTACGGGACATACATGCAGATATCACTACACCTACAGGAATCTCAAGTCCGTATCTGCAGAATAGCAGACAAAAAATGTATCACAGCACCTGTTTACACTGTAGGAGTCTGGCTCTCCACTAGACATCTCCCATTGTTAGGTTGCCGTAAACTACTGCCCCGCTTTGTTGGTCCCTATCGAGTGACCCAGGTCATTAATCCTGTCGCCTACCGCCTTTCACTGCCTGTCCCTTGGTGCATCCACCCAGTCTTTCATACTTCCCTCCTCAAGCCCTGTCCAATGGGGATGCGGGTTGTTTTGCCTCCTTCCCCAGTACTGAAAGGCTCTTTGGAAGAATACGAAGTCAGTTCTATCCTTGATTCTCGTATCATCTGGGGTCGTCTCCACTATCTAATAGATTGGTTGGGGTATGGTCCCGAGGAAAGGTTGTGGGAACCCGCTAGTCATGTCCATGCCCCTTTGCTGGTTGCTCGTTTTCACAGGGATAATCCTCTCAGCCCACATGGATGTGTGCCCTTGGGGAGGGGCTATGTCACGCACTCCCAAGACGCCCAAGCCCCCTGTTAGGGAGAATTCTCTGTTAAGGCTAATTTCTCAAACCTAGTGAGTCCCCCAGCAGCTTTGCTGGATTTTTGGGGTTTATTTTTTTCTCCTGCTAAGAGTGAGACTCTTTTTCTCCCACTCCTAGACATGATTTCAGATATCCTTTGACTTTGTGATGTGTTTTATGGGCTATGGGTTTTTTTTTATCCATAGGGTTTCATGTGGTTTTTGGTAAGTGTGTTACACAGCACCCTGAGTGCAGTAACACAGGGGTGTCATAGTGACCCCCAAAAATAGACTCCATACCCTGGGACTGACTACTGTCGCCCAGGGCATGTTGAGTCACCATTGACTTTACTAGTTTTACATTGGGAACAGAACCAGTACAAACCATCATATTGTGGAAGTACTGGTAGGGGTAATTAGATTGCCCCTGGGTCTGTTTTTTGAGGGGGCACTGTGCAGTCCCCCCTCGTCAAGTTTCTGGCTGGTGGCAGTGGTTACACCACTGGTGAAGCCCTGCTGAACCGACTCACCACTTCTTCCAACGACAGAGGAGATCTTCTTCCCGAAGAGTCTTCTTCCTTTGACTGGTGGGGATAACCAGTTTGCCGCCTTTTCGCCTTCCCGGATCATCTCGTGGCCGCCTTGCCTGTGCCAAGCACCCCGGCAACCGGGATACCACGTTTTACCACCACCCCGAATAAAAGGGTAGTACCTTTTAACCGGAGAACTCCACGGCTGGTTTCTTCCCTGGCAGTGCAACGACCTTCAGCTTTCCTCCACGTCGAGATCTTCTCTTCCTCTGGACGACGCCGCGACTTGCAACCGCTGCCAGGAACAACTGCCTCCGCTGGAGGGTTCTCTCCACTTTCAAGGTACTGTGTCCGCCTGGCCTCCCTCGCAACGGTCTGTGTGGGGTGTCTCTTAAATCCTCATCTTACCACTTGGGTTGGCCCTAGGCTGGCTAACTGAACTTTTCTGAGCTAATTCCTTTTTGAACTCTCTGCAAGACTTTTCAAGCATTTTAAACTGTGTGATCTTGGGTGCATTTGTTACACATTGTGGGAGGTGGTCGCTATGGGCTCGCAATCGGTTGTGTGGTACTCTTCTCTACGCGACTCCCGAGAATCCTTCTCAAGATGACTTCCGTTCTGAAGGAAGCGGTCTAGACTCTTCACGTTTCTCCGAGACGTTCCGGCCTGCTCACGTGATCCTTTATCTAACACGGAAGCCGGCAACTCCTCGCTTCGCTTCTGTTTCTACAGACGCTCCGTGAGTTTGCCTCTAGGGATTTCAATATCTCTGCCTCTACTATTTAACTTTTCGACTAACCCTGTAACCTTTTTGTCTCTCAAGCTCTCATCTCCAGACCCTCGCTCGCATTCCGGTCTCGCTATCTCTCGGGATTTCTCATCGAGCCCAGATATCCATCGGCGTCACGATTACGCCAACCCTGATTTCATCCTTGCTTAAACACCCGATAGCTGTAAGTGCCATAAAATCAGAATTCCGTTCCGTCTCTCCCGATTCAGATTCTGACCCAAGTATTATTCTTTTAGAGCTCTCGTCTCCCGATCTCTTCTCCTTCGAAGCCCTAAATCAATCATCCTCTCCTTCACTCCGCTGGTGAGAACCCTTTTACTGTGCCATTTAATTTCCACTTCCCATTCCCTTCTTTACGCAACTACTCTGACCATTTTCCTTTGTTCATCCAGACGAAGCCTTCCTGCCCAGCTTCCACAGCCACTCCTAGAAGACATTCATCAGCCATCCGGATCCACAACACTTCCAGATTCTACCAGGGTTTTCTTCCCCATCGAGGGTTTCCCTGGCGACCCTTTTCTCTCCCCTGGTTAATCCCACTCCGGGTCGGAGAGGACAGGGCTGTCCTAGGGTAGCTATCACGGCTGCACTTGGTTGTTCTCTGGCGGTCTACTCGATCGGTCAAGGTGAGATTATTCACATTTTGTTAAAAAAAAGTATCGAAATTACAGTCGTAATTCCATTAAATAACAGCATTGGTGTTCTACTCTCTAAGAGGGAGCCTGGCCTCTGAACTTTTTGCTCACAAGTAGACTTTGACTTTCCTGCCTTGCTGAGTGCTTCTAAAGTATTGTGTTGTGTGCTTTTCCTAATTTCTGCCTTTACCCTCCCTTTTCTGATAACTTATTGGAGTGCCATCTTTAGTTAAGCGCTCACCTCTGTCTGGAAATAAGTGGTGTTAACTAAGACTTGTCTAATAAGGAATAAGGGATGTATATATATTAATAGTGACTGTGTTTTTGAACTTGCTTACAATAATAGTGCTGGAGTGTTTCTAAGTGTGTCTTTTTAATAAATAATTATATACTTTGATACCAAAGCTCTGGTCAGTGTTTGCTTGTGCTACTGTATTTTGGTACCTATCTTGTATACTCTATATACTGTCTAACTCTTCTTGAGAGAAGTCTGGCTGCTCAGCCACAGCTACCAGGTAAATCTGGGTGGTACAGACTGCTACCAATTGGGTTTACTGCCAACACCTGTAGTCTTAAGCCTTTTGCAGTGGTCCCTAAGGGAACTGCACAGGTTTCTGCCTAACACCCCCACCTCCTCCCAAGCCCTTGCCTCCTTACCTGTCCTGCGGTCCAGGTCTGGGTCTTCGCGGCTCCTCTCCACCCGGCCCGCTCGACCCGCAACAAAGCCCTGCCCATGCTGGCGTTCCTAGCGCTTCCGTCCTCACGGGTCTTGGGGCACCCTCAGGCTCCGCGGGCACTCCGGGACGCCGACACACCGCAACCATGGGTCACGTGAACCGATTAGCGGTCACGTGACCCAGAAGAAAATGAAAAGACGGTCACGTGACCAGGTGGGCAGTCACGTGACCCGGAAACACGCAAAAAAACAGCATCAGTCCACCCATCCGGCACTTCTCAGCTGTTTTTGTGGCGGCTATTGGCATTTCTTGGAACCTCGTTTGACTTCACGGATTTAATTGGATCATCCCTTGCTTATAACTTTCTGGAACTGGTTTTGACCCTTTGGAACTCTGCTGAACTTCTACCTGGATTGCCCTTTGGATTTATTCGCCCTTTGGATTTGTTTACCTAGGATTGAGACCTTGTGCTTCTGTCTACCAAGTATTTTGACTTTTGAATTCGTCTTGGCATCCTGCTGACTACCTACTTGCACCGCTGCCCTCTCCCCGAGGTTGGAACTATTAGGTCCCACGTCAGCCCCGGTCATCTCTGGGGTAGGAGTCATTTACGGTCCATTTCCTTTTAGTTCATTGTGATACTACCATATTTGTATCTAACCCCTGCCTTTTCTTTCAGCCATCCGGGACCCGGTGCATCCTGTTCCTACCTCCCCCTGCGGCCCCAATAACCGATCAGCGAGTGATATTACTCATCTCTGATTGGTGCTTGGGGACGGAGGCACTATAATCTTCGTGCACTCCAAGGCGTAACAATTGTCCACAAGGCCTTCTGTGGCCTGGGTCCACACTTCCTTCAACTCTCCCTTCAGAAATACCTTCCTACTCGAGCTCTTCGCTCCTCCACCTCCAACTCCATCAGGGTCAGTCGCTTCTCCAAGGAATTAGTTGGTGGTAAATCTCTTTCTTCACCTGGGGCCGCCCTCTGGAACAGCCTCTCTGCCTCTTGAAACTCGAGGAGAACCATCTTCGATTAAGGAGGCACCTCAAGACCTTCCTCTTTGCCTCTGCCTTCTCTCTTCCTCTTCCCTGCTGATCTCTGTTTTTGCACTGGGCACCTGGCTACCCTCTGAATTCGGGCCCAGATCCCTGCCCACCCAGCTGCACACCCAGCTGCACACCCACACTGCCTCCTGGCAACCCTTACACTTGGGTCTGTATCTGCAACCCTACAGACCCCTTACAGGCACTTATCAGACACATGTTGTCTGTGCTTAATTCTTGCACTTGCCACCTACTGGCTGCACTACCTGTTGTTGTTTTTGATCATGTGTTCAGCACTTTGCACTCCTCCCCTGCCCCTTGCACTTTCCCCTTCCCTCTCCCCTGCACGTGCGCATTCTCAATGTCACTGGGCCTAGTAAGATCATTGTTTTGTCCTCCCTTGTACCCCTCCCTTGCCTCATCGTACCCTGAAACACTTGTGTATGATCGCGATATAAATGAAATACCATATCATATCATATATCATATCTAGCCCTGACCAGGTAATTACAGAGTCTACCTGTGTTATCAAACTAGTCCATGTGTGTTTTGGGAGGCGGGCCCTACCGGCAGCAGGTGTGCTGGTTCCACGCCAATATACCATATAAAAGGGTGCTCCAACCACAGGCAGAGTGTGGAGTCCGACCCTACTCTGGAGACCTGGGCTGGTGAGTACCCAGACATAGAGAAATACCTAGATAATCAGAGCTAAGCATAGCCACTCTGTCTATTTCCTGGCCAGCTGATACACTGTAGATAGATATTTATCTTATAAAAGTGCCTTTATACAGTCAAAAGCAACAATATTTTTTAAAGTATTAAACTTTTCAAAACTTGATATTGTTGAATATTCTTGTAGAAATGTTAATTTGAAATAAACTGATCTTTTTTTAAATTGATTGCTTTAGAAAAAACACAGGAAAATGGGGTTTTGTGGGGAAATGGTGGACTGGTCAGTCTGCCTATTCTTTGTGGTCTCGGAGATATGTCTTGGGAAGCCATGAGAGATGTGATGGTTACTGCGCTCCATGAGTGCAGCTAAAGTGTGGGACTACTTGCCATTGCCTTACCTTGCAAGCTTTCTTAGAGAATTGTTAGCATGGTTTCCCATAGTTAGGGTGTCCTTGATTGCTGACATAGGTTGTGCCTGCGTTTGCTTTACCGGCGCTCTGCTGGAAAATGTATTGTTGTACCTGCCCACAGGGATCTGGGGCAGGCAGTGGATTTGGAAGGTTTTCCCTTTTTCTGTTGCAGGTGTGGCCTTTATGCTGCAGGTCCAGCTGGGTGAGGAGACCCTTTCTCTTTCTAAATTCTGGGAGGGCTTTATCAATGTGAAGAAAGGGGCTGTGCCATAGATCGTGTGGCTCGAGTGTGCGTGCAAGGGTACGTGCGTGTGTGTGAAGGGAAGAGTGTGGATGTGTGTCTGACTGTGCCAGGAAAAGCCTGCTTCATATCACAGACGAACCACCACGTTCATCCAGGGAGAGACGTCGGATAACTGTGGTTTGTAAAACAACTGAATAGCAGGGGGTGTGTCCATGCCTTAAAACGAGGCCATTTGCTTGACTTCCAATGCTTTTTAGTTGTTTGAGGGTGGGTTGCTGGCTGGAGATGTTCAGAGGGGCAGCGACACTTTCATTCTAGGCCCTAGAAGACTCTGGGGCATGTCTCTTTTCATTTGGACACCTTATAATACTCTGTCCCTGGGAGAGTGCGGGGGCACTGCTCTGGGAGCAATTAAGAAGAGGATCTTACTTAATAAATCTTTACTTCACAGTTTGTTTTACAGAGTCAGCATATCCGCTGTTCAAGATTTTGCACCGACCACGTGAACATCTTAATCAAACTAGCTGAGTATCTGCCATCTCATGAAAAAGCCCTGGCGATTCACTCAATATGTCCCGACTCCAGCTAAACGCTGCCTCACACAAGACAAATATAGGCTAGGTGTCAGTGATCGCCATGAACCCATATGCCGCCAGACACCGAGGCCCAACGCAAATCATTTTCATATACAAGGATCTAATAAGTAGCAACAACACAGTAAATAGGACAGCCATTTTGGTTGGGGACTTTGCCAACTTGCTGACAGAGGTAACTAAAGGCATCAAATAAAAAGTCAACTCCATCCATTTTGTTTAACTAATAAAAAAGTTGCCACCTTTTATTCAGGACATAACAATACCATTTTCTCATCATACCCTATTTTTCGTAAAAATAATGTTTCCGCCTCACTGCGCAGAGCCCTGGTAATGGATACTGGGGCTGCTGCTTTCTTTAAAGAAGAGGTCTGCAACCTTTGGTTCTCCAGGTTTTTGGACTACAATTCCCATCGTCTCCAGCCAGCATAGGCCTCATGGGAGTCGATCCCATGTTTTGGTCAGGACAGAACCATGCTTGCTTTCCCTAAAAGGTATTCTAAGTGACCTACCTTGCCAGGCAAGGTAAGTTCTGCCGGGCAGCTTACTTCCTAAACAATACAGAGAAGCAGATATTCAAACTGTTTGGCTTTAGGACATGTGGCACCATCGTCAGCCAATCACAACATGGGCCGCCATCTTGGATAATTATCTTTGGGATCTGTAAAAGGTCAGAATACAACCAATAACACTGGCTATTATTCCCCTGTTGGATTTGTTACATGCCAGCGTGGCACCCAGACACATTCACTGCTCACTTGAGGAAAGGTCAGAGCAAGGAGTATTTTAGAACCCTCGAGTCAGGGGTCCAACTCTCCAAGGTAGTGGCGTGCACACGTAGGCGTGCGTGTAAAAGTAAAAGGACAGCCCTTGCTCTGGATGGCATTGCAAGCAGAGGGTCTAAACAGCTCCACAGGTAAATCTGTAGCGTGAAATTTGAGGGCTTATGACGATGAGTAAATATTTTAGGACAAAAAGGCGAATTCATAGGCAACACTTAAAGAGTTTAGACGGTTTTCCAACCTGTGGGGTCCGCAGATACTCATTATGATGGTAACGTGCACAGATGTCACTACCAACCTGATGATGAAATCTACTCACTATCCCTCCAGGGTCTTCCTACAGACTGGTCTGCTACTTTACCAACTGGTCCCAGTACAGACCAGAACCTGCCAAGTACCTGCCAATCAACGTGGACCCCCACCTCTGCACCCATGGGATCTACGCCTTCGCCACAAGGAGCAACCACAAGATCGTCCCTTACGAGTGGAGCGATGACGTCCTCTATAAGCAGTACAACGACCTAAAAAAACAGTGAGTGAGTTTCCTCCAAGGCTTTATGGCATCAGACGTATGTTTTATGTTAATCACACAAATAGACTGGCATCAGTGTAGCAGGGGAAGGACTGATGCGAGCACTGGCAACATGCACATTTATTCTATCCCTGGTGCAACTCTTTACTTGTCTCAGTTGCAGACACTGCGAAGTGCACCACAATTGCTCTTCTACCAGATAACCTTCCTACCACACTTGTTGAGGTACCTGCAACAGACCTTGCATTATGTTGGGAGCTTGCCTCTGGAATGCCTCTAATCATCCTTCAACCTCCTCGAAAGTACACCCAGAAATCTGGAGAGAAAATGTGGGGTAATACTTTAGCTATGGACAGTATACTCAAGAACTGGGCACAAAACTGTAAAAAGGCTTCCAGGACTAGACTCAATACTCCTAGTGAGGTTTAGAGTCCTGGGTCAAGGATCTAGATGTGGTCACCTTAACCGGTCATGAGAGTACAGGTGAAATATCTAGAACTGGTCACAATACCCCAGAGCAAACATCTAGAACTGGTCACAATACCCCAGATCAAACATCTGGAACTGACTGTTCACAATACCCCAGAGCAAACATCTAGAACTCATCACAATACCACAGAGCAAACATCTAGAACTGGCCACGATACCCCAGAGCAAACATCTAGAACTGGCCACAATACCCCAGAGCAAACATGTAGAACTGGTCCCAATACCCCAGAGCAAACATCTAGAACTCATCACAATACCACAGAGCAAACATCTAGAACTCGTCACAATACCACAGAGCAAACATCCAGAACTGGTCACAATACCCCAGAGCAAACATCTAGAACTCGTCACAATACCACAGAGCAAACATCTAGAACTGGTCACAATACCCCAGAGCAAACATCTAGAACTGGTGACAATACCCCAGAGCAAACATCTAGAACTGGTCACAATACCCCAGAGCAAACATCTAGAACTGGCCACGATACCCCAGAGCAAACATCTAGAACTGGTCACAATACCACAGAGCAAACATCTAGAACTGGCCACGATACCCCAGAGCAAACATCTAGAACTGGTCACAATACCCCAGAGCAAACATCTAGAACTCATCACAATACCCCAGAACAAACATCTAGAACTGGCCACAATACCCCAGAGCAAACATCTAGAACTGGTCACAATACCCCAGAGCAAACATCTAGAACTGGTCACAATACCCCAGAGCAAACATCTAGAACTGGTCACAATACCCCAGAGCAAACATCTAGAACTCATCAGAATACCACAGAGCAAACATCTAGAACTGGCCACGATACTCCAGAGCAAAAATCTGGAACTGGTCACAATACCCCAGAGCAAACATCTAGAACTGGTCACAATACCCCAGAGCAAACACCTAGAACTGGTCACGATACCCCAGAACAAACATCTAGAACTCATCACAATACCACAGAGCAAACATCTAGAACTGGCCACGATACCCCAGAGCAAACATCTAGAACTGGTCACAATAACCCAGAGTAAACATCTAGAACTCGTCACAATACCACAGAGCAAACATCTAGAACTGGTCACAATACCCCAGAGCAAACATCTAGAACTGGTGACAATACCCCAGAGCAAACATCTAGAACTGGTCACAATACCCCAGAGCAAACATCTAGAACTGGCCACGATACCCCAGAGCAAACATCTAGAACTGGTCACAATACCACAGAGCAAACATCTAGAACTGGCCACGATACCCCAGAGCAAACATCTAGAACTGGTCACAATACCCCAGAGCAAACATCTAGAACTCATCACAATACCCCAGAACAAACATCTAGAACTGGCCACAATACCCCAGAGCAAACATCTAGAACTGGTCACAATACCCCAGAACAAACATCTAGAACTGGTCACAATACCCCAGAGCAAACATCTAGAACTGGTCACAATACCCCAGAGCAAACATCTAGAACTCATCAGAATACCACAGAGCAAACATCTAGAACTGGCCACGATACTCCAGAGCAAACATCTGGAACTGGTCACAATACCCCAGAGCAAACATCTAGAACTGGTCACAATACCCCAGAGCAAACACCTAGAACTGGTCACGATACCCCAGAACAAACATCTAGAACTCATCACAATACCACAGAGCAAACATCTAGAACTGGCCACGATACCCCAGAGCAAACATCTAGAACTGGTCACAATAACCCAGAGCAAACATCTATAACTCGTCACAATACCACAGAGCAAACATCTAGAACTGGTCACAATACCCCAGAGCAAACATCTAGAACTGGTCACAATACCCCAGAGCAAACATTTAGAACTGGTCACAATACCCCAGAGCAAACATCTAGAACTGGTCACGATACCACAGAGCAAACATCTAGAACTGGTCACAATACCCCAGAGCAAACATTTATAACTGGTCACAATACCCCAGAGCAAACATCTAGAACTCATCACAATACCCCAGAACAAACATCTAGAACTGGCCACAATACCACAGAGCAAACATCTAGAACTGGCCACGATACCCCAGAGCAAACATCTAGAACTGGTCACAATACCCCAGAGCAAACATCTAGAACTCATCACAATACCCCAGAACAAACATCTAGAACTGGCCACAATACCCCAGAGCAAACATCTAGAACTGGTCACAATACCCCAGAACAAACATCTAGAACTGGTCACAATACCCCAGAGCAAACATCTAGAACTGGTCACAATACCCCAGAGCAAACATCTAGAACTGGTCACAATACCCCAGAGCAAACATCTAGAACTCATCAGAATACCACAGAGCAAACATCTAGAACTGGCCACGATACTCCAGAGCAAACATCTGGAACTGGTCACAATACCCCAGAGCAAACATCTAGAACTGGTCACAATACCCCAGAGCAAACACCTAGAACTGGTCACGATACCCCAGAACAAACATCTAGAACTCATCACAATACCACAGAGCAAACATCTAGAACTGGCCACGATACCCCAGAGCAAACATCTAGAACTGGTCACAATAACCCAGAGCAAACATCTATAACTCGTCACAATACCACAGAGCAAACATCTAGAACTGGTCACAATACCCCAGAGCAAACATCTAGAACTGGTCACAATACCCCAGAGCAAACATTTAGAACTGGTCACAATACCCCAGAGCAAACATCTAGAACTGGTCACGATACCACAGAGCAAACATCTAGAACTGGTCACAATACCCCAGAGCAAACATTTATAACTGGTCACAATACCCCAGAGCAAACATCTAGAACTCGTCACAATACCCCAGAGCAAACATCTAGAACTATCACAATACCCCAGAGCAAACATCTAGAACTGGTCACAATACCCCAGAGCAAACATCTAGAACGCATCACAATACCAGAGAGCAAACATCTAGAACTGGCCACGATACCCCAGAGCAAACATCTAGAACTGGTCACGATACCACAGAGCAAACATCTAGAACTGGTCACAATACCCCAGAGCAAACATCTAGAACTGGTCACGATACCCCAGAGCAAACATCTAGAACTGGTCACAATACCCCAGAGAAAACATCTAGAACTGGTCACGATACCACATAGCAAATAGCTAGAACTGGTCACAATACCCCAGAGCAAACATCTAGAACTGGTCAAAATACCCCAGAACAAACATCTAGAACTGGTCACAATACCCCAGAGCAAACATCTAGAACTCGTCACAATACCACAGAGCAAACATCTAGAACTGGTGACACTACCCCAGAGCAAACATCTAGAACTGGTCACAATACCCCAGAGCAAACATCTAGAACTGGTCACAATACCCCAGAGCAAACATCTCAAACTGGTCACAATACCCCAGAACAAACATCGAGAACTCATCACAATACCACAGAGCAAACATCTAGAACTCATCACAATACCACAGAGCAAACATCTAGAACTGGTCACAATACCCCAGAGCAAACACCTAGAACTGGTCACAATACCCCAGAGCAAACATCTAGAACTCATCACAATGCCACAGAGCAAACATCTAGAACTCACCACAATACCCCAGAGCAAACATCTCGAACTGGTCACAATACCACAGAGCAAACATCTAGAACTCATCACAATACCACAGAGCAAACATCTAGAACTGGTCACAATACCCCAGAGCAAACATCTCGAACTGGTCACAATACCCCAGAGCAAACATCTAGAACTGGTCACAATACCCCAGAACAAACATCTAGAACTGGTCACAATACCCCAGAGCAAACATCTAGAACTGGCCACGATACCCCAGAGCAAACATCTGGAACTCATCACAATACCACAGAGCAAACATCTAGAACTGGCCACGATACCCCAGAGCAAACATCTTGAACTGGTCACAATACCCCAGAGCAAACATCTCAAACTGGTCACGATACCACAGAGCAAACATCTAGAACTGGCCACGATACCCCAGAGCAAACATCTAGAACTGGTCACAATACCCCAGAGCAAACATCTAGAACTGGTCACAATACCCCAGAGCAAACATCTAGAACTGGTCACGATACCCCAGAACAAACATCTAGAACTCGTCACAATACCCCAGAACAAACATCTAGAACTCATCACAATACCACAGAGCAAACATCTAGAACTGGCCACGATACCCCAGAGCAAACATCTAGAACTGGTCACAATACCCCAGAGCAAACATCTAGAACTCATCACAATACCCCAGAACAAACATCTAGAACTCATCACAATACCCCAGAGCAAACATCTAGAACTGGTCACAATACCCCAGAGCAAACATTTAGAACTGGTCACAATAACCCAGAGCAAACATCTAGAACTGGTCACGATACCACAGAGCAAACATCTAGAACTGGTCACAATACCCCAGAGCAAACATTTAGAACTGGTCACAATACCCCAGAGCAAACATCTAGAACTTGTCACAATACCCCAGAGCAAACATCTAGAACTATCACAATACCCCAGAGCAAACATCTAGAACTGGTCACAATACCCCAGAGCAAACATCTAGAACTGGTCACAATACCCCAGAGCAAACATCTAGAACACATCACAATACCAGAGAGCAAACATCTAGAACTGGCCACGATACCCCAGAGCAAACATCTAGAACTGGTCACGATACCACAGAGCAAACATCTAGAACTGGTCACAATACCCCAGAGCAAACATCTCGAACTGGTCACGATACCCCAGAGCAAACATCTAGAACTGGTCACAATACCCCAGAGAAAACATCTAGAACTGGTCACGATACCACAGAGCAAATAGCTAGAACTGGTCACAATACCCCAGAGCAAACATCTAGAACTGGTCACAATACCCCAGAACAAACATCTAGAACTGGTCACAATACCCCAGAGCAAACATCTAGAACTCGTCACAATACCACAGAGCAAACATCTAGAACTGGTCACAATACCCCAGAGCAAACATCTAGAACTGGTCAAAATACCCCAGAACAAACATCTAGAAGTGGTGACACTACCCCAGAGCAAACATCTAGAACTGGTCACAATACCCCAGAGCAAACATCTAGAACTGGTCACAATACCCCAGAGCAAACATCTCAAACTGGTCACAATACCCCAGAACAAACATCGAGAACTCATCACAATACCACAGAGCAAACATCTAGAACTCATCACAATACCACAGAGCAAACATCTAGAACTGGTCACAATACCCCAGAGCAAACATCTAGAACTGGTCACAATACCCCAGAGCAAACATCTAGAACTCATCACAATGCCACAGAGCAAACATCTAGAACTCATCACAATACCCCAGAGCAAACATCTCGAACTGGTCACAATACCACAGAGCAAACATCTAGAACTCATCACAATACCACAGAGCAAACATCTAGAACTGGTCACAATACCCCAGAGCAAACATCTCGAACTGGTCACAATACCCCAGAGCAAACATCTAGAACTGGTCACAATACCCCAGAACAAACATCTAGAACTGGTCACAATACCCCAGAGCAAACATCTAGAACTGGCCACGATACCCCAGAGCAAACATCTGGAACTCATCACAATACCACAGAGCAAACATCTAGAACTGGCCACGATACCCCAGAGCAAACATCTAGAACTCGTCACAATACCACAGAGCAAACATCTAGAACTGGCCACGATACCCCAGGGCAAACATCTTGAACTGGTCACAATACCCCAGAGCAAACATCTCAAACTGGTCACGATACCACAGAGCAAACATCTAGAACTGGCCACGATACCCCAGAGCAAACATCTAGAACTCATCACAATACCACAGAGCAAACATCTTGAACTGGTCACGATACCACAGAGCAAACATCTAGAACTGGCCACGATACCCCAGAGCAAACATCTAGAACTGGTCACAATACCCCAGAGCAAACATCTAGAACTGGTCACAATACCCCAGAGCAAACATCTAGAACTGGTCACGATATCCCAGAACAAACATCTAGAACTCGTCACAATACCCCAGAACAAACATCTAGAACTCATCACAATACCACAGAGCAAACATCTAGAACTGGCCACGATACCCCAGAGCAAACATCTAGAACTGGTCACAATACCCCAGAGCAAACATCTAGAACTCATCACAATACCCCAGAACAAACATCTAGAACTCATCACAATACCCCAGAGCAAACATCTAGAACTGGTCACAATACCCCAGAGCAAACATTTAGAACTGGTCACAATAACCCAGAGCAAACATCTAGAACTGGTCACGATACCACAGAGCAAACATCTAGAACTGGTCACAATACCCCAGAGCAAACATTTAGAACTGGTCACAATACCCCAGAGCAAACATCTAGAACTCGTCACAATACCCCAGAGCAAACATCTAGAACTATCACAATACCCCAGAGCAAACATCTAGAACTGGTCACAATACCCCAGAGCAAACATCTAGAACTGGTCACAATACCCCAGAGCAAACATCTAGAACACATCACAATACCAGAGAGCAAACATCTAGAACTGGCCACGATACCCCAGAGCAAACATCTAGAACTGGTCACGATACCGCAGAGCAAACATCTAGAACTGGTCACAATACCCCAGAGCAAACATCTCGAACTGGTCACGATACCCCAGAGCAAACATCTAGAACTGGTCACAATACCCCAGAGAAAACATCTAGAACTGGTCACGATACCACAGAGCAAATAGCTAGAACTGGTCACAATACCCCAGAGCAAACATCTAGAACTGGTCACAATACCCCAGAACAAACATCTAGAACTGGTCACAATACCCCAGAGCAAACATCTAGAACTCGTCACAATACCACAGAGCAAACATCTAGAACTGGTCACAATACCCCAGAGCAAACATCTAGAACTGGTCACAATACCCCAGAGCAAACATCTAGAACCGGTCACAATACCCCAGAGCAAACATCTCAAACTGGTCACAATACCCCAGAGCAAACATCTAGAACTGGTCACAATACCCCAGAGCAAACATCTAGAACTCATCACAATGCCACAGAGCAAACATCTAGAACTCATCACAATACCCCAGAGCAAACATCTCGAACTGGTCACAATACCCTAGAGCAAACATCTAGAACTCATCACAATACCACAGAGCAAACATCTAGAACTGGTCACAATACCCCAGAGCAAACATCTCGAACTGGTCACAATACCCCAGAGCAAACATCTAGAACTGGTCACAATACCCCAGAGCAAACATCTAGAACTGGCCACGATACCCCAGAGCAAACATCTGGAACTCATCACAATACCACAGAGCAAACATCTGGAACTGGCCACGATACCCCAGAGCAAACATCTGGAACTCGTCACAATACCCCAGAACAAACATCTAGAACTGGCCACGATACCCCAGAGCAAACACCTAGAACTGGTCACAATACCCCAGAACAAACATCTAGAACTGGTCACAATACCCCAGAGCAAACATCTAGAACTGGTCACAATACCCCAGAGCAAACATCTGGAACTGGTCACAATACCCCAGAACAAACATCTAGAACTCATCACAATACCACAGAGCAAACATCTAGAACTGGCCACAATACCCCAGAGCAAACATCTAGAACTGGTCACAATACCCCAGAGCAAACATCTAGAACTGGTCACGATACCCCAGAACAAACATCTAGAACTCATCACAATACCCCAGAACAAACATCTAGAACTCATCACAATACCACAGAGCAAACATCTAGAACTGGCAACGATACCCCAGAGCAAACATCTAGAACTGGTCACAATACCCCAGAGCAAACATCTAGAACTGGTCACAATACCACAGAGCAAACATCTAGAACTGGTCACAATACCCCAGAGCAAACATCTAGAACTGGTCACAATACCCCAGAGCAAACATTTAGAACTGGTCACAATACCCCAGAGCAAACATCTAGAACTGGTCACGATACCACAGAGCAAACATCTAGAACTGGTCATAATACCCCGGAGCAAACATCTCGAACTGGTCACAATACCCCAGAACAAACATCTAGAACTCATCACAATACCACAGAGCAAACATCTAGAACTCATCACAATACCACAGAGCAAACATCTAGAACTGGTCACAATAACCCAGAGCAAACATCTAGAACTGGTCACAATACCCCAGAACAAACATCTAGAACTCATCACAATGCCACAGAGCAAACATCTAGAACTCATCACAATACCCCAGAGCAAACATCTCGAACTGGTTACAATACCCCAGAGCAAACATCTAGAAATCATCACAATACCACAGAGCAAACATTTAGAACTGGTCACAATACCACAGAGCAAACATTTAGAACTGGTCACAATACCCCAGAGTAAACATCTAGAACTGGTCACAATACCCCAGAGCAAACATCTAGAACTGCTCACAATACCCCAGAGCAAACATCTAGAACTGGCCACGATACCCCAGAGCAAACATCTGGAACTCATCACAATACCACCGAGCAAACATCTAGAACTGGCCACGATACCCCAGAGCAAACATCTAGAACTCATCACAATACCACAGAGCAAATATCTAGAACTGGCCACGATACCCCAGAGCAAACATCTCGAACTGGTCACAATACCCCAGAGCAAACATCTCAAACTGGTCACGATACCACAGAGCAAACATCTAGAACTGGCCACGATACCCCAGAGCAAACATCTAGAACTCATCACAATACCACAGAGCAAACATCTCAAACTGGTCACAATACCCCAGAGCAAACATCTCAAACTGGTCACAATACCCCAGAGCAAACATCTAGAACTGGTCACAATACCCCATAGCAAACATCTAGAACTGGTCACAATACCCCAGAGCAAACATCTAGAACTGGTCACAATACCCCAGAGCAAACATCTAGAACTGGTCACAATACCCCAGAGCAAACATCTAGAACTGGTCACAATACCACAGAGCAAACATCTAGAACTGGTCACAATACCCCAGAGCAAACATCTAGAACTGGTCACAATACCACAGAGCAAATATCTAGAACTGGCCACGATACCCCAGAGCAAACATCTCGAACTGGTCACAATACCCCAGAGCAAACATCTAGAACTGGTCACAATACCCCAGAGCAAACATCTAGAACTGGTCACAATACCCCAGAGCAGACATCTAGAACTGGTCACAATACCACAGAGCAAATATCTAGAACTGGCCACGATACCCCAGAGCAAACATCTCGAACTGGTCACAATACCCCAGAGCAAACATCTCAAACTGGTCACAATACCCCAGAGCAAACATCTAGAACTGGTCACAATACCCCAGAGCAAACATCTAGAACTGGTCACAATACCACAGAGCAAATATCTAGAACTGGCCACGATACCCCAGAGCAAACATCTCGAACTGGTCACAATACCCCAGAGCAAACATCTCAAACTGGTCACGATACCACAGAGCAAACATCTAGAACTGGCCACGATACCCCAGAGCAAACATCTAGAACTCATCACAATACCACAGAGCAAACATCTCAAACTGGTCACAATACCCCAGAGCAAACATCTCAAACTGGTCACAATACCCCAGAGCAAACATCTAGAACTGGCCACGATACCCCAGAGCAAACATCTGGAACTCATCACAATACCACAGAGCAAACATCTAGAACTGGCCACGATACCCCAGAGCAAACATCTAGAACTCGTCACAATACCACAGAGCAAACATCTAGAACTGGCCACGATACCCCAGGGCAAACATCTTGAACTGGTCACAATACCCCAGAGCAAACATCTCAAACTGGTCACGATACCACAGAGCAAACATCTAGAACTGGCCACGATACCCCAGAGCAAACATCTAGAACTCATCACAATACCACAGAGCAAACATCTTGAACTGGTCACGATACCACAGAGCAAACATCTAGAACTGGCCACGATACCCCAGAGCAAACATCTAGAACTGGTCACAATACCCCAGAGCAAACATCTAGAACTGGTCACAATACCCCAGAGCAAACATCTAGAACTGGTCACGATATCCCAGAACAAACATCTAGAACTCGTCACAATACCCCAGAACAAACATCTAGAACTCATCACAATACCACAGAGCAAACATCTAGAACTGGCCACGATACCCCAGAGCAAACATCTAGAACTGGTCACAATACCCCAGAGCAAACATCTAGAACTCATCACAATACCCCAGAACAAACATCTAGAACTCATCACAATACCCCAGAGCAAATATCTAGAACTGGTCACAATACCCCAGAGCAAACATTTAGAACTGGTCACAATAACCCAGAGCAAACATCTAGAACTGGTCACGATACCACAGAGCAAACATCTAGAACTGGTCACAATACCCCAGAGCAAACATTTAGAACTGGTCACAATACCCCAGAGCAAACATCTAGAACTCGTCACAATACCCCAGAGCAAACATCTAGAACTGGTCACAATACCCCAGAGCAAACATCTAGAACTCGTCACAATACCACAGAGCAAACATCTAGAACTGGTCACAATACCCCAGAGCAAACATCTAGAACTGGTCACAATACCCCAGAGCAAACATCTAGAACCGGTCACAATACCCCAGAGCAAACATCTCAAACTGGTCACAATACCCCAGAGCAAACATCTAGAACTGGTCACAATACCCCAGAGCAAACATCTAGAACTCATCACAATGCCACAGAGCAAACATCTAGAACTCATCACAATACCCCAGAGCAAACATCTCGAACTGGTCACAATACCCTAGAGCAAACATCTAGAACTCATCACAATACCACAGAGCAAACATCTAGAACTGGTCACAATACCCAAGAGCAAACATCTCGAACTGGTCACAATACCCCAGAGCAAACATCTAGAACTGGTCACAATACCCCAGAGCAAACATCTAGAACTGGCCACGATACCCCAGAGCAAACATCTGGAACTCATCACAATACCACAGAGCAAACATCTGGAACTGGCCACGATACCCCAGAGCAAACATCTGGAACTCGTCACAATACCCCAGAACAAACATCTAGAACTGGCCACGATACCCCAGAGCAAACACCTAGAACTGGTCACAATACCCCAGAACAAACATCTAGAACTGGTCACAATACCCCAGAGCAAACATCTAGAACTGGTCACAATACCCCAGAGCAAACATCTGGAACTGGTCACAATACCCCAGAACAAACATCTAGAACTCATCACAATACCACAGAGCAAACATCTAGAACTGGCCACAATACCCCAGAGCAAACATCTAGAACTGGTCACAATACCCCAGAGCAAACATCTAGAACTGGTCACGATACCCCAGAACAAACATCTAGAACTCATCACAATACCCCAGAACAAACATCTAGAACTCATCACAATACCACAGAGCAAACATCTAGAACTGGCAACGATACCCCAGAGCAAACATCTAGAACTGGTCACAATACCCCAGAGCAAACATCTAGAACTGGTCACAATACCACAGAGCAAACATCTAGAACTGGTCACAATACCCCAGAGCAAACATCTAGAACTGGTCACAATACCCCAGAGCAAACATTTAGAACTGGTCACAATACGCCAGAGCAAACATCTAGAACTGGTCACGATACCACAGAGCAAACATCTAGAACTGGTCATAATACCCCGGAGCAAACATCTCGAACTGGTCACAATACCCCAGAACAAACATCTAGAACTCATCACAATACCACAGAGCAAACATCTAGAACTCATCACAATACCACAGAGCAAACATCTAGAACTGGTCACAATAACCCAGAGCAAACATCTAGAACTGGTCACAATACCCCAGAACAAACATCTAGAACTCATCACAATGCCACAGAGCAAACATCTAGAACTCATCACAATACCCCAGAGCAAACATCTCGAACTGGTTACAATACCCCAGAGCAAACATCTAGAAATCATCACAATACCACAGAGCAAACATTTAGAACTGGTCACAATACCACAGAGCAAACATTTAGAACTGGTCACAATACCCCAGAGTAAACATCTAGAACTGGTCACAATACCCCAGAGCAAACATCTAGAACTGCTCACAATACCCCAGAGCAAACATCTAGAACTGGCCACGATACCCCAGAGCAAACATCTGGAACTCATCACAATACCACCGAGCAAACATCTAGAACTGGCCACGATACCCCAGAGCAAACATCTAGAACTCATCACAATACCACAGAGCAAATATCTAGAACTGGCCACGATACCCCAGAGCAAACATCTCGAACTGGTCACAATACCCCAGAGCAAACATCTCAAACTGGTCACGATACCACAGAGCAAACATCTAGAACTGGCCACGATACCCCAGAGCAAACATCTAGAACTCATCACAATACCACAGAGCAAACATCTCAAACTGGTCACAATACCCCAGAGCAAACATCTCAAACTGGTCACAATACCCCAGAGCAAACATCTAGAACTGGTCACAATACCCCATAGCAAACATCTAGAACTGGTCACAATACCCCAGAGCAAACATCTAGAACTGGTCACAATACCCCAGAGCAAACATCTAGAACTGGTCACAATACCCCAGAGCAAACATCTAGAACTGGTCACAATACCACAGAGCAAACATCTAGAACTGGTCACAATACCCCAGAGCAAACATCTAGAACTGGTCACAATACCACAGAGCAAATATCTAGAACTGGCCACGATACCCCAGAGCAAACATCTCGAACTGGTCACAATACCCCAGAGCAAACATCTAGAACTGGTCACAATACCCCAGAGCAAACATCTAGAACTGGTCACAATACCCCAGAGCAGACATCTAGAACTGGTCACAATACCACAGAGCAAATATCTAGAACTGGCCACGATACCCCAGAGCAAACATCTCGAACTGGTCACAATACCCCAGAGCAAACATCTCAAACTGGTCACAATACCCCAGAGCAAACATCTAGAACTGGTCACAATACCCCAGAGCAAACATCTAGAACTGGTCACAATACCACAGAGCAAATATCTAGAACTGGCCACGATACCCCAGAGCAAACATCTCGAACTGGTCACAATACCCCAGAGCAAACATCTCAAACTGGTCACGATACCACAGAGCAAACATCTAGAACTGGCCACGATACCCCAGAGCAAACATCTAGAACTCATCACAATACCACAGAGCAAACATCTCAAACTGGTCACAATACCCCAGAGCAAACATCTCAAACTGGTCACAATACCCCAGAGCAAACATCTAGAACTGGCCACGATACCCCAGAGCAAACATCTGGAACTCATCACAATACCACAGAGCAAACATCTAGAACTGGCCACGATACCCCAGAGCAAACATCTAGAACTCGTCACAATACCACAGAGCAAACATCTAGAACTGGCCACGATACCCCAGGGCAAACATCTTGAACTGGTCACAATACCCCAGAGCAAACATCTCAAACTGGTCACGATACCACAGAGCAAACATCTAGAACTGGCCACGATACCCCAGAGCAAACATCTAGAACTCATCACAATACCACAGAGCAAACATCTTGAACTGGTCACGATACCACAGAGCAAACATCTAGAACTGGTCACGATACCACAGAGCAAATAGCTAGAACTGGTCACAATACCCCAGAGCAAACATCTAGAACTGGTCACAATACCCCAGAACAAACATCTAGAACTGGTCACAATACCCCAGAGCAAACATCTAGAACTCGTCACAATACCACAGAGCAAACATCTAGAACTGGTCACAATACCCCAGAGCAAACATCTAGAACTGGTCACAATACCCCAGAGCAAACATCTAGAACCGGTCACAATACCCCAGAGCAAACATCTCAAACTGGTCACAATACCCCAGAGCAAACATCTAGAACTGGTCACAATACCCCAGAGCAAACATCTAGAACTCATCACAATGCCACAGAGCAAACATCTAGAACTCATCACAATACCCCAGAGCAAACATCTCGAACTGGTCACAATACCCTAGAGCAAACATCTAGAACTCATCACAATACCACAGAGCAAACATCTAGAACTGGTCACAATACCCCAGAGCAAACATCTCGAACTGGTCACAATACCCCAGAGCAAACATCTAGAACTGGTCACAATACCCCAGAGCAAACATCTAGAACTGGCCACGATACCCCAGAGCAAACATCTGGAACTCATCACAATACCACAGAGCAAACATCTGGAACTGGCCACGATACCCCAGAGCAAACATCTGGAACTCGTCACAATACCCCAGAACAAACATCTAGAACTGGCCACGATACCCCAGAGCAAACACCTAGAACTGGTCACAATACCCCAGAACAAACATCTAGAACTGGTCACAATACCCCAGAGCAAACATCTAGAACTGGTCACAATACCCCAGAGCAAACATCTGGAACTGGTCACAATACCCCAGAACAAACATCTAGAACTCATCACAATACCACAGAGCAAACATCTAGAACTGGCCACAATACCCCAGAGCAAACATCTAGAACTGGTCACAATACCCCAGAGCAAACATCTAGAACTGGTCACGATACCCCAGAACAAACATCTAGAACTCATCACAATACCCCAGAACAAACATCTAGAACTCATCACAATACCACAGAGCAAACATCTAGAACTGGCAACGATACCCCAGAGCAAACATCTAGAACTGGTCACAATACCCCAGAGCAAACATCTAGAACTGGTCACAATACCACAGAGCAAACATCTAGAACTGGTCACAATACCCCAGAGCAAACATCTAGAACTGGTCACAATACCCCAGAGCAAACATTTAGAACTGGTCACAATACCCCAGAGCAAACATCTAGAACTGGTCACGATACCACAGAGCAAACATCTAGAACTGGTCATAATACCCCGGAGCAAACATCTCGAACTGGTCACAATACCCCAGAACAAACATCTAGAACTCATCACAATACCACAGAGCAAACATCTAGAACTCATCACAATACCACAGAGCAAACATCTAGAACTGGTCACAATAACCCAGAGCAAACATCTAGAACTGGTCACAATACCCCAGAACAAACATCTAGAACTCATCACAATGCCACAGAGCAAACATCTAGAACTCATCACAATACCCCAGAGCAAACATCTCGAACTGGTTACAATACCCCAGAGCAAACATCTAGAAATCATCACAATACCACAGAGCAAACATTTAGAACTGGTCACAATACCACAGAGCAAACATTTAGAACTGGTCACAATACCCCAGAGTAAACATCTAGAACTGGTCACAATACCCCAGAGCAAACATCTAGAACTGCTCACAATACCCCAGAGCAAACATCTAGAACTGGCCACGATACCCCAGAGCAAACATCTGGAACTCATCACAATACCACCGAGCAAACATCTAGAACTGGCCACGATACCCCAGAGCAAACATCTAGAACTCATCACAATACCACAGAGCAAATATCTAGAACTGGCCACGATACCCCAGAGCAAACATCTCGAACTGGTCACAATACCCCAGAGCAAACATCTCAAACTGGTCACGATACCACAGAGCAAACATCTAGAACTGGCCACGATACCCCAGAGCAAACATCTAGAACTCATCACAATACCACAGAGCAAACATCTCAAACTGGTCACAATACCCCAGAGCAAACATCTCAAACTGGTCACAATACCCCAGAGCAAACATCTAGAACTGGTCACAATACCCCATAGCAAACATCTAGAACTGGTCACAATACCCCAGAGCAAACATCTAGAACTGGTCACAATACCCCAGAGCAAACATCTAGAACTGGTCACAATACCCCAGAGCAAACATCTAGAACTGGTCACAATACCCCAGAGCAAACATCTAGAACTGGTCACAATACCCCAGAGCAAACATCTCAAACTGGTCACAATACCCCAGAGCAAACATCTAGAACTGGTCACAATACCCCAGAGCAAACATCTAGAACTCATCACAATGCCACAGAGCAAACATCTAGAACTCATCACAATACCCCAGAGCAAACATCTCGAACTGGTCACAATACCCTAGAGCAAACATCTAGAACTCATCACAATACCACAGAGCAAACATCTAGAACTGGTCACAATACCCCAGAGCAAACATCTCGAACTGGTCACAATACCCCAGAGCAAACATCTAGAACTGGTCACAATACCCCAGAGCAAACATCTAGAACTGGCCACGATACCCCAGAGCAAACATCTGGAACTCATCACAATACCACAGAGCAAACATCTGGAACTGGCCACGATACCCCAGAGCAAACATCTGGAACTCGTCACAATACCCCAGAACAAACATCTAGAACTGGCCACGATACCCCAGAGCAAACACCTAGAACTGGTCACAATACCCCAGAACAAACATCTAGAACTGGTCACAATACCCCAGAGCAAACATCTAGAACTGGTCACAATACCCCAGAGCAAACATCTGGAACTGGTCACAATACCCCAGAACAAACATCTAGAACTCATCACAATACCACAGAGCAAACATCTAGAACTGGCCACAATACCCCAGAGCAAACATCTAGAACTGGTCACAATACCCCAGAGCAAACATCTAGAACTGGTCACGATACCCCAGAACAAACATCTAGAACTCATCACAATACCCCAGAACAAACATCTAGAACTCATCACAATACCACAGAGCAAACATCTAGAACTGGCAACGATACCCCAGAGCAAACATCTAGAACTGGTCACAATACCCCAGAGCAAACATCTAGAACTGGTCACAATACCACAGAGCAAACATCTAGAACTGGTCACAATACCCCAGAGCAAACATCTAGAACTGGTCACAATACCCCAGAGCAAACATTTAGAACTGGTCACAATACCCCAGAGCAAACATCTAGAACTGGTCACGATACCACAGAGCAAACATCTAGAACTGGTCATAATACCCCGGAGCAAACATCTCGAACTGGTCACAATACCCCAGAACAAACATCTAGAACTCATCACAATACCACAGAGCAAACATCTAGAACTCATCACAATACCACAGAGCAAACATCTAGAACTGGTCACAATAACCCAGAGCAAACATCTAGAACTGGTCACAATACCCCAGAACAAACATCTAGAACTCATCACAATGCCACAGAGCAAACATCTAGAACTCATCACAATACCCCAGAGCAAACATCTCGAACTGGTTACAATACCCCAGAGCAAACATCTAGAAATCATCACAATACCACAGAGCAAACATTTAGAACTGGTCACAATACCACAGAGCAAACATTTAGAACTGGTCACAATACCCCAGAGTAAACATCTAGAACTGGTCACAATACCCCAGAGCAAACATCTAGAACTGCTCACAATACCCCAGAGCAAACATCTAGAACTGGCCACGATACCCCAGAGCAAACATCTGGAACTCATCACAATACCACCGAGCAAACATCTAGAACTGGCCACGATACCCCAGAGCAAACATCTAGAACTCATCACAATACCACAGAGCAAATATCTAGAACTGGCCACGATACCCCAGAGCAAACATCTCGAACTGGTCACAATACCCCAGAGAAAACATCTCAAACTGGTCACGATACCACAGAGCAAACATCTAGAACTGGCCACGATACCCCAGAGCAAACATCTAGAACTCATCACAATACCACAGAGCAAACATCTCAAACTGGTCACAATACCCCAGAGCAAACATCTCAAACTGGTCACAATACCCCAGAGCAAACATCTAGAACTGGTCACAATACCCCATAGCAAACATCTAGAACTGGTCACAATACCCCAGAGCAAACATCTAGAACTGGTCACAATACCCCAGAGCAAACATCTAGAACTGGTCACAATACCCCAGAGCAAACATCTAGAACTGGTCACAATACCACAGAGCAAACATCTAGAACTGGTCACAATACCCCAGAGCAAACATCTAGAACTGGTCACAATACCACAGAGCAAATATCTAGAACTGGCCACGATACCCCAGAGCAAACATCTCGAACTGGTCACAATACCCCAGAGCAAACATCTAGAACTGGTCACAATACCCCAGAGCAAACATCTAGAACTGGTCACAATACCCCAGAGCAGACATCTAGAACTGGTCACAATACCACAGAGCAAATATCTAGAACTGGCCACGATACCCCAGAGCAAACATCTCGAACTGGTCACAATACCCCAGAGCAAACATCTCAAACTGGTCACAATACCCCAGAGCAAACATCTAGAACTGGTCACAATACCCCAGAGCAAACATCTAGAACTGGTCACAATACCACAGAGCAAATATCTAGAACTGGCCACGATACCCCAGAGCAAACATCTCGAACTGGTCACAATACCCCAGAGCAAACATCTCAAACTGGTCACGATACCACAGAGCAAACATCTAGAACTGGCCACGATACCCCAGAGCAAACATCTAGAACTCATCACAATACCACAGAGCAAACATCTCAAACTGGTCACAATACCCCAGAGCAAACATCTCAAACTGGTCACAATACCCCAGAGCAAACATCTAGAACTGGCCACGATACCCCAGAGCAAACATCTGGAACTCATCACAATACCACAGAGCAAACATCTAGAACTGGCCACGATACCCCAGAGCAAACATCTAGAACTCGTCACAATACCACAGAGCAAACATCTAGAACTGGCCACGATACCCCAGGGCAAACATCTTGAACTGGTCACAATACCCCAGAGCAAACATCTCAAACTGGTCACGATACCACAGAGCAAACATCTAGAACTGGCCACGATACCCCAGAGCAAACATCTAGAACTCATCACAATACCACAGAGCAAACATCTTGAACTGGTCACGATACCACAGAGCAAACATCTAGAACTGGCCACGATACCCCAGAGCAAACATCTAGAACTGGTCACAATACCCCAGAGCAAACATCTAGAACTGGTCACAATACCCCAGAGCAAACATCTAGAACTGGTCACGATATCCCAGAACAAACATCTAGAACTCGTCACAATACCCCAGAACAAACATCTAGAACTCATCACAATACCACAGAGCAAACATCTAGAACTGGCCACGATACCCCAGAGCAAACATCTAGAACTGGTCACAATACCCCAGAGCAAACATCTAGAACTCATCACAATACCCCAGAACAAACATCTAGAACTCATCACAATACCCCAGAGCAAACATCTAGAACTGGTCACAATACCCCAGAGCAAACATTTAGAACTGGTCACAATAACCCAGAGCAAACATCTAGAACTGGTCACGATACCACAGAGCAAACATCTAGAACTGGTCACAATACCCCAGAGCAAACATTTAGAACTGGTCACAATACCCCAGAGCAAACATCTAGAACTCGTCACAATACCCCAGAGCAAACATCTAGAACTATCACAATACCCCAGAGCAAACATCTAGAACTGGTCACAATACCCCAGAGCAAACATCTAGAACTGGTCACAATACCCCAGAGCAAACATCTAGAACACATCACAATACCAGAGAGCAAACATCTAGAACTGGCCACGATACCCCAGAGCAAACATCTAGAACTGGTCACGATACCGCAGAGCAAACATCTAGAACTGGTCACAATACCCCAGAGCAAACATCTCGAACTGGTCACGATACCCCAGAGCAAACATCTAGAACTGGTCACAATACCCCAGAGAAAACATCTAGAACTGGTCACGATACCACAGAGCAAATAGCTAGAACTGGTCACAATACCCCAGAGCAAACATCTAGAACTGGTCACAATACCCCAGAACAAACATCTAGAACTGGTCACAATACCCCAGAGCAAACATCTAGAACTCGTCACAATACCACAGAGCAAACATCTAGAACTGGTCACAATACCCCAGAGCAAACATCTAGAACTGGTCACAATACCCCAGAGCAAACATCTAGAACCGGTCACAATACCCCAGAGCAAACATCTCAAACTGGTCACAATACCCCAGAGCAAACATCTAGAACTGGTCACAATACCCCAGAGCAAACATCTAGAACTCATCACAATGCCACAGAGCAAACATCTAGAACTCATCACAATACCCCAGAGCAAACATCTCGAACTGGTCACAATACCCTAGAGCAAACATCTAGAACTCATCACAATACCACAGAGCAAACATCTAGAACTGGTCACAATACCCCAGAGCAAACATCTCGAACTGGTCACAATACCCCAGAGCAAACATCTAGAACTGGCCACGATACCCCAGAGCAAACATCTGGAACTCATCACAATACCACAGAGCAAACATCTGGAACTGGCCACGATACCCCAGAGCAAACATCTGGAACTCGTCACAATACCCCAGAACAAACATCTAGAACTGGCCACGATACCCCAGAGCAAACACCTAGAACTGGTCACAATACCCCAGAACAAACATCTAGAACTGGTCACAATACCCCAGAGCAAACATCTAGAACTGGTCACAATACCCCAGAGCAAACATCTGGAACTGGTCACAATACCCCAGAACAAACATCTAGAACTCATCACAATACCCCAGAACAAACATCTAGAACTGGTCACAATACCCCAGAGTAAACATCTAGAACTGGTCACAATACCCCAGAGCAAACATCTAGAACTGCTCACAATACCCCAGAGCAAACATCTAGAACTGGCCACGATACCCCAGAGCAAACATCTGGAACTCATCACAATACCACCGAGCAAACATCTAGAACTGGCCACGATACCCCAGAGCAAACATCTAGAACTCATCACAATACCACAGAGCAAATATCTAGAACTGGCCACGATACCCCAGAGCAAACATCTCGAACTGGTCACAATACCCCAGAGCAAACATCTCAAACTGGTCACGATACCACAGAGCAAACATCTAGAACTGGCCACGATACCCCAGAGCAAACATCTAGAACTCATCACAATACCACAGAGCAAACATCTCAAACTGGTCACAATACCCCAGAGCAAACATCTCAAACTGGTCACAATACCCCAGAGCAAACATCTAGAACTGGTCACAATACCCCATAGCAAACATCTAGAACTGGTCACAATACCCCAGAGCAAACATCTAGAACTGGTCACAATACCCCAGAGCAAACATCTAGAACTGGTCACAATACCCCAGAGCAAACATCTAGAACTGGTCACAATACCACAGAGCAAACATCTAGAACTGGTCACAATACCCCAGAGCAAACATCTAGAACTGGTCACAATACCACAGAGCAAATATCTAGAACTGGCCACGATACCCCAGAGCAAACATCTCGAACTGGTCACAATACCCCAGAGCAAACATCTAGAACTGGTCACAATACCCCAGAGCAAACATCTAGAACTGGTCACAATACCCCAGAGCAGACATCTAGAACTGGTCACAATACCACAGAGCAAATATCTAGAACTGGCCACGATACCCCAGAGCAAACATCTCGAACTGGTCACAATACCCCAGAGCAAACATCTCAAACTGGTCACAATACCCCAGAGCAAACATCTAGAACTGGTCACAATACCCCAGAGCAAACATCTAGAACTGGTCACAATACCACAGAGCAAATATCTAGAACTGGCCACAATACCCCAGAGCAAACATCTCGAACTGGTCACAATACCCCAGAGCAAACATCTCAAACTGGTCACGATACCACAGAGCAAACATCTAGAACTGGCCACGATACCCCAGAGCAAACATCTAGAACTCATCACAATACCACAGAGCAAACATCTCAAACTGGTCACAATACCCCAGAGCAAACATCTCAAACTGGTCACAATACCCCAGAGCAAACATCTAGAACTGGCCACGATACCCCAGAGCAAACATCTGGAACTCATCACAATACCACAGAGCAAACATCTAGAACTGGCCACGATACCCCAGAGCAAACATCTAGAACTCGTCACAATACCACAGAGCAAACATCTAGAACTGGCCACGATACCCCAGGGCAAACATCTTGAACTGGTCACAATACCCCAGAGCAAACATCTCAAACTGGTCACGATACCACAGAGCAAACATCTAGAACTGGCCACGATACCCCAGAGCAAACATCTAGAACTCATCACAATACCACAGAGCAAACATCTTGAACTGGTCACGATACCACAGAGCAAACATCTAGAACTGGCCACGATACCCCAGAGCAAACATCTAGAACTGGTCACAATACCCCAGAGCAAACATCTAGAACTGGTCACAATACCCCAGAGCAAACATCTAGAACTGGTCACGATATCCCAGAACAAACATCTAGAACTCGTCACAATACCCCAGAACAAACATCTAGAACTCATCACAATACCACAGAGCAAACATCTAGAACTGGCCACGATACCCCAGAGCAAACATCTAGAACTGGTCACAATACCCCAGAGCAAACATCTAGAACTCATCACAATACCCCAGAACAAACATCTAGAACTCATCACAATACCCCAGAGCAAACATCTAGAACTGGTCACAATACCCCAGAGCAAACATTTAGAACTGGTCACAATAACCCAGAGCAAACATCTAGAACTGGTCACGATACCACAGAGCAAACATCTAGAACTGGTCACAATACCCCAGAGCAAACATTTAGAACTGGTCACAATACCCCAGAGCAAACATCTAGAACTCGTCACAATACCCCAGAGCAAACATCTAGAACTATCACAATACCCCAGAGCAAACATCTAGAACTGGTCACAATACCCCAGAGCAAACATCTAGAACTGGTCACAATACCCCAGAGCAAACATCTAGAACACATCACAATACCAGAGAGCAAACATCTAGAACTGGCCACGATACCCAAGAGCAAACATCTAGAACTGGTCACGATACCGCAGAGCAAACATCTAGAACTGGTCACAATACCCCAGAGCAAACATCTCGAACTGGTCACGATACCCCAGAGCAAACATCTAGAACTGGTCACAATACCCCAGAGAAAACATCTAGAACTGGTCACGATACCACAGAGCAAATAGCTAGAACTGGTCACAATACCCCAGAGCAAACATCTAGAACTGGTCACAATACCCCAGAACAAACATCTAGAACTGGTCACAATACCCCAGAGCAAACATCTAGAACTCGTCACAATACCACAGAGCAAACATCTAGAACTGGTCACAATACCCCAGAGCAAACATC